>NW_027494167.1:0-334980 GCF_021521415.1 Bidens hawaiensis | reverse complement strand
AACGCTTAATGCAATTGGGGGCTTGATTGGTTAGTGGCTGGGTTTAAAGTGGACAAATATACCGGCAATCGCGGTCAACATGTCGAGCTGTTTCTATTGTTTTAATAATATTAAATAATCCGGGAGATGGTGTTTTCACTTGGTTATGATCCTGTGTAGACTTCTTTTTCAGGGACGGAAAAGTCTTATGTGTGGGGATATTTGATGTGTTGTAAAAAACACTAGTTTTTTCACGCTAATTATAATTGTTTTAACCACTTTTATATCTAATAAATAATGTTTTCTAGCTTGTTTTGGTATAATATTACATAATTATATCTTTTGTAGGTTGCGGGTTTAATGAGAAAAGAACCGAGCTTTTCAAGACACTTAGAGTCCTTTATGCTCAATTTTTGAAGAACCAAGTTAAAGCCCGGCCTGAGCCCATTTATGTGAAACCGTGCATGAGTTGTAATATATAATAACATAAAAAAAAAAAAGAAAAACCCTAACCCCCCCATTCTCAATCCCGATCGGCAGTTCTAAACAAAAAGAAAAAAATATAATATACGCAGCCTTTGTAGTTTCGGCCAGCAACAACTACAAAAATATATAATAATAAGGGACCCAAACTCTTGGTCTGGGAGCTTTCGATCGGAAGAAAGAGGGCAGCAGCAGGAAGAAGTTTGGCAGGATGTTTTGAGTGTTTTTCCAAGTAGTTTTCACAACCAAGGACAACCAAGAACATTATACTTCATCCTCATATACTTTGGTTTGGTTTACGGTTCATATTTACTTTGTTTATTTATCATAGAATCGTATTATTTTGCAATTGAGTTAAGGATTAAGTTGTGCTTGATTGTACTAGATTGTGAATTGATTTTATTAATGATTTGGATGAGTAACATGATTGTTTTATTGAGTATTTTCTGGTGTCCAAATAATATGTTCGGCTAATCTTTTTAGTTCTACCCAGGTTTGACAATGATCGTTCGGTTTTGATGAGTTATATTGGATTGTTTGATCAAATGACGTGAATTACTATTGTAAAGTTTGGTCGTCTCATCGCCTTTTAGAGACCGAGAGGTGATAAGAAGTATGGTCGTCTCATCGTCTTTTCATGCTATAATTAGGATTGCGCGGAGAGCGAGTTCGGTTCTTGTCGGTTTTGGGTTTGTGAGAGATTAGTTGGTCTAATTTGTGTTAAACTAAATTGTTCCTCTATCCTTGGCTGTGTAGTATTCATTTCCATTAGGGTCGAGTGTCGGTGAGTTCGAGAGGAGAGTCAACATTAGAACACCTTAGCAATTGTTTGCCAGTTTGTTTTTATAATCAATCAAGTGTAAGTTAGTGTTTGTTAGTGAGACCGAGAGGTGATCTAGCTAGCTTGAGCGAACCTTAGTTGTGTCATCTTTAGATACCGGTTTCGTGAGATCATTCAATCCATTTGCTCGTCAGACCGTCAATTTGAGTCTTACCTAGGTAGACGTTTTCTCTATTGTCAGTCACAGTCAGTTAAGTCTCTTATTTAAGAAAGTTTTGTCTGTCAGTTCCATTAGTCCCGTTAATTCTTTTAATCAAAGTAATTTAGGTCAAGTAGTTTTAACTATTAAAAATCAACTTGAAAATATTATTCTTAGGAAGGTCATGTCTAGGGTTTAGTAATCTAAAGCGTCTTCACGTGTCCTTGTGTTCGATACTCGGACTTCTTAGTTCTATACTACTTAAGATCGGTACACTTACCGGTTGTGTGTGGTGTTATTAGGAATTTCCGTTTTAAAATTAAAGCTTAGTTGTGAGCCCCGTAGAAAGAAACACACGGACACCAATACCTACCACCTCCTTACTCACCCCTAAAACTAAACAATGTCATATACGCATCTAAATTAATAAATAACCTTATTTATGTTCGTCGTCTTACCATTGATAATTGGATTTTCTATCGAATTTAATCCGTTTGGTTTTCTTGTGAAGGATTTCAAGACCCGGATCCCTATCCTCCGATGCAACAACATCGGTGATTTAAACACTCTTCTTCCGCCATAGTCTACCCAATACACATCTCCGTCTACTTTTGCAGCTATTTCCAATCAGTTGTGGCATCAACGTCTAGGACATCCCGGACCAACTTTGTTATAATTTTTAAGAAAAGTATTAAATTACCATTTATTTCTTCTTCTACTTGTACGTATTTACCTTTTGATATTACTCATAGCGACCTTTGGACATCTCCAATTGCCTAGTACCGACGGACATCGATATTACATACTTTTCTTAGATGATAAAACTAATTTACTATGGACCTATCCATTAGCCAAAAAGTCACAAGTTTACTCCATATTTTCTACCTTTTCCAAACAAATAGAAACTCAATCTGAACGCAAAATTAAAACCTTTGAATGCGATAATGGTACTCAATATGTTAACTCTTTATTTAAGAAATATTGTGATTTTAATGGAATGATTCTTCGCTTATCATGCCCTCACACATTGTCTCAAAATGGGAAAGCGGAACGCAACATCTGCTCAATTAATAACATCATCCACACTCTTTTCGCTCACGCTTCCCTTCCTCTACATTTTGGCATCATGCTCTTGACATGGCCACCTACATTCTCGATATTCTTCTTAGTACAAAATCACCATTTCAAAACCCCTACCGAGTTATCCTATAACCACCAATACCCGTCCGTCGTACGATCGTCTCCGTGTTTTTGGTTCATTAACTTTTCCTCTCCATCCATCTACTCTAACTCACAAACTTGCTCATCGATCTCATCTGTGTGTCTTTCTTGATTATCCCCAAAACCATCGAGGTTATAAATGTATAGACCTTAAAACAAATCAAACCATCTCACGACATGTGGTCTTTGATGAGACCAAATTTCCATATGCTACTAACCCGTCTAAACCAATTGCATACAACTTTCTCAACACCCCGCCTCATCCCCACCTATGGTCACAAGTGACCCCATCTCCATCTCCACACCTTACCCATTCCAATCCTACACAAGCCCACTCCCCCCAAGCCCACCTCCGAATAACCCATCCAATCCCACTACCCCAACCACGGACAACTCCCTCATTCCGTCCCACACTTCAATTCCATCACAACGTTCACCTACGACCCATAACTCCCCACTTTCAAACTCCATATCTCAATTCTCAATTCTCAATTCCGACACCACCTACTTTACATTTATCCACTTCCCAATTACCCCCCATCTCACCTCCACCACGAACTACTACCCGAACCATGCGTACCTGGGGCATGGATGACATCACCAAACCTAAGAAACTATTTAACTTATCGGCCACCATCGTTACTCCTATTCCAAAAAACTCGTCCCACGCCCTGTCCATACTATAATGGTATAATGCCATGCTTGATGAGTATAATGCCCTTATTAAAATGAGACTTGGGAACTTGTCCCCCGACACCCACAGATGAATGTTGATACAAAAGTATGTGGTTATTTAAGCATAGGTTTCATTCTAATGGAACCCTTGAGCGGTACAAAGCGCGTTTGGTCTGTGATGGCAGATCACAACAGATTAGTATAGATTGTGGGGAAACTTTTAGTCCGATGGTTAAACCTGCGACGATTCACACCGTGCTCTCAATAGCTTTGTCGCGATCTTGGTCGATACATCAGTTAGATGTAAATAATGCTTTTTTACATTGTAAGGCCCCGGTCCCGGTGCCCTACTTTGCCATTGGATTTACTCATAAACACAGTTCTAAAAGGCAGAGTTAATAAAAACCTTCGCGGAACAATAATAAAAGTCAACCATTCATTACAAACATTCGTAACTTGTCTTTTGAAACATAACATAAAATATAGTATCAAAACATCATGACAAATCTTCAGATGCCAGCCTCTTCAGATCCTGCCATGTGTCCGCCCCAAGCCAACTGTCTCAGTCTATTTATATGCGTCCATACTAAAGGTCAATTACGCTGAGTGAGTTCTAGTTAAAACAGGTAACATACAATACATTCACATACTTACTCGTACGTATCCGTAAATACATATTACTTAACCTGCTTATCTTTCTTTCGTACATACATAAGTATATACTTTCTTTCCTTCTTTCATTCTTTCTTTCTTTCATACTTTAATATTTTATCTTGCTTTACATACATACTTATACGTTTTAAAGAGCCTTTCACCCTATAACCTCACAGATATTATTAGGGTCCGCCACCCTTAAAGAGCCTTTCGCCCTATAACCTCACAGATATTATTAGGGTATGTCACCCTCCTTCACAGATATTATTAGGGTATGCCACCCTCCTTCACAAATATTATTAGGGTCTGCCACCCTCCTTCACAGATATTATTAGGGTCTGCCACCCTCCTTCACATATATTATTAGGGTCTGCCACCCTTTTACCATCAATTCATACATACCTTCCTTTTCTTTTATATTTATATACTTTCATACATACTCTTAATCTTTTCGACATTATTTATATATCATACATACATCATTCATAGACATTCATATATCACATATATATCATCCATAAACATTCACATATCATACACTTACCACTTAAGATAAGTGTATTAACTAATCACATCGAGTATGCACACAACCCAAAAACATAACAAGGAAATGGGGCTAGAAACTCACCTGAGCTTGGTTTCTTTCAAAGTTAATGGTAACTCCTTTCCTTAACTTAGAACGGCTAACTATAAACAATTACACGTATCAATTAACTAAATCATATTTCTAGCTAAATATAACCCTCAATGAACGGAGGTTCGGGGGCAGTGCCCTTGGCAGCGGGGTCTAGGGGCGGAAACCCCTAGCAGGGTCCAAGGGGCAGAGCCCCTAACTGGGGTCGAGCTGCCAGGTCAGCTTGGAAAAATTCTATTTTCATTAAAGGTCCTTAACGCAAATTTCATTAAAATTCTTAAATGATTATTCTATTCGCTTATCCCATTCGTTATAACGAATGACTTCATTCGTTATAATGAATGGTTTGATTCGTTAAGAAAATTTCATTATGGTTAAGTATCAGGCACTATCCCATTCGTTATAACGAATGATTCCATTCGTTATAACTAATAGCTTGAACTGAGTCTTATCTAGACATATGAGTTTATAACGAATGACTAAGGACATTCGTGCTTTCTATAAGACGAATGAGGGACTCATTCGTTACAGGAGCACACGAGTATATCTATAACGAATGGGTTGATTCGTTATCTCTTCATAACGAATGAATTGATAACGAGTGTGTAAGATCATTCGTGACTCCTATAGGACGAATGGAAGGATCATTCGTTACCAGAACATACGAATATGTCTTATCCGCTATGACTTCTTAACGAATGATCAGCCATTCGTTTATCATAACGAATGGATATCAGATATTATCCAATCTTTGACTCATGTGTCAAAGTCAAAATCGATAAGAACAGTCAACAACACCAGATCTGCAATTATCCTTCAAATCACGTTGAAACAACACAAATTTGGTATCATTGAACTCGGAATCACAGCGCCTACTAACCCTAATCCACCAAACATCCAAACATTGCGTTTTAAATGGTGTGTTTGATCATTGTTTAAACCGGTTCTTTAAGCTAACAATTAACCTATCAAACGTTAACGGATTTCACTGAGAATCATTGCGTTTGTTTCATCTTTATCATTTGTACAGATCTAGGAATACTAAACGAGCTGAACAAGTGGTTCGTTATAAAACGTACCTTTAAACGAATCGATTTACGAACACGATCAAGTCTTTATGTAGGTTTTGTTCTTCACGACGTTCTAGCACCAACGAGCTCGAGTCTTTTCCTCCGGATCTTGGCTCGGGATATAGGAGAGTGTTTGTTTGTGTTTTTGAGAGTGTATGGAGGCTAAGGATAAGAATGAGGGTTTTAGAGTTTAAGGAGGTTTAAGGGGTTTATATACCCTTAAGCCCATGGACCTAAGGCCCATCACCATCCCTTATTCTATCTTTTAATGTCCAAGCCCACACTCAAATATTTTCTTCATCTAAACTGAATAACGACACGTTATTAAATAAACGGAATTTCTTTTATTTATTTTTATCGAAAGTAGGATGCTACATACATGGCAATATGAATGAAACGATTTGCATGTATCAACCTATGGGTTTCATAGCAAGACTCATCCGGATTATGTGTGCCGCTTAAAAAATATTTATAAGGGTTAAAACATGCACCACAGGATTGGTACCAACGATTCACCGATTATGTTTTGCATTTGGGATTCACACGGAGTCAATGTGATTACTCTTTATTTATTTTGCACTCCGGATCTCATGCTGTTATTTATTATTACATATCGACGATTTTCTAATCACATCATTCTCCGAGATATTTCGTCAACAATTAATGTCAAGTCTGGTGAATGAATTTGCCATGAAAGATCTCGGGCAGCTTAGTTTCTTTCTTGGAATATCAGTCACCTGAACGGGAGATAACATGATTTTATCTCATATTTCCTATGCTCAATACATCGTCAAATGTGCTGGAATGCAAACTTGCAAGCCAACACATACTCCTGTCGACACTAACGGTAAGTTAGGTGCTGAATTAGGAGTACCATTTGAGGATCCGACTCTATATAGCAGTATGGCTGGTGCGCTATAGTACCCCACCTTTATCCGACCTGATATTAGTTATGCGGTCAAACATGTGTTTCATGCGCATGCACGCCCCACGGTCTACACATTGGGATGCTTTAAAACGAATTTTGCGTTATGTTCAGGTACGATAAACTTCAGTTTAACCTCCGGTAAAGCTATTGCTCCTTTATTGCTTGCATATACTGACACTGAATGGGCGGGTTGTACCGACACTCGTCAGTCTACATCAGGATATTGTGTTTATTTTGGGTCCAATCTCATTTCATGGTCTTCCAAAAGACAACCGACTATATCCCGTCCCAGTGCTGAAGCTGAATACCAAGGGGGTAAACAATGTGGCTGCTGAGATTTGTTGGCTTCGTAATTTACTTTTGGAACTTCATCACCCATTGACACGTGCAACTATTGTCTAAGGTGATAATGTTAGCGCCATTTATTTGTCAGGAAATCCTGTAAATCATCAGCGCATGAATCACATAGAGCTTTATATTCACTTCGTCGCGAACAAGTTCACCGGGGTCCAGTACGCATCCATCACGTTCCATCTACTTATCTAATCGTTGACATCTTCATCAAGGGTCTCCCTCGTGTTTTATTTGAAGATTTCAGGTCCAGTCTCAGCATCCGGTCACCTCCCACTCAGACCACGGAGGTGTAATAGACTTGTATATTTATAGATAAAGTTGTATAATATTTTGAGTATTGGATTATTATATCTTACCTCCTATTATGGAGATCTCATTGTAATATTTATATATATGATATCAATGAGAAAATGATGGCAACAATTCAAAACAATAATATCTTTTTGTTATGAATACACCATAAATAGTGACTCTCCACATTCATAACCTCTACTTTTCATTATGTTTGTAATAATGTTATAGCCCTATAAATAGTGGCTCTTGTTATTGTATTAGACACACATATCAATGAATAAGAATTTTATCCCTTTCTCTACTTCTCACTTTCTCTCTATACTATGATTACATACATATTCTATGTAGCTAATAGGTTGTTGTTTTACAACACGTTATCAGCACGAATTACTTTCAGAGTTGGGTGATATAATCATAAGGTAATGAAGTTTACTTATATCTTCTTTCTCTCAAATATAATCTATTTTGTAATTTATACGACTTTGGGTTATGTTGAGACTTTATATTAGTTGTTCTTGTCTTAATCCTCTTAAACAATATTTATATTGTAATCCATACAATTTTAGATTATATTAAGGTTCATTATTTATTATTATTTTCCTCATTCTCTCACACATAAACCATGGTATAAGTCGTACAATTTTGGGTTGTTATAGAGATCTATTATAATTAGTCTTCTTTTTTTATCAAATACGTTAAAAACCTTGATGCATAAACAAGGTATTGATAATAAATGTTTATCATGATAATTATCATCAAACTGACGTTTTTTTGTTTCATATTATATAACGAAGGAGTAATATATAGTTTCAATTAGTACTTTTTCTTAAAATTAGTGTTTTCTACTGGTTTAGTTATTTTTGACCGTGTTTGCTAGTGTTTGCTACTTCTTGTTTTATGAAAGTTTTTTGTTTATAGATCTTTTTGAAAGTTTTTTTTATAGTTTGCTACTGGTTATCTTTGAACATTTTTTTATAGATATGGATACAAAGGCACAACGAAACCAACATCAATTATTTGATTCATAATTGTCATAGTCATTATAACTGTTATTTGTCATTAAACATATAATATGGGTATTATGAAACCGAATTTTATATGGAACTGTTGAATTTCGGTTATCCACCGTTAAATAAATTAATGGCTAAAAGTTCATGGGAAATAATATATATGCTATTGAGAACAATAGATTAAGATATTCTGGTTATAATTTCTTTGAGAACATGCATCCACATCATGGTTCTTTGAGCATACATGTGTATAACTTTTATGATATTTCATTATTTTATGATATATATGAAGATTTTAGATTTAGATTTAAAAAAAATAGTATTATTATTATTATTTATGATATCCATTCAAAATTCAATTATGTGTGGCTTATCATTTTTCTTTTTGTAACTGACAAGACTTAAATTTTCACATATATACTTTATCAATGATTAGCTTTAACACAATTAATAAATTGTTGTTGCATTACCTTCATGAATGAGCAACTAGTCTTTTAATTGACTAATTAATCACATTGGAATTTTAACCGTATGGTATGCCTTCAATATTCAACCTACTAATTTTCTTTATACTGTAATCATTATTTTAGATTTTTTGGGGTGGGTCCTTTTGACTTGTCATGGTAAGTTCTTTTATTATACTCGTTTCTATGCACCTCAAAGGCACCCATATCTAAAAGATTAGGAAGAAATGATTTAATATTTGGTGTTTTATCATTTAAGTATCATTTATGTTTTATATTCATAACTATTGGATGTTTAAAATGTATAGTACTTTATTAGTGAATAAAAAGCATCTTAATAACATCTACATAATGTTTTTAATATTTCACATTCATAATCATTCATAGTTATTAGATGATTTTGATGTTTCATGTTCATAAAAGTTTAATACTACATGTTGATGGTAGTTTCAAATATGATAATTAAGATATTAATTATGTATTTAATTTTGATCACATATATGAGACAAGTGTTATTAATATTTATTTGGAATTGATTTGCATGAAGATGTTATAGTATGATACCAATTTGACGTTTGTTTGATTGCTAAATATATGAGAATGTTAAACTTGATTTGTCTATATATAAATGAACAAGTCATCATAATATATGTCCAATAGATGTTGCATAAAAATGAGTGCATGTAATTTAAAGTTACATAGTATGTTGAACTCATTGGTTATTTGTGAACATTTTAAAAACCAATATATATATAGTATAATGAATGCAAAACATGAATTGATTAGTATGCTATGAGTTCACGAATATAGTTTCATTATTAAATTGTAGCTTTATGTAATGGGGTCAACTTCATTTGAGATTTACATTCTTTCTATATGTAATTGAATATGACATGTATTTGAGATATACGCGATTGATTATATCGTGATAAATTAACACCTAAATTACATATTTTTTTATAAGTTTAGGTACATTGTCTTCCATATGTCATTACTTTTGAAGTAAATAACAAAATGACAAATGTTGTGGTATATAATAACAAGTTATGAACACAAATGAATTATGGTAAAGATTATGTGATGAGAAGGTTGGAAATATATATGAGCATTACCCATCACAATTATTTCTCAACTGATATTATGTAATGAGAAGTTATTTACAAAAAAAAAGGTTGACAAAAACAATTTAATTTGTCACACCTCATATATGCTTATTAAGTAGCAATATTATCATAAAGAGTAAAAGAGGTTTGAAATAGCCATAACATGAAAGTTATGTGGTGCAAATCTATTCCTTGAAGTGAATATGATGATCATGTACATAATTGCGAAAATTGTTATGATGCTAGCGTGAAAATTATATGGTATTAATCCATTCTTTAAAGTGAATGTGATGATATAATGTCCATTTTAAAGATCATGGTCATGTAAGGAATTAAGGAAATTATGATAATGCTCATAGGACATCAACCATGTTAATATTTAAATTGACCACAAGAAGTGGCACATTAAGGAAATGATTATACAAGTTATAACATGGATATGAGAAATGTGTTATAACATGAATTTTAATATGTTATGCGCTCACATTTCAAGTCGTGTATTAGACAAAAACGAGTGAAACTAAAGTCTATATGATCATAAACCAGATAGGTTATGGATCATGAGTATATATTAATTTGGCATGACCGGTTAAGACCATCCCGAGTCATTGATGATGTGAGATAGATAGAAGAACCAGAAGTTTCTTCCTGGTAATTAAACATGCATTTTTAATTCTTGCTCTCAATAGAAGTTAATGTATAACAACTAACATAGGGTGTGAATCCCTGAATATTCTGGAAATAATTAAAGGATATGAATATCCACACATGATACCATTTAGTGTTTTAAAATCGATGCATCGTCTAAATGGTTATCAAATTCGCGACCTGAAGTTTGCGTGACTTGTGACTTAGCTGATAGCAAACACATTCTTATAGACTATTTTGATAATGCGGTGATCTTAATTCCCATTTTAGTAATGATTATTGGAATGTGTTAATTTACATGTGACGAATATTTTTAAAAAATTGCTTTCGTCGAAGACGATGAACAAACGTCTGCTATTGATTGAAAATCCAATAATCATGAGAGCAGAAGTTCATAGTTGTATGTTTGAACATGTGTTTTTACATGATACAATATTAATTCACATCAAACCAATAAGTTGTAATACTCCTCCCTATTACATTTAGTTTCGGTATGGAACCAAAATACGTCCCATATATAGTTGTTTGAAAGCGCGGTATATATTGCAAATACTCCATCAAAATGTACAAATATGAGACTTCAAAGAAGGTTGGGATTATATGTTACATATACATGAATAAATATTGATCAGTAATTTCTTATAGCCATTAAAGGCAAGATTCGCTTAATAACTCAAATGATTGATGTTTTATTTTAAACAAATCAATATTCCCAACATGAAGGGGAGATAAAAGGCAGTTGGAGAATGAAAAATAAAACGATTGGAATGAATTATAATTATGATAATTGATCCTCAAACTAAAAGTTCCAATGATAATTCATTCAAAAAGGTATACGAGTGAATTATTTGACGCATTCACTAACCTAAATAAAGTTACTAGCCAATGTCATATATACCAACTGCTAGTGCTCCAATTAAGATTAGAGTCCTAGAAGGACAACCATACATTGGTAATGAGTCAACAGCACACCTGAAGCGTAGTAGACTATTCGGTTCCTAAAAAATATATCCTCGAATATGGAGCAAGTAATAAAAATGGTCAAGTCGAGGTATAGTAAAAGGGTCTCCCGAAGAGACATTAGACATGATGGTTCCAGAAGAACCTAAGGTACCTGAATAAAGAGATCTTAATAGATTATATCATGTCTGAAAATACGTGGAATCGACAGAAAACCGACGTCGTTGATATTTTTGTATAGCGCTTGAAATAATGAAAAAGATGAGGATCAAGGTTTTGCTGATAAATGAAATTCGAAATGAATAAAAAGAAAAAGACATAAGTGAGACAAAAATGAAATCTCTCACGAATCTAGAAGTTTTGGCAATTGGTCCTATAACTAACGGTTGTAAAATACGTTAGATGCAAATGAGCCTTTGTGCAGAAGTATAATGAGAAATGTGACATTATAAATATAAGGCACAAATGGTGGCAAAATGTATTTTCTGAAAAACTCATAAAAATTATGAGGAGACTTATTCTTCAATGGTGGATGCAATAAGTTTAATCTGGTGTTATAAGAGAGATTTGATATGCACCTAATATATATTTAAAATGAAATTTATATGAAATCTCTAGGATTTAAGTTACTAAAATCATATAAAATTCTCGAGAACGGTATGACTGCCATATATATATATATATATATATATATATATATATATATATATATATATATATATTCGAATATGAGCACATTATTATTCTTGTAGATGGTGATGAATGAAATACATATGGAAATCCTTGCGAATTTCCTAAGATAATTCATTGCTTAAAAGTAAACATTTTAATGATGTAAATCCTATGCATCACTAAGCATATGGTGATATTCAATAAACTATGTATACGAATTGTGCAATATTAAATAAAAATAAGATAATTGTTGATGGCATCTTGAATATAATATAGAAAATGATGTGGTAAAAAGATGAAGTTTATGTGCAAAATTCTTGAAGAGTGAAATTTTATACATGATTGGTTAACATGGAATATACACTCATGAAGCATTTAAACTAAAGCTCAAGAAATTTGCTATATGAAGTTAACATGTTCTTGTGAACTAATGTAGCCGAGTCAAACATGTTATAATCAACTCGATGATTATCTCGGGGGAAAGAGGTACGGATATGATATATTTTGATCCACTTTTTGAACATTTTAAAATCATGTTGATGATTACATTGTATCCATAACGAGATGATATGCGGGCCGAGCATTTGTATATTAATATTTTTATACCGATCAAACTTCAAATAGAAGATGTAGGAACATTTAATACGGATGAAATTCATCTCATATAGAACAAATTTCTCTTATTTTAAATAGAAATTCTTGGTCGAGAAGTACTATAATTTATTGCAATTTATGCAATATTTTTTGCTAGCTATACATAACGATATATATTATTTATTTATTTATAAGATATTATTTGTTTCAAGTGAATAAACACTGAAATGATCGGAACAAAGATTATGACACATACAAGGTATGTAGTATATGAATTTATATTTTGCTAACCCGTAAAAAAAAGGTTTTGCTAGACGTATTAATGCAGGGAATGCAATATAACAAAGTTATAGATGTTGTGGTACTTATTTACAAGAAGACGCATTACAAGTCACTTATTTACAAGATTAGAAAGTCTTACATGAAGATAGTACATCATTCCACCGAATAAGGAAGTGTATACTACAAGATCAAGTGGTGAATTATCAACTCCAAAGTCTTAGATAAACTTTCGAAGAAGATCGAAACCCGTCACTTAAAGGATGCATAAATGAGGGGGAGTATTATACGCGTTGCACTCTTTTTCCCTTAGCTATGGTTTTATCCCACTGGGTTTTCCAAGCAAGGTTTATAATGAGGCAACATCACTAAGCGTATTTCATTATGTGGATAGTCAAGGGGGAGTGTTATGAATACACCATAAGTAGTGACTCTCCACATTCATAACATCTACTTTTCATTATGTTTGTAATAATGTTATAGCCTATAAATAGTGGCTCTTGTTATTGTATTAGACACACATATCAATGAATAATAATTTTTCCCCTTTCTATACTTCTCACTTTCTCTCTATACTATGATTACATACATATTCTATGTAGCTAATAGGTTGTTGTTTTACAACACTTTTAACAACGAGTATTTTATGATAATACAATACTTAATAAGTACTCAATTACAAGAAACAATAAACCTATCAAACATAATTACGACACAGTCGTTGTGCAATAGTTTTTACAACAATTTTAAAAATAAAAATACACATTTTTTTGAAGGGTGTTCAGTTTTTAACACAAGTTAAATTAACCAAAAACAAGAAAATACGTTTAAAATTTTCTACAATGTGCTTTTTAGAAAAGTTATAAATAACAAATACAGAATTGATGAGGTAACAAGAGATTCTATTTCATTAACCAACCCAACATTATTTTTTATATTCATTCACAATTATATATTCAATTTCACCTCTAATTCTTGTATAGGAAACACTACTATGTTAAGTGAGATTCATACATCACATGATAAAAATTAAACTTAGGCTTATAAATAGATGTTAGTTTTGATTTTCAATAAGAAAATATAGAAAATATATGATTAGATCGAATAAGATGTTGATAGTAGGTGCATGCAAACTAGACAAACTACAATTGGAGTCACGTGATGCATCATGCACACATTACATTGTCTAGGCAGTAAATCATATTTTGATTTTTTTTTGTTTATCTACTGAAATATACACATGGACTAAGGAGTAAGGAGAATCCTTTATTTTTTAATTATCAACATTTTATTTCGTTATCCAAACCAGCTTTATAGCTCACGTAACACATAAAATAATCTAAATAATTAAGTTATAAATAAAACAGTAATAGTGTATATAGAAAAATGTATTACTCTATGTTTGTATCATTATACATAAACTGATTTTATTTACATCAAAAAATGATTTTTCCAAAAAAAAAATAAACTTAATAAAAAAAAATAATGCATGTGCAAAACATAATAAAAAAACATTCCATCTATTGAAAATTAATTTTCAGTATCATATATGTATAATTGAAAAATATTGGTTATGAACCAATTTCAGAGAGTACTTCTCATATAATAATAGTTTTGACCTACACCATGAAAAATATTTTGATAAGTTTGAGAGGCTTCTCGACTTTTCCAATTGACAAAAAAAAAATAACAGGTTAACCCGTTCAATTTTGTAAATGTTTTTCTTTACTTGAGCATAATTTTGTACGGCATGCTTCACATATAACATTCTGATCACTATTCAAGAAAAAGTCAATGTTGACACAAATGTTTCTAATTTGATAAAAGTTAGAATCATTGATAGGCCTAGAGGTGTCATGTTGGAAGTGTTTGTCATTTTTTCTTAATTTGAATAGTCATGGAAAAAATACTCAATGTGCAAATCCCGAATCTTTTAACTATTTCTAAAAATGCCCTTAAAAAATAAATTTGAAACACAATCACATTTAAAATTCTAACTTTCATTTGTTTTACATTTTCAAGTTAAAACTTTGAATCCGTAACAAGTTTGACGATAAATCTATTTGTATTCTCAAATTATTAAAAGTATTTAGACTACCCCTTTTACCCGTAATAAATTTGAGCCAAATGTAGTTAATTTATACCAAACGATCTATTTACCAACTTTTAACCCGTGACAACCAAATTTAAGTTCCACAAAAAACCCAAAGCAATCCTTGATTAAAAAACCCAAGAAACTAAATATTATAAAATTTGATATTTGAAAGTGATTAGTATATAATATCCTTACAATTTAACACATATATGTATAATTACGAAATTAACCAAAAAAATAAATAGATAGATTTAAATCATATATTTATAATTTATAACTTCATATTACTATGTACAAAAAAAAAATCCAAGAGATAAATGGATTTATTTTTAGAAATGGATCAACTTTGAAGTATATATTTATAATTTAAAAGTTAAAAAAATTACTTCGTAAATTGAAAGCATATTAGAGTTTTTTTTTGTTTTTTTATTTACAATCTTTAAAAATATACATAGTATAACATGTTAATGATAATATTTAAAACTATATAAACACAGTTTGTTGTTGATTTTTGAAAATCACTAAGTATGTTGTGAAATATATTATAACAATGTATAGTAGTATAATATGTAAATATTTATTTTTATAAAAGTTTATAGATATAATATAAATAGAGTTTAAAGAAAAGTGAATAATTTAATCATGTTATATAAATGGAGTGTAAAAGGAAAGCAATAATTATTTATTTATAACATATATTAGTTTTGAAGGGAAAAAAATTGCGAAGGTTAACCATAAACCGACACGTGTCTATAATTATTTTACTTTAATAGAATATGTAAATTAATGATGAAATATTTAATGAAATATTTAAAAGAGAGTGAATTACTAGTTTGTATTTTATTTTGGGAGTCATGTGAGCCATTTATATAAAACTAAACATGTGTCCGTACGATGCGGTGAGAAACAAAACTTCTAGTAATCATGTAATAATTACGGATGTTTAAGTTTCATTTAAAACCTTGAAACGTTTAAACCAATCACCATTTTTGGTCAGTCTGTTTCTGAATGTTCAAACCATAGCAAACAGTTTGATTTACTTTTTATACTGAAAATCAGCCATATAAAATCATACCGGACGACAAACTTATTATTGAAGTTCAAAGCGTGAAACCAAACCATTAGTTACGACTCAGTTTAAAATTTCAAAGGTTTAGTTTCGGTTTTCAATGACAAAGAATCGACAGTTTGGCTCACCATTTAACTTAGAAACCGTTAAAATCAAAGTGTGAACACCCATATGTAATATGTTAATTTTTTTTAATTGAAAAAAAAAACTATAGCAATACATACCCAAATTAAAGATAATAAAATGCTTATTTTTATGGTTTATTTTTAAAAAAATATATTAACGTAGAAAAAGTTACGGCCGTTGAAAAATCATTGGGTTGGAAGTTGGTTTACAATTAAAATTAAAAAAAAATACATGGGTAAAGATAAAGTTTCAAAGTTGTAATTATTTTCTTAAATTTACAAAAGTTGAGTAAAGATGAGGGGACAATGTTGTAACTATTTTATGCATATTTTTTAATGGACAAGTTTGTTATCATCTTACATGCTATAGAAGGTGCACCTTATACTTTACAAGTTGTAAAATATTTAAAAAGTATGTATCTTAATTTGCTTATGTTTCACGTATTATATATAGTATATATAATAATGATAACGAGGGTTATCCTAAAAACAAGTAGTTTCTAGGAAGACTAGAAATAAATCATAGCAATTGGATCATGCTAACCAATTGTTGGATTTAAAATTACCAAGAACCGACACAGTTTTTTAGAATTACTCTTTCACCATTATAACCGATAAAGTTTTCTAAAATTGTTATTTCACCATATGTTGTAATGTCAAATGCCAAAAATTTATTGGTTTTTATCATTCTTAGAAAACTCTTTATTTTTATTTAAACCTTTTTCTAATGATAATAACATAAAATTCTTTTATAAATTTGTTGCAATACTATTAATTATTGAAAAATGTATTTTAAAAATGAATCGTAGTACGTTCTCAAGAAAAGTGCATTCACGCTATATTATTAATACTATACATCTAAACACAATGAAATTGAAATACAACATGTCTTCCACTAATGGTCACACTACACAACCGTTTAATTAAGTCTTAGTTGTGATATTGTTCATCTTACACATGTATTTCTATTTTTTGTAAAACTAGTTTGCTAAATCAAGTGTCACGTGGGTAGCGATTTGTCATAGAATAACACAATATGACACGGTTTCCTCAACTCCAAACTTAAATTCTCTCGAAAGTTTAATGATTTAGATTGTTTGATCTTTTTTTCTACTGATTTAACGATTTCTGATTGTTTTGATTTCTTTTCCTCAAATTTAAATCATGGTTTTATTTAGTTCATATGTTTATATATTGTTTTAGTTAGTGATAAATACCCCCGTATTGCGGCGGGTCAATTCTAAATAAAATTAAAATTAAAATTGACACATAGATACAAATAATTACGTCCAAGTGATATAAAATGAAGATGTGGACGTTGCCACGGGTTTTGTAACATCCCGTTTTCTCGTTTCGGTTAATATAATAAAATATAAGTTATTATGAGTCGGGCTAGTGTTGGGTTAAATAGATTTTGGTAATAGACTTGGATTAGAAAGGAAGGAAGTAAAGACCATGGGCTTAAGCCCATGACCCATGATATATAAACCTTAATTAACCCACAATCCATTCATGTCACTCATTCCTTACACCATCAAAACACACACTTAGGCTTTCTCTCTATTTCTCTCTTTCTCTAGCCGAAACCAAGAAGAAGAATTGATTTCCGACCCGAGGTAATGATAGTGTTATATTGTATGGACCCAAACCCGCTAGATCTAGTTGCGAAACGACGAGCCGACACCATAACCCGTTAAAGTTACGAGATCCGGATGGAATCGGGTATAAACCGATTAAAAGATGAGCTTAGGGGTCACCCTAGCTCAGATCTGAATCGAACGGGACGAAAAACGGTGGAAAACGATTGAGATCTAGCTTTTCCGACGAGATCCCGGTTTTCCGGCGATGACGG
The DNA here is from genome assembly GCF_021521415.1 of Bidens hawaiensis. NCBI lineage: Eukaryota > Viridiplantae > Streptophyta > Magnoliopsida > Asterales > Asteraceae > Bidens > Bidens hawaiensis. The sequence goes on along the minus strand of NW_027494167.1, from coordinate 316,837 downwards.
CGCCGGAAAAGTGTGTACGAGGTTGAAAAGAATGTCACAACCCTAACCATAATTCGTTATTGAAGACTAACGAATTAACAGTAATTTGGTAACGGAAAGATAACGAATAAACCTTAATTCGTTATGCCAATTTGTTAAGGGAAGATAATGAATAAACCTTAGTTCGTTATGCCAATTCGTTAAGGAAATATAACGAATTAGCTAAACAATTTGTTACGGAAAGATAACGAATGGACCCTCATTCGTTAGAAGGTTCATTCGTTATAAAAGATAAGTTCGTTATAAAGAGTCCAATTCGTTATAAAGACCAAATCGTTATAAAAGGTCACTTCGTTATACAGGTCAATTCGTTATGAGCCCCCATTCGTTAAAGAATTGAATAACGAATTAGAAAAGTCGGATAACGAACTAGACTTTGAAAGAATGATATAAAGGTCCCTGGACTTAGAAAAGAATGATATAATTACAAAGAAGCCCTCGAACTTTATGAGTTAGCAAATAAAATAAAGTTTAGAATTCTAATGAAAAATGTGTTAAGACAGTTAATAGAAATAAAATAAAGTTTAGAAGCCCTCGACCCCAGCTAGGGGCTCTGCCCCTTGGACCCAGCTAGGGGCTGCCGCCCCTAGAACCCCGTTACCAGGGGCGTTGTCCCCGGACTCCCGTTCGTTGAGGGTTATAATTAGACTAGAAACGCGATATGGGTAGTTATAATTAACTGATACGTGTAATTGTTATACAGTTAGTCGCACACACAACTAAAGAAATGAGTAACCATTAACGGTGAACGTAACCGCTCTTAGGTGAGTTCTAGCCCCATTTCCTTGTCATGTTTTCGGGGCTGTGTGCATACTCAATGTGAAGTGTGAATACACTTACCTTAAGTGGTAAGTGTATGATATAATGATTGATGTGATAGTAAGTATGAATGTTATGAACGAATGTTTATCGGTGTGTGAACGATCTTCGGATATTGCACATACCGCCAATGGAAATGATCTCTAAGTGGTTATTAGTGTGTGTAAATGTTATTATGTAACTTGGTTTTTATGTAAATGATGTAATGATAGAAATTGTGCTGTAGACAAGTAGAGGTAGAGTGTGATAGAAGTGGCAAGGGTCTAGTAAGGGTGTTAGTGGCATGACGATAGTACGTGGTAGGGTAAGCATATACGTGCCTTCGTTATTAAAGTGGCATGACGTGAGTGCGTGGTAGGGTAAGCCTATACGTTCCTTCGTTATTAAGTGGCATAACGTGAGTGCGTGGGAGGGAAAGCCTCCATGTGCTTCCGTAAAACAAGTGGCTAAGACGTAGGGGACGGTTAAGTGGTTAAGCGGTAAGGTGAACTGGCCAGACTGTGGACTGCGTGTCTTCGGACACGTATGTAATTGCATGTAATGGTTGCATGGTAAGTTGCTTGATTAACAAGAACTCACTCAACGTAGCTGACTTTTAGTATGCACGCAGGTGAGCAGACTAAGGAGCTAGCGTGAGGATGACACATGGCATGGATTGAACGGCTGCCATCTGAAGATGGAGGAAATGATGTTTTAAATGTGATGTTTATGTTATGGTTTAAAGAAAAGATTGAATGTTTAGTAACGAATAATTGAAGTTAACATTTCCGCGAAAAGTTTTAATTAACTCTGATTTGTAAGAACTGTGTTTATGAGTAAATCCGACGCTAAAGTAGGGCACCGGTAACGGGGCCTTACAGGTTTTAGGCATGATTAAGCATATAAAGAGAAGCGTATGCAGCTTTAGTGGCTTAGTTATAAGTATCTAACAATTTTACGTTTAAAATGAGACTGACTTAAGTTTGCACGAAACTAATACTGAAATATAGATAAATAAACGCATATCACCAACCATCAAAACGAGACCAACTAGGACTTAAACGAAAGCTATATCAAAATGTAGATAAAAATAAGCAAGTCATCACAAATCAATGTTTAATGTTATATGGGTGTTTCATTAATAATTGAGATTCCTTCGTGTATATCCATTTTCATGATTTTCTCCAATTTTAAAAATAATCTGGATTTTGACCCGGCGCGTTGCGCCGAGCTGGTACTTGGTTATGCATATGTTGTGCTTATTATTGTTAGGTTCGAGGATGTTTCCGTATTTGTATTTGAAGATGTGTAGTTAAGGTTTTTGTTGTTATAGTGATAACTTAGAAGTAGAAAATAGCAAGAGCAAACCACACATACAACATTGAAGGAGTTACAGAGACGGTTTATACAAAAAGTTTACATAGTTATAGGGTAGCATTTGGTGTCTTGGCGTTTTCTTGTCATGTCTTCGATTACATATGTCTTCAAAATGAATTTGTGCCGGTTCGCCTTATGTGATCTGATTATGGATCATGCTTGTTGGCTACCTAAGTCGTTTACCAAGCTTGTCCTACAATAATAGTTATGAGTGGTTTATTATGTTTTTCAGCAGGCTATGACAGGAATTTACAGGATTAATTTTAAGCTAAAATACAGCATCAATTCACAACATTGATGCATTAACAACTTACTATAGCAAATTACAACACCAAATTAACAGTTGTGATCTGCAAATTTCAGCACTTAATACAACAGGTAACAACACCATTTTTTGTTTAAGCATGTTCGTTTCGGTTACATTCGTTTGTTAACATGCATAATCGTAAACAACGAACAGGAATACAAATATATTCAGTTTCTTAATTAGCGATTACTAACATGGAAACCAAGTTTCTTAGATATTTAACTCTTCCATATCATCAGCTTAAACCTTGTTTACATCGGGCCTCCTAGTCCATCAAAATTGTTCGTTTAGGCATTTTAACTAACACTTGGCATGCATTGCTTCATTTGGCATATTCTACACTCAGTAAAACATAAAGAAGAAACACAAGTACAAACATATTCTTTTTCTTAATGAGCGAATACAAACAGAAACCATGTTCGTTTAAGCGTTCGTGCTCGATTGATTACTCGGTTAAGGTCAAATGAATGAATAGGGCATAAAGATCGTTGCCTGAGAGTTATCATTTGTACCTGGAATTTTTTTTTTCCCGTAAATCCTTTTATATATAACACAAACCGAACTACATCTGGATAATGGGTAAGCGAGCAACAAATTTGTTGCTTTGTTTATGTTTCATGAGCTTTGGGTTTTTATATGTTTGTATCATAGGTCAATTTTGAGCAGAGTATTTAATTAGATAATAGATAATTAGATAATTCCTAGGTACGTGGCTACTAAATTGTATGGTTTGACTTGTTAGTTGTGGATGTTTCACATGGGCATTTAATTATCAAAATGTCAACTCTATCAATAGGGTTTATTTTTTATTTTTATTTATTTATTTTTTGTTACGCTTTCTACATCTTATACTTTTCATCACCAATATATAATCACCTCAAGTCCCTTCACCTTCCTATACAAAAACAACAAACAATGGCTGCTGGTAGAAAAGTGACCGAACATATACCCGGCTGGCTGACCGTGTACGACGACGGTTTTGTTGACCGATCATGGACCAAACCACTACAATTCAAGTTCATGTCTGATCCGGTCCCACCACACGACCATTTCGTTGACGGTGTTTCCACTCATGACCTAACACTACACAACATAAAACCCGATTTTCGCGTTAGAGTTTACCTGCCCGAGCTACCCGAAACCCAAAAACTGCCCATAATCCTCCACTTTCACGGTGGAGGATTTTGCATTACCCAGCCAGACTGGTTCAGGTATTATTATATCTACACACGCACCGCCAGAGAATCCGGAGCCATAGTCGTCAGCCCATACCTCCCTCTCGCACCCGAGCACTGCCTCCCAGCCGCAATCGACGACGGGTATGCAACTCTTCTTTGGCTCCAAGACTTAGCAAACCAAAAAACCCATGACCCATTGTTGTCTACTAGAGTAGACTTCAACCGAGTTTTTCTCATAGGAGACAGCAGCGGTGCGAACATAGTCCACCAAGTTGCGAAAATATCCGCCAACGAAAATATGATCCGCCTCGCGGGTGCAATCCTCATCCAACCGGTGTTTCTTCGGTCCATGAGAAGCAAGTCTGAGTTGGAAAAACCGCAGTCTCTGATGTTTACCTTGGACATGTTGGATAGGTTTCTAATGTTGGCATTGCCGGTGGGGAGCACCAAAGACCACCCCATAACATGTCCGATGAACGAGACGGTTGCAGGTCTGGATCTGCCGCCGTATCTGCTGTGTGTTGCGGAGGATGACTTGGTGATTGACAATGAGACGGAGTTTTATGAAGGAATGAAGAATGATGGGAAGAAGATTGAGTTGTTGGTGAGCAATGGAGTTGGACATACCTTTTATCTCAACAAAGTAGCCATTGATGCTGATCCAAATACCTCCATGCAGACTCAAAAATTGATTGAAGGGATCTCACACTTTGTTGGAAACCACTAAATATAATTGTTATATTTGTTGGCTTGTTGCATGCATGTTTATCTATTTTTCCATCACTATAAATAAATTGTTGTATTTGAATAAAAGTTTGCTGTTAAATTAAAAAGAGTTGGTTTCAAACAACAATTAGAAAATGCTTGTTTCTTTTACACTACCAACTTCCTTTGACCACCTTTTATTAAAAAAAATCATATGAAATTTGTGTGGGAAATTTCGAAGAAATCGGAGAGGAATGCCCATGTTGTACAACAAAGAAAGCTCTATAAATTGACTTGTTAAAAATTTAGAATCAAACTTATCTTAAACAAGCTCTACTTTAATTAAAGCTTGATTAATAAACGAGCCAAGTCATGGATTTAGCTACACTTACGGGTCTAAATCAAACTTATAATAAGAAGTAGATTTTTCCTAAGAAATGTAGCAAGTGTATTTTCACCATTAGATCTAATAAAACACACCGCATAATAAACACACCGCAACTAAAATAAAACACAACACATAATAAACTCACTTTCCATATCCACCGTCAGATTAATATATCTAACGCACCATATAACTTCTTAGACACACTTCACTTCTTATTATAACCACACGATATATATATATATATATATGTATATAGTGTAAGTATACAATTAATACATAGTAAACGAGTCATGTACAATGCCGGCTCATGTTTCGAAAATTACCCATGGGGATTATAATGAAACACGTAACCATAGGAATACCCAAAACCCGAAACATCTAGGACGGCTATGTGGCCGAGTAATCAAGTATGAGACTAGGTATGAAATTACTTTTGAAATTTTTCGAGGGTATAAGAATTGGGGATATATCCATTTATCGATGGCAGATCTGATTACCTTATAACATGTACATGGTTACCCATGTAAGGCCCCCGTTCCCGGTGCCCTACATTGACGTTGGACCTACTCATAAACACAGTTCTAAATATTATAGTTAAATTAAATTTTCGCGGAATAAATAAAGCTTTAATCATTCGTTACAAAATATTCAAACTTGTCTTTAAAAATATAATTTTATCTTATTTAAACATTATGACAAAACTTTAAATGCCAGCTTCCTCAGTTTCTGCCATGTGTCTTCCTCAAGCTAGCTGCTTCAGTCTATTTACCTGCGTGCATACTAAAATTCAGCTACGCTGAGTGAGTTCTAGTTAATCAGGCAACATACAATACATTCACATATTTACTCATTCGTATCCAAAGATACATATTACTTACCTGTTTATCCTTCTTTCATACATACAAAAGTACATACATTCTTTCTAACTTTCATCCTTTACTTCTCTCATTCTTTTATATTTTAATACTTACTTTACTTACTTACACGTTTTAAAGAGCATTACGCCCTACTTCCTCGAGTATTAATAGGGCTCGGTTCCCTTTTCTACTGCGGATATTGTTAGGGTCCGGTTCCCTTATTCCTCGAGTATTATTAGGGCTCGGTGCCCTTCTTCCTCGAGTATTATTAGGGTCCAATTCTCTTTCTTCCATACAACCATACCATACCTTTCTATATATTAAAAATTATAAACTTTCATACATACTATTAATCATTTCTATAGCATACATACATCATTCATACATAAAATATTCACATATCATACACTTACCACTTAATGCAAGTGTATTAACTAATCACATTGAGTATGCACACAACCCCGAAAACATAACAAGGAAATGGGGCTAGAAACTCACTTGCAAGCGATTCCTTTCTGAATTTACTGTTATGCCCTTCTTGAGCTGTGCACGGCTAATTGTGTATTACTCATAGTATCTAACTTTTTCTAGATGTACCATACTTCTAGGTTATTGTAACCCCTAGCTATGGGGGTCCCGGGGCAGTGCCCTTGGCAGCGGGGTTCTAGGGGCAGCAGCCCCTGGCTAGGGTTAAGCTGTTTATCTTGTAAAATCATTTTCACGTATAAATCCAACTGGCGTATAAGTAGTTCTAGCGTGTATGCCTTACATATACGTTTATATACATATACGGACATACAAACATATACGTTAATATACATATACGAACATACACAAATATACGTTTCTATACATATACGGACATACAGACATATACATTTATATACATATACGGGCATACACACTAATACGTTTATTCATCTTATACACTTCCCATACTTATACGTTGACCATTCATACACGCCGAACATACATACACGCTACATATACATATACGCCGTATTTACTTATACGGCGTATATGCTTATACGTCACGCATACATATAAGGTGTATATACTTATACGCCGTATGTTTAACGATAATGAGAAAACGAATCACCTAGGTAGGATGACTTAACGGCTATAAGATAATATGGATGCTAACACGTGGTGGAAACCAGAGTTCTAAAGATGAGCTAACATAGGTGAAGTCACGGCAATGGGTCCCTACGGTCGGTTTTACTAGAAAACCTTAACAACGTCTAGATAGCTTTTAATTCGTGGTTGTCTATCTACGTACCCTAATAACTCATCACTTGGTCCATGTCTAAGTTACATAACTCATTAAGGCTAGAGCTAATTACAAACCTAGGAGAAGAGGGGTAATTCAATACTAAGAACAAAATAACTCAACTTACAAACTTAACCTAGTCGACAATGGGAAAACCGCACGTGGTTTCGCATCGACTAACCCGATCAACTAACTAGCAAGATAAGCTGACACCTAAGATCTTGGTCCAACTCAAAGTTGGTGAACCTACTAACTTTAATGATCCACGAAACACAAACCCTACTGGTATGCCTACCACAATCGATCAACACACAAAGTATTAACCGAACATGCAATTAAAGCCTACATGAAACTAATTCATGCAATAATCAATCACACTGGGAACATGCAATCTGAGATACATCTATGGCAGCGGGTACACAGGGAATAATATCACAAAATATGAACTTGACAGTAGAAAAACAATCAATCACTTGTTAAGCACCCTAAACTAGTTCATTTAAATCGCTAAACATCAAACCTAGGTGATTCTAACCAATCTAGCCAATCATAATCAATGAACAGCAGATAAAATAGATATAAATGATAAACATGTTCATAAGAATCTGATTAGAAAAGGTTTGAAAGGTTAAAAACCACAAACGAACTCTAAAACGTTAAAATACTCAATACCGACAACCGAAGCACTAAAGATGAATCCGTAAGCTCCTCCTTCTTAGTTTCTCCCCTAGTACAGGTCTTGTGGTGACTGGAGTTCAGCTCCTTCGTTTAGGGTTCATTAAGGTTGTTTATATAATGTGTAACTTAGGTTTAATCAAGCCCACAAGCCCACAAAAGGACAAAATAGTCGTGGTCAACGAAAGTCAAACAAAATGGGCTGATCATGAGGGCGCCGCGCTACGTGAATACCAAGGTCTAGGTGGCCGCACGGCGTGGTTAGGTCACTTAGCTGGTTCTTCATTTTCTGACTCGCTTATCTTTAAACGCGCATACCGGCTTCATCCAATCCCGTTTGAACTGGTTTTTTCTTCCTTAAACTCATTTTTTCGCTCTCTTCAACATGGGACCTATCACATACACAAACATGTAATTTCACACAAAAACAAATTATATTTGTTCACGTTTAAACGCAAAACGACATGGAAACTAGTAAGGAAAAATGTGTGTTTCACGTAACATCACCTTCAGACCATAAACATATTTTAGATGGTGCACTTGTAATATTCATTATATATACATTTATTACTATAACACTCATAAATGACTGAACTAACTGTTTCGAACTAATGGTGTATTTTGTTGTTATTTGGTAGCCTACACGTTTTATGTTGTGATCTTGTATATACGATTGGAGATGAAATAATCACTTTATATGCATGTTATTTACTTCTTTATGTATGCTGTTACTTTCTAGACTAAATTGAGCTAATTTACATGTATGTTCAATTCTTATTTGAACACATCAATACATAAGTTACAACCGAGCATTCATATTCCATTAATAGATTGCTTATTAATCTGTTTGAAACTGATTAAACCAAAAACCAAACCGAATTCTTATTCGGTTATTCGATTTGGGTTGTAGATTCAGTTTTTGGTTTTACAACTTGAAATTTTTTTTATTTCACACATTATTTCAGATATTGACATAGGGAACTTCAATTTAAACAACTTAGATTTCTAATTAATTGAGTGATTTGTAGTTATGGAATTCTCAATTACCAAAATGAATACCAGACCCTGAACTACCTAGCTGCTGAATATGAACAACCCCGCCAGTAATGTAGTAAATGTACATATCTACCGGGCTGCTGAACATGATCAACCCCACCCTCTGTAGTAACAGGGTCATTTCTAGATTGCTGAGACCGATGGGTAGAAGTAGCTTGTCTATTTGAATTATTATTAAATTCATCATTGGAATGCCTTGGACACCTAAGTGTTGGGTATCAGATTGTTCAAACATATCAAAAAAAATTAAGTGGTCGATATTACTTTGAGCATTACACTGAATAGAAGGACCTGGCAAGGCCCTAACAACCGAATTGAATGATGTTGGGAGTTGTAATTTAAGAGGTGTACCTAATACTGGTGCCGAAAGAACAGAGGGATGCTGCTCAACGTTTCGACGCCACCAATGGTTTGGAACTAAAACCCACAGCCGACGATAGTCGGAACCTGGCAAGTGGCAACACCATCTCTGTTCGCCGTCATGTAGTATGAAATAGAGTTACAGAGGAATGCGGCAATAATAAGCAGACCTAATTAAGAAATGTTACGAGAGAAACAAAGTTAAGTGTGAGGACATGGTGGTATCAGGAAGAGGAAATGAATGGTGGAGGTGTAAAGAAATTTGGTTTTTAATATGTATATAATTGTATGAGAGGTTCTAATCCGTTTTTTTAATATGGGTACCGAGACCCATGAATATTACTCATGACCCGCGAAATTTAAATGGTGAATGAATGAGAAGCCAATATTCATGAATAGAGCAATCTGGTGGCACGAGTTGGGGGGGGGGGGGTGAGGGCTTCAAATGTAGACAATTATATATATATATATGTATATATATAGGGGATGATTCAAGAGAGAAATGATATTATTGCAAGAAATGTGATAAACGAATATGGACCACTAGTTTTGTTTTAAGTTTTAAATGCTTAAAGCTAAATAAAGAAAATATTAATTATTCTCTTTCTTCAATTAATATAACTAATAAACCATAATACTTATCTATTTAATTAATATAGCTAATTAAATTATTATAATTAAAAAATATTAAGAACTTATTTATTTTTATAACTTACTTTTTGTTTCTTAAATTTTTATCCTACACAAGTATAATTTATTCATATATTAAAATTTCTTTCTATCCAAAACTAATTTCTTCCAACTCAATATATTAATATCCATTAACACATACTTACATTATGATGCATAATACCAAAAAACTATTTTACATGTATTTGCATTAAATATCAAAAGAAACATACAACCTACACAAAAACGTATAATCTACACTTATTATAAGAATAAGACAACATATAACCTACACACGAAAAATATTTAACCTACACACAAAATTCATCATCAATAAAATAAGCACGCACACGAAAACATTTAACCTACACACGAAAAACATATAACCTACATACGAAAATTTTATCTTACACAAATACAATTTATTAATACATTAATTTCTTTTTATTCAAAACCAATTTCTTCAAACTCAACATATCAATATCCATCAACACATAGTTACATTGTGATGAATAATACAAAAAACTATCTTACACATGTTTGCATTAAATGTCAATGAAAAATATACAACCTACACAAAAACATATAACTTACACTTGTTCTAAGAATAAAAAAATATATAACCTACATACGAAAAACATATAACCTACGCATGTGTAGGATTTGTGTATCCTTGTGTAGTTTATATAATTGTTGATGTCGAATTCCATATGTAAGTTGTATGCTTTTTGTATGTTGTACGTTTTTATCGCTCAAAACAAGTGTAGATTATATAACTTTGTGTAGGTTGTATATTTATTGTTTACATTTAATGGACACATTTGTATGATATTTTTTATTATTATTTACGACAATAATTTTTATAGGCGTGCCTATTGAAAAAAAAATATATATTATGTTTTGATATTTAGTGTTAAAAAACATGCTAATAAATTGAGTGGAAATTATTTTTTTGATATAAAGAATAGTATTATATGAATAAATTGTATTTATGTTGAATAAAATGAAGAATGTGTAAATAAAAAATAAACTAAAGTAGTGTTTTTATCTTTTTAATTATTATAGTTAAGTTAGTTAGATATATTAAATAGAGAGATTCATTATGGTTATATTAGTTGTATTAATTGAAAAGAGAGAGTGCATTTATTGTTGCATTTACATCTTTTTCATCTCTTTTTAAATATTTAAAACTTAAAATAAAACTAGTAGCTTATATTCATTTCTCTCATTTCTTGTAATAATTTGATTTCTTTCTTGAACTTAAACATATATATATATATATATATATATATATATATATATATATATATATATATATATATATATTGAAAAGCACTTTTATTGATCTATACACAAGTATTTTTAAGGGCATTTTTTTTAAATAGATGATAATAATCTATGATGAATGGGTGTTTCATTAAGCGATGTGTTATGACAAAATTAACTATCAACAGCTATTTATCACGTAACGTCAGTGCTATGTAGGATAATTAGTCACCTGCTAATTTAAATGTTTGGGTTAACTAGCTACAACTCTATTAATATAATAATTAAACTATATAAAAATTAAAATAAAAAAGGTGGTTTATTAAGGTGATGTAAATTTCGTTGATTGGTGCAAACAATTGATTCAAAGACCAAAAAGTGGGAAGAATGGCTGTGATGCAGTTCAAGAGTTAGGGGTGTTCAAAACCGGATATATAGATCTTTCGGATAGTAGAATTTACTAGCCGAATCCGTATCCGAATTTTCGGATCGGATTATCCGCTCGGATATCTAAATTTAAAAGAAAAGAGAAAAACATACTTGCTTAAAGTAAAAGCTACATTCCAACCAATAAAACCATATCTAAATTTGATCTTAAACAACAAAAAGACATTTCAATCAAATCCAGTTGTTTCAAAACTTGAAATAATAAAATATTGAAGACTAGAAATCATGTATTCAAGTTTTAATACTTTGTTAAAAACAAAGATTTGAAATTAGAACATAGAATACATTATTGAAGTTTCAGATTTTAGTCAAAACTCAGAGTTAATTCGCAAATCTGAGAACGTGGGAGAAGGCAGCCGGCGGTCGGAGTTTTGAGTTGGCAAGACAGAGATGATAAGCAGCTGCTTGTGACGATAAACATCAATGAGGAGAGGATAAACTTTCAGAAGGGAATGACGGGTTTAGGTATGGGAACCAAGAATCAGGTGAGTGGGTTACAGATTGATGTTAATATACTTAAATTTAACAAATAATAATAAATAACAAACTAAAATTTCGGATATCGGATATTCAAAATATACAAAAATTTCCAAAATTACTATCTGAATCCGAAAATTCGGGTATCCTTTGGATAATTCGGAAACGGATTCGGATTTTTTTAAACACTCCTAGCGAGGTGGCCATGAGCCATTTTATGAATAGTCCGACGTGGTGTGAAGGGCACCATCATACTCACACGACATGGATGACGCGCCTAGGGCTGTGCAACGGTTCAGAACCGTGAGAACCGAACCGAAACCGAAACAGAACCGAAAATGAGTGAAATATAGAACCGGAACCGGAACCTATTAAAATAAATCGGTTCGGTTCTAGAACCGCTAAAGCCGGTTCTCGCTAATCGGTTCTGGCTAGAACCGATTCGATCATTTATTTATCAAATGAGTTATGCAAACTTTGCAAGTTGCAAAACAAGTTTATACAATTGTATGTCTTCTTTCACGGTAAAACTAATTTGGATTACAACATGAACATCCGTTATACTTTTTATTAAAACCTAAGTGTTGTAGGTCCCCCCGGGGCGTCGCCGATCGATACGAGATCCGCACGAGGTCTAGGAGTGCGGAATCCTCCTAGACTCGTTTATTGGTGTAGAAGACGAAGAACACGATTATACATGTACATAAACACAAACAAATACAAGAACGGGATAATCAAATCTGCAGATTCTTATATAATAATCAAAACACGTTACATACCGTAACCAAACAGAAAACACGACTGACCCGAGGTGAGCTCTACCTCGGGTCGTCTCACACGACTCTCCTTGTCTCTTACTCTCTCTAAACAAACAAACTGCTCAAAACACACACTAATTTCTGGATTCACTAAACCTAAACAAGACACACGTATATATATATAAAACATTCTCGGGCCTGGGCTTCAGTAGGCGAAGTTGTTCTTAACTTCGCCTATGGCGAAGTTGTTCTAACTTCGCCTAAGGCAGAAGGTTTTACAACTTCGCCGTCTGTAATCGAGTCTGTAATGATTAATTATGTTTTATATGTCTTAAGCAAAGTTACTAACAAGTTCGCTGTTTAGGCGAACTTGTTAGTCAAGCGAAGTTATGGACAACTTCGCCTGAACATGCCAGGCGAAGTTGTCGTGTATTTATATAGGTTACGGCTTAGCTTAGAAGAGGAGTTCGTGTGATCATTATCGAAGTTACGAGAGCTGTAAGGTGAGGACGAGAGTTCGTGTCTGTAATAGTGATATTGTATCACGTGTTTTGGTTATAATATAACGTGTTTGTTTATCGTATCGTGTTTGATCTATTCGTGTCTTCTACGCTCGTAACGACCTACGCAAGGATTCCGCACCTACGTAGATCGAGATATCCCGTGCAGATCCATCCAGGGAACCTACAATTGGTATCAAATCTTCGGCTCGATTGTGTGGTTCGGGATATTCACGCGGGTGTAGAAATCGTCCCGTTTCGACTATTCGCGGGACGTGTTTTCTGTGTTTTTGTGTCATTCTTACCTCCTACCATCGTATACAACCCTTTACACCGTCAAAAACCTCGAAAAATCCAGATTCCAGATCTGCAGAAACTTAGGTGTTCATCAGGCGAAGTTGCCGTCACTGTTCGTAGGGTTTCGGCGAAGATATAAGGTTAAGCGAAGTTATCCACAACTTCGCCTACCTTCTCAAGTTCGCCTAACTCAAGCGAAGTTCTCCACAACTCCGCCTACCTCCTAAGTTCGCTTACCTCAAGCGAAGTTAAGAATCAGCGAAGTTTTTCAGCGAAGTTAAGACTTAAGCGAAGTTATCCGTAACTTCGCCTACAGTACTTTTCAGAAGAAATTTTTTGTTTTTCGGGTTTCTTAGTTTTTGAGAAAGATGTCGTCAATTAACATCTCAGAGTTAGTTAAGATGGAAGTAGAAGCAGGATCAGCTACTAAGGCCCCAAAGTTGCTGAAGGGAACCGATTTCGTTGCATGGAAGGATCGGTTCGAATAATATGTCAAGTACCAGGATGCGAAAATGTGGGTATGCATCCAGGATGGTTATATTCCACCAACTATGGAGTACGAAGGTCGTGATCAGATCAAGAAGTATAGCAAAATGGAAGATGAAGAGAAAAAGATGTATGAGGCCGAGAGCAAGGCTCATGCTGCTATCACTATGGCTCTTCCACAAGAGATCCTTCATACGTTTAGAAAGTACAAGACAGCAAGAGAGCTTTGGGAAGCTCTTGAGAACCGGTTTGAAGGAAATGTGGGAATCCGTGCTTCGAAGATCAAATTGCTCAAAACCCAGTTCTCAGTCTTCAAGTATTTGAAGAATGAATCTTTAGATGATATCATCACCCGATATTATCATCTGATGACTGAACTGAGCAACTATTCAATTTCTTACCGAGAAGAAGAGATAGTTGAGAAGCTTCTTGATGCTCTCCCACCAAAATGGGAGATGTACACGGTGCTGATGAGGGAAGACAAAGACTTTCCCCAATATGATCTGGAAACGGCAGTCAACAAGCTCCGAACCTTTGAGCTTAACATGGTTAGAAAGGAGACACCTACGGATCAGGTTCAAGATCCAGGTATGTATGGTGCTAAAGTCAACTCTAGTTCAGGTTCGAAGACTGAATCAGCTGCCTACTACTCGAAGGGAGAGTCGGGTGCCAACTCATCACATGAGGGGCATGTGTCAGTCAACACGAATGGTGATGTTTGCTTTGTAGCAGGTGGATCTAGTGCTTCTAAACCGCAAGCAAGCAAGAGTAGTTGCTCTCCAAGTATTCCTAGCAACAACTACTCTAAGATGCCTATGAGTGTCAAATCTGCTGAAGAGCAGTTTGCTCTCTATGCTTCTTTTATTGCTTCCTATGATAACTACATTCAGGGGAAGATTGTTGATCCAGCTATGTTGGATGAAGACTATGACCAGATTGATGCTGATGATCTGGAAGAAATGGATCTGCAATGGCAGATGGCTATGATCGTGAGAAGAGTGAAACGGTTTATGAAAAAGACTGGAAGAAAGTTTGTCGGTGGAAGGCCAGGGTTTGACAAGACGAAGGTAAGATGCTACAACTGTCAGAAAAACGGCCACTTTGCTAAGGAGTGCAGAAATGAGCGTGTAGAACGTGGTCAAGGCAAGTCTACACAGCATAATGGGGGTTCTAAAGATTATAGTGCCATGATTTCCAGAGAAGATGGTGAATACAACTGGAACCTGCATTCTGAAGAAACTTTCGAACAGGCCAATTTGGCGAAGGTTGAAACTGAAGGAAATGAGAAGGTTACCGGAGAAGAAAAAGCTCTCATGGCAGATGTTAAAGACCAGCTCTCCGAGGTATGTTCTAAACCTACTTGTTCTAAATGTGAAAACTTGTCTGAGCAATTAGCAACTATAACTGATCAGTATGTTGGTTTGGATGCTGAGTTTAAAACTTTAAAAGAAGATCATCACTTTACTAAAGCAAGAGAAAATAGCTATAAAGTTAAAATAAAAGCTTGTGAAAAGGATATTAAAAGTCTAAAAGCAAAACTTGCTGAAAAAATACAAGTGATTGATCTAAGCTATAAAGTTTTGGAAGAAAAAACCAAGCTAATAGCTGAAAGAGAAAAACAGATTGCTGATCACCAGGTGAAAGTGGTGGAACTGAATAGAAAACTTGAGCAGTTCAGAAATTCCTCTGCTATTCTTGATCACCTTGTTAGTGATCAAGGTTCCTCTGTTAAGAGGGGAGGAATTGGTTATTATGAGGTTCCACCGCCTTATAATCACAATTACACTTTTAATCCTAGTGTTCAGAAATCTGTTGACTTTGAGGTTGTTCAGACAGTTCCAATTAAGGTAACTAGTAAAGAACCAGATGTTAGTAGAGGCGAAACAAGTACGCCTGTGTCAAGTGTTAAAATTTCTGATCCGAGTCCAGTCTCATCAAGTTCGGATAAGTCATCCGAGCCTGGTAAGGCAAAAGAGGAGGCGGTATTGCCAGATAGTGGAGAGAAAGATAAAACAACTAAAAAGAGTTCTCCGCTAAACCCGTATGTCCCACCTTATGTGAGACAAACGGGCGGTAATAATGCCTCGACATCTAAAACACCTGTTGATAAAAAGGTTGAACATAGGTGTTGTTTTAGGTGTAATCAATTAGGGCACCTAGTTGCAGATTGCCCTCTGAAGCAGCGATTCAGAGGTGTGAGGCATACCAAAACTGAGACTAAGCCTAATGGTAATTATAATACTGTTAAAAATGAAAAACCATTCAAAATTCAGAAATGTGACTAATTCAGGTTTTCATAGAAACAAATCTCAGTTTTACACTGCTAATAACCAAACCGTAAGTTATAATTCTTTTAATTCACAAAGGTTTGGAAGGCCTCACAATCAATCTACAAGGAGGTATACTAATAGGACTTACAGGAATTATACAGAGACTAACTTTGGAAAGCCAAGGTTCGGGATGTATAGATCCAAGACCAATTGGTCTTGGGTCCCTAGATTCTAATCTTTTGCTTTTATCGTGCAGGAACAGTTGAACAGGGCTGCCAATAATCTTTGGGTTGTGGATAGCGGCTGTTCCCGGCACATGACGGGTAACAAAAACTTGTTACACGATTTGAAACCTGTTCAAGGAGGGAGAGTGAGCTTTGCAGGAGAAAGTGGAGGCAAGATTACAGGAATGGGAACGGTGTCTAATGGAAAGATGACTCTAGAAAAAGTAAACTTTGTCGAAGAATTGAAGCACGATCTGCTGAGTGTGTCGCAGATCTGTGATAAGGAGTACACCGTACATTTTACAAAGAATGAGGCGATTGTGTTACATCCTGGTTTTCAGATACCAGAGGAGTGGATTGTGATGAAGGCTCCACGTGAGAGGAATACGTATATTATGGATATGAGGTCGACTGAAATGGCCACGGAAGAATCATGCCTTATGACAAAAGCGAGCGAATCAGAGTCCGAATTGTGGCATAGGAGAATGGGGCACATTCATCTTCGGAAGATGAACCACATTGTCAAGAATGGACTTGTGCTGGGCGTTCCCTTGAAAAGTTTCAACTTTGAAGACAAATGTCTAGCGTGCAAGAAGGGAAAGCAGCACAAGAAATCCCATCACACCAAGAAGGTCAATTCTATTGTCAGTACTCTAGAATTTCTTCACATGGATCTCTTCGGTCCCGTGAATGCAAAAATTCTAGGAGGTACTTCTTATTGCTTGGTGATCACTGATGATTACTCACGATATTCGTGGGTATATTTCCGGAAATCAAAAGATGAAACGGCTCAGATGGTGAAGAATTTGATTACCAAAGTTGAGAACGTTATGGATAAAAGGGTTAAGTTCATCAGGAGTGACAATGGAGCTGAGTTCAAAAATTTTGAGATGGAGATCTTCTGCCTTCAGAAAGGGATTGAACACCAATACAGCGCTCCGTATACACCGCAACAGAATGGAGTGGCTGAAAGGAAGAACAGAACGTTAATTGAAGGAGCCAGAACAATGCTGGCTGATTCGAAGCTTCCTGTGGTGTTTTGGGCTGAAGCTGTTGCTATAGCCTGTTATATCCTGAATAGAGTCTTGACTGTTAAAAGACTTAATAAAACATGTTATGAGCTTATGCATGGGAGGAAGCCCAACTTGAGTGGTCTTGAACCATTCGGGTCCCCTTGTTCGATTTTAAAGACAAATTCTAAATTTGGTGAAGTAGCCGATGAAGGAATCTTAGTCGGTTATGTTGTTGGGACTCCCAACAGACGTGTCTTTAATACATCGACCGGCAAGGTTGAGGTGGTGTGTAACACCGATATCACAAGTTACAAACCGCCAAAACCAAGCAACGGACCTGCTGAGTTTTTCGACTATGATAGACTTTTTAAGTCTTTTAACATACCGTATTTGGATAGTGCAGAAGAAGAAGAGAGAGTTGCTACGAAGATGATCCTTGATGAGGAAGAAAATCTAGTGCAAAGACAGCTGTTTGATAAATGTCAACCTTCCTCATCAAATGCTATCGATACCCCTGCTGCCTCTCCTGAAGAAGAATTTTTCAATCCGTTTCACTCTCAGCAAGAAACAACCATTGACGAGCTCTCTTCTAACTTGGAAGACAATTTGCATGTCGGTTCTGTTCCGACCACGAGAATTCATAAAGATCACCCTTTGGAGAATGTGTCCTCCGGTGTACAAACAAGACGTAGCTTGAATGAGCACACCTGTGTTTACACAAGCATTAAGGAGACAGGCATAATCAACGAATGCTTGTACACCTGCTTTATCAGCCAGATTGAACCAAAGAATTATCAAATGGCTCTAAAGGACAGCTCGTGGGTCGAAGCCATGCAAGAAGAGCTGGCTCAATTCAAGAAAATGGAAGTTTGGACTTTGGTTGAAAAACCGAAGCATGTGCATGCGATAGGCACAAAATGGGTTTTTAAGTGCAAGAGAGATGAGAAAGGGATTATTATAAGAAACAAGGCGAGGCTAGTCGTTAAAGGTTTTAATCAACAAGAGGGGATTGATTATAATGAAGTGTTCGCTCCTGTCGCAAGGTTGGAAGCCATTAGATTGTTTTTGGCGTTCGCTGCTTATAAGAAGATGAAGGTATTTCAGTTGGATGTGAAGAGTGCGTTTCTGAATGGGAAAGTTGATGAGGTAGTGTATGTTGAGCAACCTCCGGGTTTTCCTGACCCAGACTTTCCTGATCACGTGTACAAGTTAAGCAAGGCATTGTATGGACTACATCAGGCACCTCGTGCCTGGTATTCAACTTTATCAGATTACTTGCTTGAAAATGGGTTTGAAAGAGGGAAGATAGATAGCACACTGTTCTTCAAGAGAGAAGGAAGCGACTTCCTGCTGGTGCAAGTCTACCTGGATGACATTATCTTTGCTGCATCAAAAGTCTCCATGTGTCAGCAGTTTGAGGCCGTCATGAAGAAAAGGTTTGAAATGAGTGCTATGGGTGAACTAACTTTCTTTTTAGGATTGCAGGTTGATCAGAAGAAGGATGGGATGTTCATTCATCAGACCAAGTATGTCCATGATGTGCTCAAACGTTTCAAGATGGAGGACAGCACTCCATTTGATACTCCAATCTGCGTCAACCATAAGTTGGGTGCTGAGACAGACAATGACGCAGATGTGGACCCAACTCAGTATCGGGCTATTATACGTTCTTTAATGTACTTAACTGCTTCTAGGCCTGATATTATGTTTGCAGTTTGTCTTTGTGCGCGTTTTCAGGCAAACCCAAAGGAATCTCACATGAAGGGTGTGAAGAGGATCTTGCGGTATCTCAAAGGCAAACCTAAGCTGGGGTTGTGGTACGCGAAGGGAGGAGACTTGGAGCTAGTCGCTTACACAGATTCTGATTATGGAGGGTGCAATCAGAGTCGGAAGTCAACAACTGGAGGATGTCAGTTTCTAGGTGGCAGATTGGTGTCGTGGCAATGCAAGAAGCAGACTTCAGTCGCAATTTCAACATGTGAGGCAGAATACATGGCAGCATCCAACTGCTGCTCCCAGGTTCTTTGGATTCAACAACAGTTGCGCGACTATGGTATGAATTTCTCACTTACTCCTATTTGCATTGATAACACAGCTGCTATCTCAGTAACTAACAATCCCGTGATGCACAGTAAAACTAAACATATTGACATACGTTATCATTTTATACGGGATTGTGCTGAGAAGAAACTGATTGTGCTTGAAAAGGTGGATACGCTTGATAATTTCGCTGATTTATATACTAAAGCGTTTGACAAATCAAGATTTCAAAACCTTGTTGAGTTGAATGGGATGATCAATCCCGAGTAACCATGCTTTTTGTGCATATTAAAAAAAAAAAAAAAAAAACGTCACTATCGCTTAGAACAATGTCGGTTACCTCAGTTTGATGGACATGTCTTAGGATATGTTTGGTCCTCATTTCTACTTGTAGAATATGAGGATAGCCATTAACCAGACGACTGAAAGTGACCGGGGCGGTTTATGATGAGTTTTCATTCTTTCGCTTAAAATTAGTCGATCATACTTAGTTAGAAGGACACATACTAGTATGTGGTCGGTCCAGCTGATCCATTGGATCTTCGGGATAGCCGTTGACCTGAAGACTTTGATTTGGTCGGGGCGATAGAAGTTAAATTTTTCTTTAAGGGAAATGAAATTATTTTTCAAGTCTACTACTTCGTAAGAAGTTCGTTTGCTATGTTTAACAGAAAATTGATCCAACCTTGGAAAATGATAGATATACTGATTCTGTGTGCTTAACTAGTGAAGTTATTAGGCTTAAAAGGCTTTAGAACAGTCATTGTATGTCATGGTAGCTTTTTATGGTGCGTAAAAGTAGAAGTGATACTAACTAAATCTACTCGATTTTATGTGGAAACTTCTTAAGAGTTCTGCATGTCTTCATATATATCTTTCCGAATGATAGGCAGAAAAGCGATTACCCAGTCATACACGAGCCTGTTAGTGTTCTGATTCCCGTGAAGAAAGCGTGTCAAGAGACTGCAGTGATCCAGATTCGGGACTTGCAGTTGTTCTCTATGTGTTTGTTTAAAAAAAAAAAAATTTAAGTCATTGAGACATTCTTTAACTTAAAATGTCAATCATGATGTAAGAAAGAGAACGGGAAGCAGAGTCTAAAGATCGAAGAATACTTACAACTTAATCAGACACTACGGGTCGAAGTCAATTCGGGGTGACTTGGGGAAAGCCAAATACGCTTTGAGAATAGATAGGAGGCATCATAATCTCTGAGTTGTTGCCCACTTAATTTTTGAGCTTAATTGAACTTAACTCGTATCACAGAAACGATGAAAACCATTTAAGTTATGTACATACTTACAACCTGTTTCTTTATGTCATAATACAGCTAAGCACGGATCTATGTGACAGTCACGTAGTTAGTATGATTCCTGTTCGGATCTTTTCGAAAACGTAGTAGTCCCTGTCGAGACTGAAATTTGATCCCTTGTACTTTAATTTTTAAAAGTTTTTCGTACTTAGGTAGTTTTTATGTTTTAATACTTGGTTACTTGATTTTGATCTTATCATTTAACTCTTTAAAGGAAGTTTTAAAAGTTAATTGCAAAATGTTCAAATTATAAGGTTTGATTTTGTAAATATAGGCGAAGTTGTCCATAACTTCGCTTGACTAACAAGTTCGCCTAAACAGCGAACTTGTTAGTAACTTCGCTTAAGACATATAAAACATAATTAATCATTACAGACTCGATTACAGACACTAGACTATGAACTACTGACATTATGCACCAACAAGTGTTGAAGTTAAATAAATCATTAGCAACGATAGATTAATGGAAGATCATATCATTTTATATTAAATTACCTTGATAGCTTAAATCAAAATTGATCATGGTTGCTAGTTTTTGAACGTCAAGAAAGAAGATTTGAATTAAAAAATGATTGAATGGATGCCGGTTAATAAGTTACTCTATAAAAAATAGGGATTGGTAAATTTATTTAAAACGTTTTGAATATTCCGGTTCTTCGGTTCCACGTCTAGAACCGCCGGTTTTACCCAGAACCGAACCGGGAACCGTTTAATGCAAATTCTGAGAGCCGAGAACCGAACCGATACACACATTAGCGGTTCTGAGGCACCGGTTCAGTTCCGGTTCCTTGGTTATGACGGTTCCGAACCATTTTTTGCTCACCTCTAGACGCTCCACAACACAACCTAATAATAGTTAATTGAGATTTCTTCGAGTATATCTAATTTTATGATTTTCTTCAATTTTAATAATAAAGATTCCATTGTGTAAAACATTACGAATATTATGAATCGTGGCTCGTAGAATATTAGTTTGATTTGTTAGTTTGTACATTTCACATTGTCACCACAAATGTCAAACCTTTTAAATATATTTTTTTAACAACCACCATTCATCTCCTACAAATAATCACACCACAAATCCCTTCCTCTTTACAAAACCAAAACCAACAACCAATGGCTGCTAGTAGAAAAGTTACCGATCTTGTATCCGGCTAGCTGACTGGGTATGACGACGGCTTCGTTGACCGAACATGGACCGGACCACCACAATTCAAGTTCATGTCTGATCCGGTCCCACCACACGACCATTTCATTAACGGCGTTGCCACCCATGACCTATCAATCCCTAGAGTAAAACCCGATTTTCGAGTTAGGGTTTACCTGCTAGAGCTACCTGAAACCAAAAAACTGCCCATAATCCTCCACTTCCACGGTGGAGGATTCTGCATCTGCTAAGCAGACTGGCTGATGTACAATAGTATCTACACACGCCTGGCCCGAGAATCCAAAGACATAGTCGTCAGCACGTACCTCCCTCTCGCACCCGAGCATCACCTCCCTGCCGCGATCGACTACGGGTATTCAACTCTTCTTTGGCTCTATGACTTAGCAAACCACAAAAAACATGACCCATTGTTGTCTCCTAGAGGAGACTTCAACCGAGTTTTCCTCATAGGAGACAGCACCGGTGGGAACATAGCCTACCAAGTTGTGAAAACGTCCATCAACGAAAACCTCCACCCGTTGAGACTCGTGGGCGCAATCCTCATTCACCCGGGGTTTGTACGTTCAACAAGAAGCAAGTCGGAGTTGGAAAAACCTGTTGGACTAAGTTCGATATTTGCATGACACAATTTCAACCATTTGATGAGTTTGGTTTCTGTTAGAGAATAAGGAGGAAGTGGAGATAAGTTCGGATGATCAAGTCTTCATTTTACCAAGTCTAGTTTAAGTTTGTTTTATTGTTTACGTTAGCTTTGTCCTAGTTTTATGCAAGTTGTTATTTTAATTTCTTTGTATTTAAAGGCTGCAGCCTTGTTTAATGATCAGTGAAGTTTTTCATTCTATCTGTCTATACCAAATAACAATTGGTATCAGAGCGAATACTAGCATCTTTATCACTTTCACACAGGTACGATGAGTAACGAGAAGCTGAAGGTTCCTGTTTTCGAAGGCCATTACGAACATTGGAGCGAAATGATGGAAAATTTGCTACGAGCAAAGCAGTTGTGGGGTCTCATTGATCCGGGAATCATTGAGCCAGCTGCAGGAGTCGCCCAATCGGAAGCCGTACGAAAGAAGTTGGAAGATTTGAAGGCGAAGGACTTGCAGGTAAATCATTTCCTGTACCAAGCGATTGATCGAGTAACCTTCGAGCAGATCTTGGATAGGAGAACTTCTAAGGCCGTGTGGGAATCTATGAAGAGAAGGTTTGCTGGTAATACTCGTGTCAAGAAATCCATGCTGCAGAAGTTATGGCGTGATTTCGAGGTATTAGAAATGAAGAACGGAGAAACGATACCGGAGTATTTTGGTAGAGTGTTGACTGTAGCAAACCAGATGAGAAGCAACGGTGAGATCATGACTGATGGCAAAATTGTTGAGAAAATTCTCAGAAGGTTGACTGAGAAATATGTTTATGTTGTGGTATCTATAGAAGAGTCTAATGACATCGAAGCCATGACTGTTGAACAACTTCAAAGTTCCCTTTTTGTTCACGAGCAGAAGTTTAAAAGAGGAAACAAGGAAGATGAACAAGCGTTGAAGATATAAGAGGGTTATGAAAGTCGTGGCCGTGGAAGAGGTCGTGGAAGTACAAGAGGAAGAGGACGAGGACGGGGTCGTTCCTCGTTTAACAAAGAAATAATAGAATGTTACAAGTGTCACAATTTGGGACACTTTGCTTATGAATGTGGGCAATCGAAAGAAGCTAACTTTGTTGGGTTTGATGAAAATGAAGAAATCATGTTGATGGCTAGTGTTGATGAGCATGTATTAATGGCTAGAGATGGTGAAGACGACAAGAACTGCATTTGGTTCCTCGATTCCGGGTGTTCAAATCACATGTGCGGTATTAAAGATAAGTTTGTTAATCTTGATTAATCTTTTAATACCACTGTGAAATTGGGAAACAATACAAGAATGAATGTGAGAGGCAAAGGAAACGTGAGGCTCATTTTGAATGGTACAAAGTTTGTTGTTACTGATGCATATTATATTCCAGATTTGAAAAATTGCCTATTGAGCATCGGACAACTCCAACAAAATGGGTTGTCATTCTTGTTTCAAGCAAACTGTTGTAAAGTATATAATCCGGAAAGAGGGTTGTTGTTCCAAAGCATCTTGAGCACTAATCGACTGTATCCGTAAACCGAAGAGATCAAAGCTACTGAGTCGCATTCAGATGGGTGCAATTACACTAGTGATGACAGCGAGGGAAAGTTATGGCATGAAAGACTTGGGCATATTAGCTAGTGTTACTTAGAAGAAATGATAAAGAGAGACTTGGTTCGTAATTTACCAAACCAGGAGGTGAGTGAGACTGTATATGAACCTTGCCTGATCGGAAAGCAGACTCGTGAAGCAATCCCAAAGAAGGCCAAGTGGCGTGCAAATGATGTCCTTCAATTAGTTCATACAGACATTTGCGGACCGATCACTCCATCGTCTAATACGGGTAATCGATATTTTTTAAGTTTTATTGATGATTATAGTCGAAACGATGGGTTTACGTGTTGTCTGAGAAGTCTCAAGCATTCGATAAGTTTAAAGAATTTAAAAACAAGGTTGAAAATGAAAGCGGGAAAGTGATAAAATGTTTACGATCCGATAGGGGAGGGGAATATTTGTCGAACGAGTTTGTTGATTTATGCAAAGAAAAGGGTATAAAGAGGCAACTAACGACTAGTTTCACCCCTCAACAAAACGTGGTGGCCGAGTGTAAAAATCGAACCGTTATCGGGATGATTATATCCTTACTTGCTTCAAAGAACATGCCCAAGATGTTCTGGGCAGAGGCTGTGGTTTGGTGTTTTTATGTTTTAAACAGGACTCCGAGTAAAGCCAATGCCACAATGACTCCCGAAGAAGCTTGGAGTGGCTCGAAACCGACGGTAGATCATTTCAGAGTGTGGGGTTCTATTGCCCACGTTCATGTCCCAAAGGAGAAGAGAAAGAAGCTTGATAATCGTAGCCAAGTGTGTATTCTAACTGGAGTATGTGAAGAGTCTAAGGCCTACCGGTTGGTAGACCCTCATACGATGAAAATTAATGTGAGCAGGGATGTAATTTTTGAGGAAGACAAGTCTTGGGACCGGAGTTTAGGTAAAGGGAAAGAAAAAAGGGAAGAGTTTTTGACATGGGGAAACTATGATATAGAAGAACATGATGATGATACCGAAGAATGTGAAGAGGAGGTCGAAGGTGTTGGTGAAGGGAGTGTTAATCCAAGTCCTAGCACGTCTATGGCTGTTAGTGCACGGTTTTGCGTCTAGAGTCTTTGTATTTATCATTAATGTTTATTTGATATTTAAATGTAATATTTAATGTTTATATTAGACTAGTTTGTTATGATTCGTCTAGTTCGCTAGGGAATGTTAGCGAACTAAGACTAATTCTTTAAGTTTAAGTCTGGTTCGCTAGGAATGTTAGCGAACTAGGACACTTTAATGTATTCTCTCCTGATTCGTTAGGGGATGTTAACGAATCAGGGGGTGGTTCGTTAAGTTAACTTAGTTAACGAAGGGGATGCTGGTTCGCTAGGGGATGTTAGCGAACCAGATCATCTTCTATATATAGTGAACAAAATGTTCACTTAATATGAGTCGAAGTTTTGAGAGAAATAATATTATTGAGAAAAGTTTAAAGTATTTACTCTCCCTCAAGCTTCAATTAACATTATAATTACATACATACATACTGATAATACATACTACATACTAATAGCAATCGAACTAAGGTATTAGAGAATTAGATCCGTATAATTAATATTAACATATAGATCTAGATTAGATCTAAGCATTAGATATTGATTAGAACGAGTTCAACGGGATCAAACAAGTGGTATCAGAGATTTCGGGGCTCAATTCGCTTGGTTTGATTGTTATTGTTATAGTTTTCGTGTTTATTTTCTGTTTGGATTGATTTTGGATCGATTTGAGCTGATTTGGATTGAATCTGGATGGATTAGAGTGAATCTGTTTTGGTTAAGGTATTATTAGTGTTTAGATAAGTGGAATTGGATTGTGGATTGGATTTGTGATGTTTATTATGGTTTCGGTTTGAGTTCGAAAACAGAGGATTAGTTTTTGTCGAAATTGGTTAGTGTATTGTGATAATCGGTTACGAGATGTGTTGAGCTGAATTCGTGTTGTGATTACGAAGATTTTGGTACATTATTTGTTAGATTTGGTTGACAATTGAGTGTGTATTACGGATCTGGCATTACTAAGTTTCTGGGTTTGATCTTCATAAATCTGGAAAAACACGTTGAATGTTTGAAGATATGAAGATGCATGCAATTCGCTATAAAGTTCCAGGCGATTCGTTATGTTTTTAACTTGATTCGCTATCAGTTCTTTCATTTATTAATCAGTTCGCTAACTGATTCGTGTGAGTTAATTAATTCGTGTTATCTAGTTCGCTAAACTAGATAACTGATTCGTTTGATACGTGTCTGTCTTGGGATTTGTGCTCTAACAACTTTTTGCCACGTGGCAGAAAGGAATCAAGTTTGTTACAAACGGTTGTAACTAACTGATTCGATACCTTGTATGATTCGCTAAATCACTGTAGCTGATTCGCTAAGCATTCCTTAGTAATTGGTTAAAAAGTATTTGGGCGATTCGTTAAGATTGATTCGTTAATATTAACTTTTGATTCGCTGACACTGTTCATCTCATTCGTTAAGTGATTCGTTAAATATCTGATTTAACTTCGTTAAAATCTGATTCGTTAAAACACTGTTCACAGTTCGCTACAACTGTTCACAGTTCGCCACACCTGTTCACAGTTCGTTAAACACTGTTCACAGTTCGTTAAGTTACAATCCTTTAAATGTTTATTTTTTCAAAATGACCGGGATGTATGCATTGGCGTCTCAAAACATGTTGATGCAACAAATGTTGCAACTTGATACTGAAATCGGTTCACATTCAAAATGCCCTAGGTTGATGAAATTTAGTGATTTTGCTAAATGGGAACCACGGTTTCATGCTCATTTAGGATCCGTGCATCCTGATTGTTCCTATTGTTTTGATGAAGTCTATACTGTACCTATGATTGGAGATGAAACTACGGGTTTTACACCAAAGGCTATCTCACAATACTCTGTTGAAGAAAAGAAAGCATTAGAGATAGAAATAAAAGCTTATTCTACTCTAACCATGGCTTTGCCTGAAACTATCTTTCATCAAGTGGGTAGTATAAAAAGATGTGCTGCTTTATTTCAACATCTTCGCATGAGAAGTATGGGTAACACAGCAGAGAGTAAAAAGGTAATGATTAAGTTTCAGTTTCGAAACTTTAATTTATTGAAAGGTAAGACGGTTGAAGAAATGACGACAAGATTCAATCACTTGATTGCTGAGATGGACAAGATGCAGATTGAAGTTCCTGAAAGTGATAAAATTGATACTATCAAGAGTATACTTCCAAGTTCTTATTCCACATTCTTGATGGTTTTGAAGGAAAATAATTATTTTGCAAATGAAGATCTGACTGCTATTGAATTTATGCAAAAGATTGAAGCCATAGAATATGATCTGAAATGTCAGAAGTCTTCAAAGGATAGTCATGATCCTTCATTCTATGGTGGAAGTATGCCTCTTAGCTCAACCATATCTCCATTAACCGCTTTTCTTACTCAAGCTGCTGCAAGTGAAAATACAAATGCTTCGTTTAAAGATCCACAAGCTTGTTTCTACACTGCTGGAAATATATCTTGTAATTCTGGTTCATCTGGCACATCGGGAAATTCATCTTCTACTAAACAATTCTCATTTCAATCTAATGTAAACATAAAGGAGGCTGAACAAAATTTCGCATTCTTGTCTGCTTTTATGTCTTCCTATGAGAATCTGGTGAGTAGTAAGATTGCTACTAGTGATTTAACCGATGAAGATTATGATCAGATTGATTCCGATGATTTGGAACTCATGGATCTAAAGTGGAATATGGCGATGATTGTTAGAAAAGTGAAGAAGTTTATCCAAAGAACCGGCAAAGATCTTCCTTCATTAAGCAAGAAGCTTGGGTTTGATAAATTAAAGGTGAAATGCTATAATTGTCAAGAATTTGGGCACTTTGCAAAGGAATGTGATAAACCTAAGAAAGACTACAATGGTTCAAGAAATCAAGATCAAAATGATACTGAAAAGAAATCATCTTCTTCTGGATCACATGCTGTGTTAGCTGATGGAAGTGATTGGTCACAACGACTACTGTGCAATGATAATCAAGCTAATCTAGCTATGTTTGGTTTGTCTGAATACACACAAGATGTAAGCGGAAGTGAAGTTTCTTCTGACGCTGAAACTGAGTCTGAATCTGATATTCAAAGTGAAAAGCTTCCAACTAACTTTGCTTGTATAGCGAAGATCAGTGATTCTTCTTCATCTGCTTGCATGGTTAAACAAAGCGAGGTTAGTAATTCTAATTCTAACTCATCATGTGTTGTTTGTGATTATAACAAGTCTAAAATTGATTCATTAAAACTTCAAAATGACAACTTGCTGAAAGAGATTGTATCATTGAAAGATACGTATAGACAATCCTTGAATTCTCAAGTTAACTCAAGAGAAAAGATTGAGGCTTTGACTATAAGTAATCATGATTTGAAAGCCGAATTATCTGTGAAAATGACAATAAATGACCAAAAGTTTCAAGAAATCTTGAAACATCGCTCTAAGATAACTGAACTTGAGAATGAGGTTCTTGAGTTGAAGAACAAGTTGGGTAAATTTCGAAATTCTTCATTTTTGTTGAATGAAATTATTGAAGTTTCTGGGAAACAAAAGGACTCTAAAAAGGGTATAGGTTTTGTAGAAATTCCTCCACCATTTCGCAACAACTATAAAATGAATCCTTTTGCTAGAAAGGAAGAAGAGGTAATTTTGAAAGAATCTGTAATTTCAAAAAAAGTTGAATCTGTTAAATCTCAAGATGTTAAAACCCAATCTGTTCCTCAAAAATCTCATGTCCAAAGCAAAAAGGTGTTTGTTGAACACAATGACGAGGTCATTATCGAGGATGTGTTTGAACCAGAGATTATACACAAGAATAAGAACATTCCCAGTTCTAATCATATTCTGTGCGAACCTCACGAATTTGAGGAAGCAGTGTATGGTTCACACAAACCTCAAGAGAAAAAGGAAAATTCAAAGAAAGTGAACTCTATGAAGGCAAAGAAGTCAGTTAAACCGAAAATTTCTGATGAGGATTTAATGCGTTTCATTAATCCTTCTAGTTCTAAGCCATCTGCTGCTAGAGTTTTTAAGTTAAAAGGAATGGACACAATGTTCACTGAAAAAGATATTCCAATTAGTATCATTAAGCCTGAGCTAATTGAGAGTGTGTTTTACAATGAAACTTCCAAGGTTCGTGAAATTGAACGTGCGTATGCTCAAGCGAAAACATCAGTCTCTCTGATCCATTAACTAAGGCAAAACAATTTTTAACACAAGAAAAGAAGATTAATTTTATGAAATCAACTGGAACAGATACACTAAAAGGCTTTTCAAACTGTTCTAATTTAGATTTCTATTTAAAGAAGAAAGCTGAATTGACTGATGAGTTTGCTAACTGCATGATTAAAAATGTGAGTCATCATCAATCATCTATTCCAATTTCTTCTAAACATCATCATGTGGACATGCGAACGTGTTTTTTATGCGGTCAACAAGGTCATGTTGTGAGGAATTGTAGTCAGCAAAACTTTCAGAATCTTCATCCTTTTATCAAGGACAAATCTAAGCCAATTCCAGTGGTTAAGGAGATTCTGAAACGACCTGTGTCATATGCTGATGATACTCATATTTTATTCTCTGATGTGAATCCTCGGAAGGTGTTTCATATCAATGAGACACATGGTCAAGTGAAACCAAAATTCATTCCAACTGAACCTATATGTCAAAACAGGAATTCAAACATTGTTCAGGAAGCATACTTAAGACGAAAGTCTAAGAAGCCAGTAACTTATTCAGAAGTGGCTGAACAACAATTGAAAACTGTTAACGTTAATGATCAAAGAGAAAACCAAAAGGTGCCCAAGACTGAGGCATGGGCTGCCTTTTTGAACTAATCACTATTGTTTATGTGTAGGGTCCATCCAAGACCATTTCTGGTGAAAACTGGATCATGGATAGCGGATGTTCTCGTCATATCACCGGAAATCTCGACCTATTAACCAACGTAAGAAATATTCAAGGGGGTTATGTAGCGTTTTCTGGGAATTCTGGGGGCATGATCACACAAGAGGGTGACGTTTCAAATGGTCATATTACATTTGAAAAAGTAAATTATTGTGACAATGTTGATCATAACTTATTGAGTGTATCGCAGATTTGTGATAAAAAGTACACTACAATATTTACTGACAAAGAGTGTCTTATCTTGAAACCGGGTTTTATTATTCCCGAGGACATGGTTGTCATGCGATCACCACGATCAAATGATATTTATGTCTTAAACATGAGTTCTAAGATATCAACATCGATCGAAACATGTTTTGTCTCGAAAGCAACTGAGAAAGACTCGATTCTATGGCGTCGAAGAATGAGTCACATTCATGTTAGAAAGATGAATTATTTAATGGCAAATAATTTAGTTGAGGGTGTTTTGTTAAAGAACTTTAAGTTATCTGATCACTGTGTTGCATGCAAAAAGGGCAAGCAGAAGAAGAAGACACATCCTTCTAAGTTATTGAATTCCATTAATACTCCTCTTGAACGACTTCATATGGATTTGTTTGGTCCAGTGAATCGTGCGAGTATATCTGGAGACTGGTATTGTCTGGTAGTGACAGATGATTATTCAAGATATTCATGGGTGTTATTTATGAGTTCAAAAGATCAAACACCTGTTTTGGTACAAAACCTTATTACTAAGATAGAATCATTGTACAAACAAAAGGTGAGGAGAATCCGAAGTGATAATGGTACTGAATTCAAAACACTATTTTGGATTTCTTTTGTATTCAAAAAGGAATTCACCAAGAATATAGTGCATCTTATGTACCACAACAAAACGGTGTTGCTGAAAGGAAAAATAGAACTCTGATTGAAGCTGCATGTACAATGCTTGCTGATTCAAAGCTTCCTATTCAATTTTTGAATGAAGCAGTGAACACAGCTTGTTATACACTTAATCGGGTTCTAACAGTAAAACGACTCAAGAAGACAAGCTATGTAATATTAAATAACAGAAAACCTAATTTAAAGTACCTGGAACCATTTGGGTGTCCGTGTACAATGTTGAAGAAGGAATCGGGTAAATTTGATGAAAAGGCTATCGAAGGATATTTCTTGGGATATGCGTCTCCAAAGAAAAGAGTATTTAATTTTACATCTGGCTGTGTTGAAGAATGGTACCATGTGGACTGTCAAAAGTACACAACTCCTCCTCAAGGGAAAGGTCCAGACTGGATGTTTGACTACGATAGTTTATTTAATTCTTTTACTCCTTCGGCTGAACACATCGATGAAGATCTAGTTAGAGCATACTTTGAAGAACATTTGAACATTCCAAGTTCTTCAATTTCAAATGCAGTTGAAGTTCTACCAGATGCTCCAACTGAAGACTCCCAAGTTGTTCCTCCAGTTGTTATTGACAGTGCTTCTACTTCTTCCGATGATGATCAAGCTGAGATTCAAGTTATTGATCTTGATAGTGATAATGCTTCATCTCCCGAATTGGGTGAACATTACACTAATTTATTTGATAATGTTGTTGTTCCTGAAAATCCTACTCTTCAGATTTATGGATATCATCCACAGGACAATATCATTGGAGAACTTGATGTGGGCGTTCGTACACGTCATCAAGTTGCTTCGTCAAGCGACAATAACGTATTGTGTGCTTACACTAATTTACACTCTTCGGGAATTGGGAATATTGCTAAATTCAATTGCTTTCTATCTCAAGTTGAGCCAACGACAGCTCGTAAGGCACATGATGATCCTTCTTCGGTAGAAGCTATGCAAGATGAATTACAGCAATTTGCACGATTGGGTGTTTGGGATTTAATAGACAAGCCTACTAGAGTCAAGAAAGCTATTCCGACTAAGTGGGTATTTAAATGTAAAAAGGACGATCGAGGGGTGATTGTCAGAAACAAAGCACGTCTAGTGGTGCAAGGTTTTCATCAGCAAGAGGGTATTGATTATACTGAGGTATATGCTCCAGTTGCAAGATTAGAGTCGATTCGAATCTTCCTGGCTTATGCTGCTTACAAGAATATCAAGGTCTATCAAATGGATGTTAAAAGTGCTTTTCTCAATGGTGAACTACATGAGGAAGTGTTTGTTCAACAACCACCTGGTTTTGAAGACCCTGATTATCCAGACCGTGTTTACCGTTTAAACAAGGCCCTGTATGGTCTACATCAAGCCCCGAGAGCTTGGTATGGCACACTCGCCGACCATCTGACTGATAATGGATTCAAACAAGGAACTGTTGACTGCACTTTATTTCATAAAACTGTTGGTGATGATCTTCTTCTAGTCCAGATTTATGTTGATGATATTATTTTTGGGTCTACAAACGACACTTTATGTAAGGAGTTCGAGAAGTCCATGCAAACCAAGTTCCAAAATGAGCTCGATGGGAGAGATGAATTTCTTTTTAGGGCTGCAGGTTCATCAGTCTGATAAGGGAATCTTCATTCATCAGACTAAATATGTGAACGACGTCTTGAGCCGATTCAAGATAACTGCCGGAAAAATCCCTTCAACTCCTCTTCCAGTGGGTCACAATTTATCACCGGATGAATTGGAGGATATCGTTGATCCGACCCTTTATCGTGCTATGATTGGTTCTCTAATGTATTTAACTGCTTCTCGACCCGACATAATGTTTGCTGTTTGTGTGTGTGCTAGGTACCAAGCTAGTCCCCGAGTGACTCATCTGGCAGCGGTCAAGCGTATTTTGCAATATCTACGGGGAAATCCTGACATCGGGTTATGGTACCCCAAAGATAATACTTTTGATTTTACCGCCTACTCAGACTCAGATTATGGAGGATGCAAGATCAACTTCAAATCAACGACTGCAGGATGTCAATTCTTAGGAAACCGGCTTGTTTCCTGGCAGTGTAAGAAGCAGACAACGGTCTCTACTTCAACCGCCGAAGCTGAATATGTTGCAGCCTCGAGTTGCTGTTCCCAGGTTCTGTGGATACAACAACATCTTCGCGACTACGGTTTGAAGTTTCTTACTACTCCCATCTTGATTGATAATTCTGCTGCTATTAGTATCACCAAAAATCTCGTACAACATTCTAAAACGAAACATATCGAGATTCGATATCATTTTATACGAGATTGTTATGAAAAGAAATTAATTGATCTTGAGAAAGTACACACAGATTTTCAAAAAGCTGATCTATTTACCAAAGCGTTTGATAAAACACGTTTTACTTTTTTGCTTGGTTTAAATGGATTGAAGACCCTTGCTGAGATCCTAAAATTAGGATAATTATCTTTTAATTGCTTTATAGATTTAGTCTTATTTTTTATGTTTTAGGTTTTAGGGGGTGAAAATTCTAGAAAATACAAAAAGAATGTGTTTTTAGCTTGTATAGATAAAATCCAAAAACATTAAAAAATTTCAAAATTCAAAAATATTGTGATTTCTGTTCTTTAATGTTTTTCCTTTAAAATTTTGAAAAACCAAAAAGAATGTGATTTATATTTTGTACAGAAAAATACAAAAAACCAAAAAGATTTTAGTTATTTTCTCGCTGAAAATCACGTCGGTTATTTAAGTTTATGAAGCATGCTTGCATGTCTTGGTCTTATGATTCACTCGTGAATTGTTGGTTAGCCATTTATTTATACTCTTAAGTTAACTGGGACGATTAAATTTATCTTTTCTTTATTTTTTATGCTCCTCAAAATTTTGAGTTTTTTAAGCAAAAAGGGAACATGATAGTACATTGATTATCTTGACCCCAAATTCAGTAAAAAGTAAGCTTAAAAGACTGCGTGTTTAATTGCATCGGTGCATTGGTAGGTCTTAAAACAACCCAGTAGAGTAAAGTATGTGATATAAACATAAAGAAATACCAAATTGAAAGGGGTGTTAGTCTCTAGCAAAAGTCTTGGTGAGGAGGGCAGAAATGTAATAACCAGTCATACTCAAGCCTTATATTTGTTGATCACCCAAAAATCAAATAAAGCAAATAACAAGCGTTAAGATTCTGGATACTGTGAGTCTTTATGCGGCTTAACCATCTGGGTATTCATATGCATGAATACTTTACTCGCTTTCTAGAGCAAACCCAAAGTCATTAAACTTGATCACCGCTGCTCTTCGTACAATTTAAATTACTGACTTGATCAAAATCCGCTGTTAGTCATACAATTGTTCCTCTCTTGCGTGCGTCTTAATACCATTAAGAAACGGACCCCAGGGGATACATTGTATGTAAGCCGACAGATGGACTCGTGCATACTCACTCACAGTAAAGGAAACTTGATGCATCGCTCAAAATTTCTACAATTGGTATCAAAATTTTGATCAACAATATAATGGTTTAAGACAAGTTGGGGTGATTTGGCAAAAATCAAATTAAGCTTGAACCGAGATTAGAGGCTGATAATTTCTGATATTCTGTGCTTTAATTGAACTATTTAATCATATCACAAAAAAAATACTTGAATGTGTGTTATTAGATTTATGTGGACAACAATACCAATGACCGACTTATCGCCAGTCATAATATTGCTGAAATATAAAACTGTTATGGAAGGGCAATTTGGTCAATATGATTCTCTGCTCAAACTCAACAAAATTACAAAAATATGTACTGCTTTTGATAAAATCATTGAAAAATACAAAAAGATTGTCTATTTTTTTAATAGTTCGGATATTATTCTGTAAATACATTCTTTAATTCTTTTAAATTTTTACAAAATACCAAAAATATTTTCGTCTTCTTTATACAAAATACTTAAATAAATTTTTAAGTTAAGTTTCGGAAATCTGAAACAAGTTTAATGTATTTGGTTGTCGGAATATAAGGGTTTCTCGATAATTTACTTAATTCATTTATTTAATTTTTTATTATTTAATTATTTAATTTATTCATTTAATTATTTAATTTAAAATTAAATAAAAGGGTTTAATTCGTTAAACTTAATTCGTTATGTATGGATAACGAACTAGGTGATTCTTTAGCGAACTAGCTTCTGGTTCGCTAACCTAATTCGCTTCCGCACTCTGTAATGAATCATCCCTTCGTTATGCATATTTAAAGAATCATGACACGAATCATGTCTTGATTCGCTACCTTTAATTTAACGAATCACGTAGCGATTCGCCAACATAAGGTAACGAATTGAGTTAACGAATGGGCTACTTCGCTAACTTTAAGTTAAACGAATCGTCTGATTCGTGCAAGTTGTGCCTAGGGCTTCGTGCACTGATATATAAGACAAGAAAACGAATAGTATTCCACTGTTCGCCTTCTTTCTTCATCTTTAAGAAACTATTCAAATTCTCTCTGAAATTTTCGATCTTTTCGTTTGGATAATTCAAAGATCAATTTGAGTTTCTAAGGTATAACTGATCTTGGCGATATCAATTTCGTCAAAAATGGTCATGTATTGACTGCTAAATTATGAAAAGGGTTCCTGTAAGACAATGCCTCAAGATATTTATCTGTCTTTCAACCGTTGGTACTATGACAATCGTACTGGCGAGGCCGTTATTGTTCGTGGTCGAGGACTACAGACTGAGCTCATCAAGATAATCGATCCGATGTGGTTGGTTAATTTATCAGAGACAGACAATGACGTGCTACACAGGAAGCAGATTTTGTTTGAACGCCAAGAAGATTACGACCTGGCTATGCAATTCCAACGTGTCGTTCGTGTATGCCATGAACATGGGATTCATAGTTGCAGAGATTAGCAGACAAAGCGTTTCAAATAAGTTAAAGACAAAGAGCTCAAGACGAGGGGGTGTCTGTTAGTGCACGGTTTTGCGTCTAGAGTCTTTGTATTTATCATTAATGTTTATTTGATATTTAAATGTAATATTTAATGTTTATATTAGACTAGTTCGTTATGATTCGTCTAGTTCGCTAGGGAATGTTAGCGAACTAAGACAAATTCTTTAAGTTTAAGTCTGGTTCGCTAGGAATGTTAGCGAACTAGGACACTTTAATGTATTCTCTCCTGATTCGTTAGGGGATGTTAACGAATCAGGGGGTGGTTCGTTAAGTTAACTTAGTTAACGAAGGGGATGCTGGTTCGCTAGGGGATGTTAGCGAACCAGATCATCTTCTATATATAGTGAACAAAATGTTCACTTAATATGAGTCAAAGTTTTGAGAGAAATAATATTATTAAGAAAAGTTTAAAGTATTTACTCTCCCTCAAGCTTCAATTAACATTATAATTACATACATACATACTGATAATATATACTACATACTAATAGCAATCGAACTAAGGTATTAGAGAATTAGATCCGTATAATTAATATTAACATATAGATCTAGATTAGATCTAAGCATTAGATATTGATTAGAACGAGTTCAACGGGATCAAACAATGGCTAGGGAAGGAAGAGTGAGAAGACCTCCCAATTATTGCAGGATTATGTTAACGACAATAATTTGCCTTTCGGTATGGAAGGTGAATTAAACGAAGTGATACAAGATCAAGATCCGATTCGATTCGATTCGAAGAAGCTGTGAAACATGAAAAATGGAGACAAGCTATGAATGTAGAAATCGAATCTATAGAAAGGAATGGTACTTGGAGCTTAGTTGATCTGCCAGAAGGAGTAAAATGCATCGGGGTAAAGTGGCTATACAAGACGAAAGTTAATGAGAAGGGGAAGTGGAGAAGAATAAAGCTAGGCTCGTTGCTCGTGGTTATGGGCAGCAACATGGTGTTGATTATTCAGAAGTCTATGCCCCCGTAGCTAGAATGGATACCATCCGAATAATGATTGCCATAGCTGCACAACGAGGCTGGAATATTCACCAATTAGATGTGAAGTCGGCTTTCTTGCATCGTGTGTTGAAGGAAGAAGTTTATGTTCAAGAACCACAAGGATTTGTGGTTAAGCAAAATGAACACAAAGTGTACAAGCTTAATAAAGCGTTATACGGGTTAAAGCAAGCTCCCCGAGCTTGGTTCAATCGTATCGAAACTTATTTCCTAAATGAAGGTTTTAAAAGAAGTAAGTTTGAGCACACTTTGTTCACTAAAGAAGGCAAGGGTGGAAAAAAGATTTTAGTGAATATTTATGTGGATGATATGATCTTCATGGGAGATGATGAAGGATTGATAAAAGAGTTTAAAGACTCAATGAAGAATGAGTTTGAAATG
Organism: Bidens hawaiensis; assembly: GCF_021521415.1. Lineage (NCBI taxonomy): Eukaryota > Viridiplantae > Streptophyta > Magnoliopsida > Asterales > Asteraceae > Bidens > Bidens hawaiensis. The sequence continues at coordinate 279,566 of NW_027494167.1, read as the reverse complement.
ACAGATTTGGGGAAGATGAGATACTTTCTAGGTATTGAAGTAGTGCAGACGAAGGCTGGGATTCACGTGTCTCAAAGAAAATACACTATGGAGGTATTATCTCGGTTTAATATGTTAGATTGTAATGTTGCGTTGAATCCAATTTTTCCGGGAAATAAGTTAAAGTTAGATGATGGAGAAGCCGTGGATGAGACGGTGTTCAAGCAGATTGTAGGGTGTTTGATGTATCTTACTAACACCTGACTCGATATCCAGTTTGTGGTTAGTCTCATCAGCCGATTCATGTCAAGTCCCAAGTCTATACACTTGGCTGCTGCTAAGAAGGTGTTAAGGTATGTGAAAGGGACAATGGATTACGGGCTTTGGTTTAAAAGAGGAGGAACGAGTGAGTTGAAGGTCTACACCGATAGTGATTTTGCCAGAGATCAAGATGATAGAAAGAGTACTTCCGGGTATGTGTTTTTGTGGGATGGAACTGCAGTTAGTTGGGCAATAAAAAGCAAAGTGTTGTTGCTTTGTCATCTACCGAGGCTGAGTATGTAGCAGCCGTTGCTTGTGCGTGTCAGGTTTTATGGGTTCAAGGTATAATGAAGGATCTTGGAGTTGAAGTGAAAGGTGGAACTGCAATAAATTGTGACAACACATCTACAATCAAGTTAGCTAAAAATCCTATCTTTCATGGAAGGTGTAAGCATACTGGAGTTCGATTTCATTTCCTACTTGAGTTAGTTAATGATGGAAGTATAGAGCTAAAGTTTTGTGGAACACATGATCAGATTGCAGACATTTTAACTAAGCTGGTTCATGGTGAGTGTTTCACAAGATTGAGAAGTCAGTTGGGAGAGTTTCCACTTGAAAGCAAACTTGACATGAGTGGTGAGTCAAGTTTGAGGGAGGGTTTGTTGGACTAAGTTCGATATTTGCATGACACAATTTCAACCGTTTGATGAGTTTGGTTTCTGTTGGAGAATAAGGAGGAAGTGGAGATAAGTTCGGATGATCATGTCTTCATTTTACCAAGTCTAGTTTAAGTTTGTTTTATTGTTTACGTTAGCTTTGTCCTAGTTTTATGCAAGTTGTTATTTTAATTTCTTTGTATTTAAAGGCTGCAGCCTTGTTTAATGATCAGTGATGTTTTTCGTTCTATCTGTTTATACCAAATAACAAAACCGCAGTCTCCGATGATGACTTAGGACATGCTGGATAAGTTTTTGACGATGGCATTGCCGAAGGGGAGTAATAAAGACCACCCCATAACATGTCCGATGAATGAGATGGTTGCGGGTTTGGATCTGCCGCCGTATCTGCTGTGTGTTGCGGAGGACGACTTGTTGTTTGACAGAGAAATGGAGTTTTATGAAGGTATGAAGAATGATGGGAAGAAGATTGAGTTGTTGGTGAGTAATGGAGTTGGGCATAGCTTTTATCTTAACAAAGTAGCTATTGATGTTGATCCAATTACTTCCTTGCAGACTCAAAAACTGATCCAAAAGATTTCCCACTTCATTGGAAACCACTAATAAATTGTTATATACATTTCTTGCATGTTTATATATTTTTCCATCATTATAAATAAAATTCACCTCTAAAGAGCAGATTTAATTTTATTAGTTACTCATATCATGATCAACCCGAACCAAAATAGATCATAAACCGGTTTTGATCATGTGTTGACTAAATTGTAAGTAATGTGGATTGTAAACTGTATCGGCGTTGGGTAGGTTAACTCGATCCAAATATGACCAAATCAAAATGTAGTTAAGAGGTCTTATGATTTTTAGCAACTTCTTATTGTCCTAGTCTTTTTTAACAACAATTTTTAGAGTTTCTGATATATTCATCACAACCTACACCTTACGTACTTACATAATTTGAAACCCTACGATTTTTATTATGGGGTACACCACATAATAAACAACCATCCTAGAGGTGCACAAAAAACCTTAACCCGTAACCGGACCCAAAATAAAAACCCGGAACCGGTATTTTTAATACCCGAACCCGTACCGACCCTACCCGTAGGGTACCGATAGGGTATGCATTTTGGTACTAAAAGCCGAACCGGACCCGATTTGTACCGGGTAATACCCGAAAACCAGAACGGGTTCCATACCCATAACTAGGTTTTTCCAATACCCGAAACCGGGCATTTCAAATACCCGATGTATAACCGAAAAATACCTTAAAAATACCCGAAAAATACCCTTAAAAAGTGCAAACTTTTAGAAAATCCAATCTATACCCGAAAAATACTCGGAAAAAAGCCTGAAAAAACATGAAAATAGGGTTTTTTCAATATCCGAGAATAGGGTATTCAAATACCCGATTCTATACCTGACACGAACCTGATTCATAGGATATGGTGTTTAGAGACAATACCCGGACCCGAATCCGACCTGGGTATTACCAATACCCGGTCATACCCGAACCTAGTTCCATACCTGAACCCGGGTATTTGAAAAACCCGATTTATGCACCTCTACACCATCCTATTCCGTAAGTCACAAAATAAGCAACGCATCAGTTACCGCCTGCACTCACTAGTCTAGTTACTATGTGATAGTAAAAAGACTAACACAAATCGTATGAAGTATCTCACTACTTAGATTTCTCCTGTTGTATTTTCAAGTGTGGGTCCCTTGACCGGATCTAACAACACTAATACTAATCTACTTGGATCAACCTCTACACTAGCTAGCGGAAATCACTAGTGAGGACAGAGAACTCGGATCTTGTTTGGTTTAGTTTATTACCGTGAGGGTAGAGATAAAGGAGAGAAGAGAGAGTTTGAAGTTTAGGATAAGATAAGTAAAATGGCAAAAAGGTTGTGTATGCATGAGATACACACACTATTTATAGTGTGTATGCTCATGCACTATCTTGTATTATTAATGGCCCATTGGGCTCCATCATGCATGGCTTTGGGCCCAAACATACAAACATATAAAGTCCAACTAGCTAACTTACATAATGACAAATTACCAGCAAATACAAAATGGTCCTAACACCAAGTTTCATAATCCAATAATGTTTTCTATGTTTGATTCGAATGATGATCAGTCAATAATAATTTTGTTATCAAAACCTAGTTCAATGATATTTAGTTAGTTATTTAAAACCAGTTAGTTAACAGATACACAACAAAAAGATAAACAAGTAATCAACACAAAAACAAAATTCGACAAGATCTCGGTTTCAAACGGATACAAGCACGAAATAAATTTAACTGATCTATCTAATAAAACCGATAATATATATATATATATATACATTGGTTAATAAATAACTATTTGAGACACTAGTAGTCGGCAAACGGTATGGTGATGAATAGAAAAATTGTTGTGGTGGCATCGGTGCACGACAGCAGCGGGTTGAAAGAAGTGATAATTTATTTACATATCTATATTCTATATTACATTATAATATAGGCAACCTTTCATATCCCTACAATCTCTCTCCTAGACTCCATTAAATTAATTATCCCATTCACCGGCTCTACGATTTTAGGTCTTCCTTGGGCAAACATTCAATTTCACGGCGGCTTAATTGCTCCCTTCAATGACTTAATTGCTCCTTTCAATTACTTATCCTCTTGCTCTTCATGCCAATCGTTTGTTCTTCCCCTATTTATTGAAACGTATCAATAATTGAAGCCCTATTATTCTCTTATTAAATTGAAACGCACGAAAGAAGCTAATTTAAACCAACAATGATTGAAGTCACATTGGTTATCATTCTCTCATATGATTCAAGGTAATCAATCAATCGATTGAATCAATCCCATCTGTTATCATACTCCAACTGTTCTAATCCTGAAATTGGAATAGGGCAACGCAATTTCTTTATGTCAAAGATGGACTGGTGCGTGGTTGTACCGAACACACTCAAGGTTGGTTTTATATTGGACTCGATTGAGTGATTTTCGGTAAGAATTTGGTGTTTGTTGGTCGATTTTAATAATTAGTATGATGTTTCTATTGGAAATTTTGTCAGTGGTCAAAAATATTTTATTCTTCACTTTTATTTCTTTTGTGTTGCAATAATGTTTTGGTGTAACTATAATTAGTTCAACTAAAAGGTGATGCAAAGAAGCGGACATATTTTACTCAAAGAATAGCCTGAACCCGAAAATAAGTATAACTGTAAAACATGGTTATGTTTTACATCTATCTAAATTCTAACATATTAATTACAGATTGGAACCTCTAAATTCTAACATGTTAATCGATGTATAAGAATTTATACATCTTTTCGGCACTAAAATATCTCCAAATAAGTGTAATTTCGGAAAATATATTAGAATAAATAACCACTAATGTTTATAATTTCCATCTATAGGTAAATATAGATCTAAGAAATAAAATGAGCTGAAATACAAAGAAAAACGGAGATTAACGGTGAAAATAAACTCAACACACACCATGGAGAATCTAGGCATGACCATGACTAGATTTTATGAAGAAAAGATAAAAATCAGGATGACAAAACATGGCCATGTTAACCCAAACACACCCATGTTATCAAGAATAAAAGGAAAAGACAAAATAGAAGGTTCTTAAGCTAAAGATGGCCGTGCCTCCCCAAAACACGGTCATGTATTCAGTACAAGAGAAAGTGACAAAATTTGGACTGTTGTGGACTCAACACGGACGCACTTTTCCTAACACGGCCGTGTTTCTCCTTGCTGTACGAACATGACATGAGAATTTAATTCAAGATAACAAAAAATGGCACCATGGCCGTGCTTTGCCTAGTATAGCCTTGTTTTGGACAACTGATCAGCATATAAGTTGAATGCTCATCTTCCACATTCATTACACCTTCCAACCTCATTTACTCCACTTCAACCACCTCTTTTCACCACCATTAATAAGGGAATTATCCCATCCATCCAACACTTGAAGATTAAGGAGATTAAGCTTTTGGATGAGATCATTAGCATCAAAGATTAGTCATCCAAATTGGTTATATTGTTTCAATTTGATTATGTTTCTATCTATTACTTTGATGGTTAACATTATGTTTATTCTTGGCTAAACTTTGATTGTATCATCTTGGTTTATAATGAATCTTAATTAAAGTTCATAAATGTTAGTTAAACATGTGATATGTTTTTGATAAGTAATGTTAGTCTTGTGAGACCTTGACGAACCTTAAAATAGTCACCAAGTTTCGAGCTTGACGATAAGTCGGGGAACTGCCACTCTTGTATGGGTTTGGTTATTAAACTAAGAATCTTTAAATGACCCGCCAAGTTCTAAGCTTGATGATAAGCCGAGGAATTTTCATTCTTGTAAGGGCTTGGTTTGGGAAAAAACATGAATCCTAATGTTGACATGGACCAAATGGAATGTTATTAGTAATTAACCATTTTAGAATGAGAATCATCAACAATGTTTGTGAAAACGGATTGTTGATACCCATCCACTAAGATCGGTTAATTGCCTGTTAAGTGAGTGTGTAACATAACCTATTTTAACAACTCTTGGGTGGTTATAACATAAGTTCTACAATTTCTCAAGAATTGTGTGGATTAATACTTGGTAATTCAAGGTTAATCTCTTACAAATCAACTAATCTTAATTGATATTTAATGTATAGTACAAATGTTATTTTACTAAACTATCAAGGGCAATTCACGTAGTAATTTAAGGGATTGTCTCATCTTCAAAGTGAGTTATTTTATAAAATATTTATCATGAACCACTTGCTTACATAAAATAGTGGAGATGATGATGTTATGCATATCTCTTTCTTTAATTATCATGGAATAACATGACTTAAGAATAAAGTGCTATTCTCACATTTAATAACTATAGCAAGCTCACATCACATGTTTACTAATTCATTGTTGAACCAAAGTTAAGAGCAGTTTGAACTAAGATGATACACTATTATCTTTAATCTTCCATCTAAAAATATATAAAACCAAAAATATTGTCTTTTAATTTATCTCTATAATTTCATTTGTTAAAACTTACTTGTCAAACCAAAACCAATATTATATTCACTTCCGGTAAAATAAATACAACGATTTAGTAGTAAGAATCAAACAAGTGTGTCCGTGGATCGATACTTGGTTCTTACCTATACTTACTACATATATGATAGGCATACTTGCCTATTTGTGTGTGGTTTAGTTAAGATAATAATCATTTTTATAAATTTAAAACCAGACATTGTGTAATCAAAACTTTTGAAAAACATAACACTTTTTCTGTACCACCCAACACACAACAAGTTTTTACAAACAATCCGAGTATTTATTAAGCCTTGTTTATAGTTTATATATATAAAATAAAATCTATCAAAAAGAACAAAAATATTTTTCTATCTTCTTTATTTTTCAATTTTAGCTTTAGTTTTTAATTTTTATCTTTCTAGTAAATAAGTTGCTTCATTTAGCTTAGCTTTACTTGTGCCTTTAGATCTTTTTACTTTCTTAGTTAGTGTATGTCCTCTACGTCCACTTCCGACCTAATTTTACCGCTTTCCAAACCTAAACGCCACTTTCCCCAAAGAAAACGCACTCAGGCGTGTAAATCAACCAAATAAGTTAAGGACGAACTAGAAGAAGGTACATCGACTGAGGAAAACCAAGAGGAACCTATGATGGTGGAACTAAACAATGAGCTAAATATGAGCCATTATGGCAAGCCGATACTCGACGGCTATGACAATAGCTTTGCACCACCCAAAATACTTCAAAACTTTGAAATCAAATCTAGTACATTTCATATGATCGGAAATTCTATCCAATTTCATGGTCTTCTCGACGAAGATCCCTTGTCTCATATTTCCCGATTTCTTCGAATTTGTGGAACTTTCAAAATTAAACATTGCTCCAAAGATCAAGCTAGACTTAAGCTCTTTCCATTTTCGCTCAGAGGCAACACCTTGGAATGGATTTAATCTTTACCATCCGGTGCCATCACCAATTGAGATCATATGGTAGAGCAATTCCTTCCAAAATACTTTCCACCCGATGAAACTGCCAAGTATCGCGTAGCATTACCGGATTTTAGACAGATGAAGACGAGTCACTACACGCAGCATGGGAGAGATACAAGAGCCTTCTTCGACGATGTCCGCACCGTGGATTGAACAAGTGGCTTCAAGTCCAAACTTTTTTCGACGCTCAAACTAGCTAAAACAAACAAGCAATCGATCAGGTCACTGATGGGGATCTCGGAACCAAATCAACAAATGAGGAATTTAAAATCTTAAAAAAAGCTGGCAAGAAATCTTTGTCTATAATCCACCTTGATCAAACCCATCACCCAAATCCATACACCATGTCGATAACAATATCTTTATCTATGCACAATTCAAGGACCTCTTGAAGAAATTTGAACAACTTCAGAGTGAGCTGATCAAAGCAAAGGTAAATTGTGACAAGTGTGGGGGAGATCACAAGGTCAAATACTGCCAAAGTATGACCATCGAAGAATGTGATTTTGTAAGCCAATAGAATAACATGTATGGTAACACTCACAACCCTGTTTGGAGAAACCATCCAAACTTCAGCAGGAGGGATGGGGCCAACAATAAAGTATCAATGGCTTTGATAAACAACATTTCAATCAAAAATAACCCTCTCAACCTAAAACTACATACCCAAACCAAGGTTCAAGTACCAGCCTGCAACCGAATGGTGGATCTATAGTGGAGAATCTACTGCGCAACTCAAAGCAAGTACCAAAGCTTCAAACAAATTGACTGAAGGCCGATTCTTGAAGAATGAAGTGGAGCTAGTGGTGTACAAAGTCAGATACCTGGAGTTTTGATATCCGAACATTTTGGATAATGGAATTCATTATCCGAATCCGTATTCGAAATTTCGGATATCCGTTAGGATAGTGAAACGGATATCCGAATTTTAAAAAAATATAATATATTAAAATAGCGAATCCAAGAATAGGATCTTTAACAATCACCATGTGGAGTTGAGCCAAAAAATTTTAAAATTGAATCAGTAAATTGAAACTATAACAAACTGTACATTTCTATATTGAAACAATCTAGATAGAAGTATAGAAAATTATGTAACTACAGGAGTCAGATTTCGTTAACTCATTACATATGAAATCTCAACCAGCGTGATATCCGGTTGTCCACCGGAGAAGGCGAGATGTGACGGCATCTTAACCACCACTGTCGAGTCGTCCTCTGGTGAGGGCGACCTGCGAACGCGTCTAATTAACGGGCGCTGATCCCGATGGACGATGGATGATGGTCGAGATTTGAAGAATTATAGGTTGAGATGGTTGTGTTTAAAATTTGAAAGGATAGGGTTTCCAGATAGTTCTTTTACTTATATATAATAAAGAATTAAACAAAAACAAAATTTAAGTTTTTAGATATCGGATATCGGGAATATCCGAAAGTTTCAGAATCAATATTCAAATCCGAATCCGAAATTTCGGATATTCGAATTTTCGGATAATTCAGATTCGGATTTTTGGATATTTTGGATTCGTATTCAGATTTTTTTGAACACCCCTAAGTGGAGCTAAAGAACTAGAAGGCTTCTTTGCAAAACATCGAAAACCAAGTAGGTCAGTTAGCCCAACTACTTTATGAGAAACTTCCCGAATGACTCCCTAGTAACACTATTACCAATCCTAACGCTCAAGCCAATGCTATAACCCTAAGAAGTGGCATAACTGCTACAAACAATTCACTATTACCCATCCGACAGTTAACAAATTCCAACCATTCCTAAACCTATCAAAGAACCTGTGAAACCATATGTTCCACCAATTCCTTACCCAGCTAGCTTGAAGCAGGAAAAGATGGAGGCACAATATGGTAAATTCCTAGAACTCTTTAAGCAATTGCATATTAACCTTCCATTTATATAAGCCATTTCCTAAATGTCAAAATATGAAAATTTCTTGAAAGAAATTCTATCAAACAAAAGGAAGATAAAAGAGCTATCCCACATGATACTGAATGAGGAATGATCTGCCATTCTCCAGAACAAGGTTCCAAAGAACATGACTGACCCAAGAAGTTTCATTATTCCTTGTTTAATAGGAAACTTGTTTGTCAACAATGCCTTATACGGTTTTCTCCAAGTTGAAAACATGTTAGTCAAAATCGATAAGTTTGTCTTTCTAGTTGACTTCTTATTCTTGACATGGATGAAGACACTTCCGTACCCCTTATCTTATGAAGACCATTCTTAGTTACTACTAGAGCACTCATAGATGTTTGCACCAGCAAATTCACTCTTAGGGTAGAGGATGAGGAGGTAACTTTTGACATAGGAAAGTCATTGAAACATCCATAGTACGCCGATTATTCAGCATACTTCATGGATATGTGTGAATCAATAGTGAGTTGTCATGATGGAAAACAATTGAGAAAGAAGCATTTGACACACAATTGATTGTGGAGAAGGCGCACACCGTTAATTCATAAGATCAAGTTATTTATCAAGAGGAGGAAGAAGAAGAAAACAACTTCGAGAATATTCGAAGAAGTAGATAGAGGTCTAGAGCCTAAAGCTAAACCCTCTATCTAAGATCCGCCTAATTTAGAACTTAACGAATTACCCAAACACATCAAGTACGCTTTCCTTGATGCCAAATCTCGTTTACCTGTCATCATTTCTTTCGACCTCTTGAGCGATGAGAAGGAAAGACTACTCAAAGTTCTTAAATCTCATAAGAAAGCCATCGCTTGAAAAATCATGGACATCAAACGCATCAACCCGTCATTATGCACTTACAAGATTCTAATTGTAGAAAATTTATAATCAGTAGTGCAACACCATAGACGACTAAATTCAAACATGCAAGACATGATAAAAAAGAAAGTACTCAAGCGAAGAAAGGATAAATGACGATAGTCACCGATGACAAGAATGAGTTGATTCCTATAAGAACCGTCACGGGATGGCGAGTCCGCATCGACAATCGCAAACTCAACGATGCCACTAGGAAAAATCATTTCCCTCTCCCGTTTTTTAATTAGATGCTCGAGTGTCTATCAGGAAAGATGTACTCCTTCTTTCTAGATGGATTCTCTGGTTATTTTCAAATTCGAATCTCTGCTAAAGATTAAGATAAAACGACATTCACATGGCCCTACGGCACATTCGCTTACCGACGAATGCCCTTTGGGCTGTGTAATGCTCCAGCTACTTTTCAACGTTGTATGGTAGCTATCTTTCATGACATGATTTACGATTCAATGGAAGTATTCAAGGATGAATTCTCTGTCTTTGCTGTTCCTTCAATATATGTCTTGAAAATCTAAAAAGGATGCTAGAAAGATGTGAGGAAGCTAACCTTGTGTTGAACTGAGAGAAGTGCCACTTTATGGTTATCATTCACAGGCACAAGATCTATCGAGCAGGATTAGAGGTGGATAGAGCAAAAGTAGAAACTACTTCCAAACTCCCACCAGCCACATCTGTTAAAGCTATTCAAAGTTTTCTTGGCCATGCGGCTTTCTATCGACGTTTCATAAAAGGATTTTCAAAGATAGCCTGACTGATGGTGTCTATATTATATATAAATAATATTAATATTTCATACACTTTTAATGGGTTTCGAGCTAGTTATTAATGAATAATATTTCTATTTGGCTCATATTTAAATTTTAATTGTTTCAAGTGTCCACGAGCTAAATTGTAGTATTTCTATTAAGCTTAAGACATACAAGTAAATGTTGGAATATATTACATTAATAACTATTATCCACCTTTTGAATTAAAGGGTTTAATTTTCTAATGTGACTTGAATTATTTTAACGTTACATAAAATGAAGTTAATTTATTTGGTAATTGAATATCATAGCAAAACACATGTTATGAATGTCTTATTGGTTTTGGTCATAAAAGTGATGATCAATTACTTAGCTTGTGGCTCACAAATAACAAAACAAGACTATGTAAATTAGAAGATCAGTAGACGTGCGATAATGCAAAATATAATTCCCATAGTCTAATTAAATTAATTATGGTGAAATTACATGGGCCATTGGCCGATAAAATCAAAAGGAGGTTTGAATGTCGGTGATTTAAGAAGAAAGAAAAGGTCAGACGCTAGATGGTGAAGGGTTTCAATATTTAAAGACTTTTGACGACTGAATTATTTGTGGAGGAGACGACATAAAGAGTTGGCGGTTGGAATATTGGAAGATATGTGACTTGAAAGACACACGGGAGTTCACCACCATATTAATAATAATATTATTATTATTAATTTCGGGTTTTGGTGTACATGAGAAATCGAATATAGGAGTTGGTGACTGTGACATCTAGAGAATTATTTGAAGGTGTTTTGCTCATTTGGTTTGATCTCTTGATTATTGTTTATTAAATCTTGTGTACTGAATTTTTTATTTGGATCATGTTTGTTTTAATTATTGATTTGTTTATTATTCTAGACATGGTTCTTAGCTAAACTATATGTACTACCTAGGCTGAGATGCATATTGAGGTGTAAGGCCCCGAACCCGGTAGCCTTACTTTAGCGTCGGATTTACTCATAAACACAGTTCTTACAAATCAGAGTTCATTAAAACTTTCGCGGAATATAAAAACTTTCATGAAACGTTACAACAATCCAAAATTTGCCTTAATTAAACATTCTTGTCTTTCAAAATAAACGTCAATTACATTAAAACATCTTGAGTCTTCAAATGCCAGTCTCCTATTCGCTCACCATGTGCCCGCTCAAGCTAGTTGTCTCATTCTACTCACCTGCGTGCATACTAAAAGTCAACTACGCTGAGTGAGTTCTAGTTAATCGGACGCCATACAATACATACACATACATACATATCCGAAGATACATATCCATACCTAACTAGTTACCCTTCTGTTCTACATACATACTTACTACCATACATACATACATATCTACAATCACTAACCTCAGTCTAACGAGAGTACGTTCATAGTCCGCCGTCTATACCTGTACTCAAGGTCGTGAACACGTAAAAGGTCCGCAGTCCTTACCTATGTTCACCATTTATGGTACGTGCAAGGTCCGCAGTCCTTCCCTATACCATCCTACATCCACAACACGTACAAGGTCCACAGTCCTTCCCTATGTTGCAACCTAAACCATAGCACGTACGAGGTCCGCAGTCCTCCCCTATGCTACCACAATACAAATACAGCACGTATAAGGTCCACAGTCCTTTACTATGCTGATGCCTATCTATAATACGTATAAGGTCCGCAGTCCTTAACTACGTTGTCGTCTATTATCTGTAACACGTATAAGGCCCACCGTCCCTATCTACGTTTACATCTATCATCTACTTTACATATAAGGCCCGCAGTCCTTAACTACGTTGTCGTCTATTATCTGTAACACGTATAAGGCCCACCGTCCCTATCTACGTTTACATCTATCATCTACATTACGTATAAGGCCCGCAGTCCTTAACTACGTCATCACCAGCCGAGTCTATGTCCGACAAAAGCTAGAGGGATTTGCCATCCTAACTTACTATGTCGAACGTAGAATTCACATACCATTCGTGTACCTGTATACACATACTTCACATATACAATAATTACATTATAGCATAAGAACACTCTAGGCGTTCTTTACATCATTCATTTAACACCCATACCTCTTGTCGATACGTGCAATATCCGAAGATCGTTCACGCCCCGACAAGTATTCATTTGTAATGTTCATACATCTTCGATATATAATATTCGTACCTTTATTTTTGACATGACAGTACGCGCAATATCCGAAGATCGTTCGCGTACCGACAAGCAATCATTCATATCCATCACATATATCACATATGGCATACACTTATCACTTAGGATAAATGTATTAACAACACATCGAGTATGCACACAGCCCCGAAAACATAACACATAAATGGGGCTAGAAACTCACCTGAATCCTGTTACGCTCTCCGTTAATCGTTATTCCCTTCTTGAGCTGTGCACGGCTAACTGTATAATATTTATATGTATCAATTAACTACTACTACTCATGTTGTATTTCTATCTTTATACAACCCACAACGAACGGGGGTCCGGGGGCAGCGCCCCTGGCAGCGGGGTCTAGGGGCGGCAGCCCCTAGCAGGGTCCAAGGGGCAGAGCCCCTGGCTGGGGTCGAGCTGCCAGGTCAGCTTGGAAAAATTTTATTTACATTAACTGTCTTAACACATTTTCCATTAGGTTTTTAATTTATTTTCTAATCGAACTTGACTTTAGGCAAAGTTAAACCTTAGGCGAACTTAGCTTTAGGCGAAGTTAAACCTTAGGCGAACTTAGCTTTAGGCGAAGTTAAACCTTAGGCGAACTTAGCTTTAGGCGAAGTTAAACCTTAGGCGAACTTAGCTTTAGGCGAAGTTACCAGCTAAGCGAACTTGGCAGTAGGCGAAGTTAAGCTTTGAAGGCGAAGTTACCAGTTTGCAGGCGAAGTTATCAGTTTGCAGGCGAAGTTGCCCAGTTCGCAGGCGAAGTTGCCCAGTTCAGCTACGGGTTTGGTTTTTATCAAGCATTTTGGCGATTTTAATACCCTTGTTATGGTTCGACATCACCCACTAACGTTCCCTAACCATTTCGTTCGTATATATATCCCGTATATACTATAAAGCTTGGATCTTTAAGCTTAAGGACATTCAATAAAACATACTTTAAAGGTCAAGAACATACCTTTTGTGCTCGTTTGGATCTCGTTTAACTTGTTTAATCACAACTAATCGTTTACTCTCTCTCGGATCTTGCTCGTTTCTCTCCCTCGGCCGCCGGCCGTATATGGCGGTGTGTGGTGTGTGTGTGTTTTGGAGTGTGTAGAGATTATGATGGAAATGAAATGAGGGTTTAGGGTTTTAGGTTGGTTTAGGGGATATTTATATCCCTTAAAGCCCATGGACCTAAAGCCCATTCTCATTTAACCCATCTCAATTAATCTAAATCCATGATCCGTTCTTTACTTGATATTAATTAATTAATAACGCGGAAATCACTAAACGTAACTTTCTTTATTCAACATTATAAATTTTAGGATGTTACATGAGGTTGTTTAACGGTTTATTTGGTTTTGATTGATCACATGAAGTATTATTATTGAAAAGTTTTATTTAGTTTGATCTTTGATGTGTTAAAATATTGTTTTCATATAATTTTTGCATGTGATTCCCCTTATTGCCTTGATTGATTGATTTTGTGTCGTTCGGTTAGGTCTTAGACTTTGTGTTTTTTTCTTGTCATGTTTAGGACTAACGTAGGAATCTTGAGTGCGATTAATTATTAAAATTCAATAGGTTCACCTTTCTTGCAACCGAGAGGTAATAGGGAGTCGGGTTGTCTCGCGTCTTTTTCAGTTTGGTTAGAATTGCGCTAGAGTGAATTTTGATCTTGTCCGGTTTAGTTTTGCGTGCAAATAAGTGTCTTAGATCGGGTTAGATTTTGCTACCCCTTTATCCCTAGAATTGCTAGTACCAATTTTAAGTGAGTTTTGTGTCGTTGAGTCCGATAGGAGATGCGCCATTAGGGTAGCTTAGTAATCTTTCCCAGTGCATTTATTCAATCTTCTTAGATTTGTGAGGGTTTGTTGGTGAGAGCGAGAGGTGATCTAGCGAGCTTTAGCGAGCCTTAGTTGATTATTTTAAGATCCAGGTGTCGTGTGATTAGTTAATTCTGTTAGCCGTTAAACTGTCAATAGGATTCTTTCCTAGGTAGTTGTTTCTCCATATTCGTTAAAACCTCGTTTAGTTTCATTATGTGTTCCAGTTAGTTAAGTTAAGTTAGTTTAAATTAATTAAAATACAATAATAAAATCAATTAAAAATATTTCAGGGCAGGACTTAGTTAGGGTTAGTATCCGAGCCACCTTTAGTTTCCTTGAGTTCGATACCCGGACTTCCTCACTCTTTGCTACACGCGACTGGTACACTTGCCGATTGTGTGAACTAGGTTAGGTTGTTTGGTTTAAAGCTTAGTTGCGATTGGTGTTTATATATATATAAATATATATATATGTATTCGCACACTTGCCGGGGACGTGGTTAGAGGCAATTAGAGAACGGCCCGAGTTAGGGACTTGTCTATTTGCTACTTGTTTTAATTTTGACTTTAGTATAAATTAGTTTAGTTAGTTTTTAGTGCCTTATTTGCTAATTGTTTACTTAGTATAAATTTAATTTTTCTTTTATTTGTAGTTAGTTAATGCGAACCACCAGAGTTTTTAGGATTCAAAAAACCTGAGAGAGAGTTTCGTGAGAGGCGCCGCGCCCAATCATCAGTAAGTGCTTCTTCATCTCCTTATTCACTTTCTACATCTATTGCCATTAGAGATATGGGAGACGAGCCCGATAAAATAGTAGTTGCCGACTAAGGTAAACCGTCCACCACCATCCGGACTAGCATCACCATACCTGCCGCTGATGGAGCTGCAAATGGGAACTGGGCGATCCCATCCCACGTCGTCCAGCTGATTTGAAGTTCAAACCAGTTTCACGGGCTAGCTCATGAGGGCCCGTCTAATCACATCGAGATGTTCGTTCATACTTGCAATACCTTCAACATAGGAAATCTTAGAAATGAGTCCATCTATCTTCATTTGTTCCTATTCTCTCTCACTGTGCCTAAAACTGTACTTTCCGAATGAGGGCGGATGAATCTTTTTCTGAGGCTTGGGAGAGATTCAAGGACTTACTTCTTAGTTGTCCTCATCATGGCCTGAAGACATTGATTCTTGTGGAGAAGTTCTATAATGGGCGACGCAGCACGCTAGAGAGATGCTAAATCAGATGGCCAATGGGAATTTGCTGAAGAACAAACTTCCTACCGAGTGCTTTGATCTTTTCGAGGATCTTGCCGCGAGCTATGAAGGGAGATAGACTAGGGCCCCGACCAATACAGCCAAAGGATTGTACGAAGTGGATTCAAACACCTCACTCCAAGCTCAAGCTGACTCACTAAAGAAAATGGTGAACGATCTCACAGTGAAGAGTGTTGTGAAGTGTGAGGTGTGTAGAGGCGGCCATGACACCATCGATTGTCTAGTGACCTTTAGTGAAAATTAGGAGGCGGTTAACTTCGTTAATAACACCTTTCGATCTCAAAACCTCGCCTTCGGCGGTAACACTAGCTGGAGAAATTAGCATAATTTTCGTGGAGGCCAAACCGGTGGCTATCAGCAGCAGCGTCGTGAAAACCTATTCACGCCGAGCTGTTCGGGACATGGAAATGCCAAAAAGGGTGAAAGTGTGTAAGGCCCTAGTCCCGGTGCCCTACTTTAGCATTGGATTTACTAAGAGTGAATTAAAACTTTTCGCGGAATATAAATTTCAACATATATTACATAATCGTTCAAATCTTTTCATAACAATAAAATCTTTGTCTTTAAACATAATTCCTCTAAAAACATTGTATGTGAAATGATAAGGAAGGGTATGTGAATGATAGGGATAGGATTAATTGATTGCTTTGATTGACTAACTTTTTAATGTAGAACCAGCACAAATAGACTCATATGGGGAAGTGTATAGGACACGGAAAGTAACGTGACCAGCTAATCACAACTGCCACTATTATTACCTGTTAGCCTTACTATCCTTGTACTAAATAATTCCTTGAGTGATGACGTTTATGTTTTCCTTTCCAGAATACGATGGCTGGATCTAGGGCAGTTGTTGGAGCAGGAGGCCACACTAGATGTCGTGGCAGGCCTTGTCGTGTCCAACAACCTTCGGTAGAAACAGCTTCCAACACCGGAGCTGAAGGAAGCGCAACTGGAAGAAACCCTGACAACAATAAAGGAGTTCAACTCGATCCCTTAATCCAAGCAGCTATTGTCCAAGCAGTAGCCATGGCTGTAAAAAACATGAATCCGGAAGGGTCTGCTGGAGGCCGTGAAAGAGCTGCTGAAGGAGCGGGAGGAGGTGGTAGGAATGATGACGAAGGAGTGAGGGAGGCTTCGAGTGTGGTAAGGTCTGTGAAGGTTGATGATAGGAAGAGGGGCCGAGGTGGGTGCAACTATAAGTCCTTCAAGGGATGAGACCCGCCAAAGCTGACTGGTTTGGGAGACGCAATCGCTACTCTTCAATGGATAACCACTATGGACAAGGTTATCCACATTAGCGAGTGTCGTCCCGATCAAGCTGTCGGTTACGCCACCCAATCGTTTGAAGATGAGGCGATGTATTGGCGGGAATCGATTGAGCAGAGAAGGAGTCGGGAGGAAATCAAGGTTATGAGGTGGGAGGATCTGAAAGAGTTGGTTATGAAGAAATTATGTGCTAACGCCGAGGTTGAGAGGGCGGAGATGAAGTTCCTGAACTTGAAAGCTGGGACGATGACACATCGTGAGTACACCACCGAGTTCAACCGAATGCCTAGGTTGGTGCCCGAAATGGTCAACACCGAGGCTAAGAGAATCAAGTGCTATGTGAGGGGATTGCCACAGAAAGTCCGCCTACTATTCAGGGCAAATAAACCTGCTACCTTTGACTCTGCTGTTGAACTCGCAGAGATGGTTTATGAGGACGTGGCTGCGGACGATGCTGTTATGGCGGAGGAAAATAATGATATGAAGTGGGCCGCTCCTGTTAAACGACCCGGTACTCAGTTTTGGAACTACAAGGATAAGAAGCAGAATGTGTGGGAGAAGAGATCGTGTAAGACCTACGGAAAAATGCATGATGGTGAGTGTAAGTGGAGTAGGATTTTTGATGTTTGTAATAAATGTGGAAAAACCCATGGTGGAGAATGCAGGATGGGGTTTAATGCGCGTTATAAGTGTGGGAAGGTAGGGCATTATGCCAATGAGTGCAGTGCGAAGCCAGCATGTTACAAATGTAGCAAGACAGGCCACATGGCGAGAGAGTGCACCGATGGTGAGGCTGGAGGTCCTGGGAAGAAAGATGCTGACCAAGCAAGGCCGAGCACTAGAGCCTACATGCTGACCCAGGAACAAGCTAGACAGATTCCTGATGTTGTGACTGGTACATTCTTAGTAAACGGTATTTCTACTTCAGTATTATTTGATTCGGGTACGAATAGAAGTTTTGTAGCTATGACATTTAGTAAACTAGCTAAAATGAAATGTTGCCAATTGTCTAAAGCCTTTATCATAGAAACCTCTAGTGTCACTTTAGTTAAAATAACGAAATTGGTTAAGGACTGTAAGATAGAGTTAGAAGGGCATGAGTTCCCTGCTACGTTGTATGTTATGACCTTGGGAGGGTTCGATGTAGTTTTGGGGATGGATTGGCTGTCTGATTTTGAAGCTCAGATAGAGTGTAAGAGTAGGTTAATAAAGTTAAAATCCTTGGATGGTAGTGTGGTGAAGGTTTATGGTGATAAGGAAAGTTCAGGGCTTAACGTCATTTCGATGATAAAAGCCGAAGGGTTATTAAGACGAGGGTGTGGTGCCTACCTGGCGTATACTGTCAACGCTACGGCCGAGACGAAAAAGATGAAAGATGTCCCTATCGTGCGCGACTACCCAGAAGTATTCCCTGAGAATCTTCCGGGATGCCACCGGAGCGAGAGATAGAATTTCTGTTGGAACCCGATTAAACAATCGTATCAATCTAATAACTATAACACTAACAGATCTCAGATATGTGGATAATCGATTAATACGTTTATATAGATCTAGCTCATACTTTCCTTAGATTCAGTGTTGTATGTGTTTATATATTATCAGTATATATGTATATCAATTGTTTGTATAATGTTAGGTTGAAGATCGAGAGAGCGATTGGACTGAATTCGATAATTAACTCTCAAAACTTAAATTAACAGTGAACAGTGTTCACTATATATAGAAGATAGGTCTGGTTCGCTAACATCCCCTAGCGAACTAGACACTACTTCGTTACATACATTAATTAGACGAAACACCCCCTGATTCATTAACATCCCCTAACGAATCAGAAGGGAATACACTTAATGTCTTAGTTCGCTAACATCCCTTAGTGAACTAGATTTTACACATAACGAACTAGATAATAATTAATCTAATTATTACATTAAATAATAAACAAAACGTTAACGAAAATTACAAAGACTCAAGACGCAAAACCGTGCACTAATAGACACCCCCTCTTCTTGAGCTCTTTGTCTTTAAATTATTTGAAGCGCTTGGACTGCCAGTCTCTGCAACTATGAATTCCATGCTCATGACACACATGAACAACTCGTTGGAATTGCATAGCCAGGTCATAGTCTTCTTGGCGCTCGAACAAAATATGCTTCCTGTGGAGCACGTCATTGTCTGTCTCTGATAAATTAACCAACCACATCGGGTCGATTACCTTGATGAGCTCAGTCTTCAGTCCTCTACCAAGAACAATGACGGCCTCGCCAGTACGACTGTCATAGTACCAGCGGTTGAATGAGAGATGCATGTCTTAAGGCATCGTCTTCACAGGAACCTGCTTCATCTTCTTTGGCGGCTTCACTTTCAGGACAAGTTTTCTCCAGCCAGTCCTTGGATCAATCTCGTCAATACGCTTACGTCTTGGGACCTGGGGCTTGAAAAACTTGAAGCCATGATTGAACTCGAACAGTAAGTGTTGATGGAACCACTCAGCTGTTCGGTAACCCCCACGATTGATAAATGGACGTCTCACGAGGGTACGAACATCCCACCGCGGTAATGTCAGAACGTCCCTTATCTTTTCATAGTACTGGATCACCTTCTCCCATTTGATTATACATACTTTCAGCTCAGAATCATAAAGCCAGGAGACAATGTCACCGTGTACCTTGGAAACAGTCTTGAAGGAGGTCACTTGGTTTTCTTTAACCCATGCAGCAGCTGTGTCTTTACGTTCTTGATCTACAATCCGATATGCCTTGATAATCTTACCCATTGCTTTAAATCTGAACCAACTCAGAATCTATTCAACAGACGGATCAAACGGTTTACCAATATAAAAACCCTTTCCTTTGGACTTCTCTTAAAGATGGTCTTCTGCTTCTTTGATTGTTTCTTCAATGAATACCGGAGCACCTTGATCAACGTTTGTGTGTTGATACAAGTTTGGATACTCCTCAGCAGTTACGTCTTCCATCTCAATATCCTCATCCTCATAAATAAACTCCGTATTAATCTGAATAGACAGATCATCTTCTAAACCTTCTTTTCACCACCTCAACATCTGGCTAAGTTTCTAACACGGTTAATTGTTCGTCATTAAGCCCAAGCAGTATGGAAATCTGCTCCCGTGTCAGAGACCTCTCCACAAACTCCCCAACCTCTATCTCATCCCTGTTAACCACACTTTTAACTACCCCCGATCCATCCACAAATATCACAGTACTAGCCGCAATCATCTCAATTGGATTAGCAGCAGTTCGATCTTGATATATGATAATCTGTTTACCCGAGTCTTCACCGCCACTAGTACCAGCACTGGAAGATGAACCATGCGATTTTTTAGGCTCACCTCCTGCACCAGACTCATTAGGGTCTTTATCATCATCTTTGATTTTCTTCAGGTCATCTTCTTTGCATGCCAGTTGAAGGATTAACTCCTCTTGTTCCTTTAATTTCACTCCCTAAGACTCAACAATCGTACGCAACGACTTAGTCTCTTTCTGACAAAATGAGATATAACTCATCAGCCGTCGTTGATTCTCCATAAGTCTTTCTTGGTTCTGACGATTAGCTGCCATTTGGTTTTCATAAAGATGTAGAAGATTCAGCAGCATCTCAGTCTGACGGTTTGATGGCATTTTATACAGAGATGGATGAACTGGTTGGATAGGACCTTGAGGTCGAGTGATTCTGATAAACGAGACATCACTTGGAGGTGGTGGAGTAGGAGGATGAGGAGGAGGAGGCCTCATCGAGGGTGTTGAAGGGACAGTAGACACTGTAGCAGGAGGCCTTGGTATTTCTGATAACGCCGTTTGTGGAATTACACCAAGCCTTTCATGTGACACCAACGTCGTCGTCAATGTAAGCATCGGAGTGCTAGTAGTAGGCGGCACTGTTGAGCGTTGATTTGTTGATTGACGTGGTGGTGGAACCCCAAAAATTACCCCAGCCCCCACTGAAACACGTCTCTTCTTTGATGTCTCACCAGTTGCCACCGCTTTCCCTTTCCGTTTCCTTTCTTGTTAAGCTGCAATGGTGGCAGCTAAAGCAGCATTGACTGCCTCTTGTTGCTCTTGAAAAGCAGCATCACTAGCTCCACCATCACCATCATTACCATCATCATTCCCATCATCATCTTTCCCATCTTCACGCTCGGAATCCGAATCGTCATGGATCCAACGTTCATCAGGAGGACATACATAATTCGGATTTATTATATGACCAATCATCCGTTTATGTTGTGGCTTCTCCTTTCTATAAGTTAACATTCGATGCACAGTTTCAGATGTCATGTGTTCCATATGAAGTAAATCGTTCACCAACGTCTGATCAATAGCCAAATTCGGAATTAAATCTTGAATAATCAGATGTAGAAAGCGAGGATCAATCAAGAAATTCTTTGACTGAAGTGTTTGCTGAACTTGTTCTCAAATGATCAAAGACTAGTTCCGAGAAGTTAAACGGCTTGTTCAAGATCAACGCTACAAAAGCTGACTGTAAGCTAAGTCTACATTCGTCAAACCCACCACGACGGCCACTCATACAATGAAGTAGAACATGTAAAAGATATTTGTATGGTGGACACAACCCGTTCTTGTTCAACATAGATTTATGAATGCCACCACCATAACGCAAGCGTGTGAATAAACCTTTAACCAGTGGCTTGTCGAATTCACTTGGGTTGTTATCATTATCACCAAATTGAAGTACGCGGCGAATAACCTCAACATCAATCGTAATCGGGGTTTGATTGATTGTAGCTCGAATGTATTTATCGTCCTAAACATATTCAGCTGTTTTCCAAAATTGCCTGATAATACTCAGATACACTTTAGGTCTAGCAGTTATAGCATAGTGTATCACTGAGCATCGTAAGAAGGCTAACATATCCCCAAACAAATCCACATTTACCACATCTTGATTCACGTAAGCACAGATAATATGTTTCTTGTCAAATGGTAGTAAAATAACATCGTCTTGTTGCTCTTGTTGTGGTGGTTGAACTTGTTGCCCTTGATCGGCAATTGGTGGATCTTGATTTACTTGATCAGCCATGTTTACTGTATAAATATAAACAAATATGAGAAATGTGAAGACGTAATATGTATTAAACATCAATATATGTCTAGTTATTTATAAATGGTGTATATTCAGTGTCAAAAGATATGTGTATTTAATTTATTTACGAGTTCAGACGATTTAAATACTTTAATTATTTAATTAAAACTGAATGTCATTCGTTAAATATCTCACTGATTCGTTACTATCAGGTAAATAAGCTAACGAAGTAGTCTTAGCGAATTACTATTCAAAATGACGAACTAAGGATCTAGTTCGTTATACTTTTAACGAATTCACATCTGATTCGTGAACTCCATTCTTCGCTAAGCTAGTTCGTATATGTCCTTAACGAATTGGACACGAAACAGTTTCAATTAGCTAAGGAGAACGAATGGTCCATTAATTAGACTTAATCTTTGACCTTCAAAGTCAAAGTCAAAATTGCGATGAACACAGATAGTCAACAATATGAACCCAGAAGCAATTAGTCCATAATTATCGTTGAATCATCAAGACAATGAACGTTTTGAACTCGGAAACACACAATGAAGCTCATGGTGATGAGATTGAGACTCAAAACCCAGAGATACTGAGGTTAACCGAAGCAAACAGAAACACAGAAACTATGTAAACATAATCAACCCGGCAAACTATAATCAAACGTCGATTAAAGTCCACCAAGGGTATCGAAATCACATTCCGATTACATTGAAACATTAATAATCTATATTATCACAATGGTGCATAAACAATTCAGGGTTTAAAGACTCGAAAAACCTTTAGACCACAAAAGTACATAATTCATCTATCAAATCACACTCATTTTTGACGAAAATCACATCGCGATGATCGTCTATACCTTAGACACACAGAGATATCCTTGAAATGTCGAAATGTGAAAGTCGAAATTTCAGAGAAAATTTTGAATATAGTTACTTTAGGGTGAAGGAAGAAGACGAACAGTGAAGGACTGTTCGTGTTTCTTGTCCTATATAACTTAACACGCTACCCGAGATACACAGTGTACGAATTACGCAATTCGTTTGAATTTTAAATAACGAATTAGCTAATTCTCTATTCCAGTTCGTTACCTTTGGGTAGCGAACAAGACATGATTCTTGTCTTGATTCGTTAAATATGTATAACGAAGAAGGGATGATTCGTTACAGAGTGCGAAAGCGAATTAGGTGAGCGAACTAGAAACCAGTTCGCTAAAGAATTACCTAGTTCGTTATCCATAAATAACGAAGTAGCTTTTAACGAATTAGAATCTTTATTTAATTTTAAATTAAATTAAATGAATTAAATAAATAAAATTTTAACTTAAAAGAATTACCGAGAACCGTTTTATCCCGATAACTAAGTACCTTAAAAACCGTTTCATTTTTACGAAACATAACTTAAAAGCATTAAATAATATGTAAAGTACGAAAAATAAAATATTTTTGGTATTTTGTAAAAAATTAAAGAATGTATTTACAAAAGAATATCCGAATTAGAAAATAGACAATCTTTTTGTGTTTTTCAATGATTTATCAAAAGCAGTACATATTTATGTGTTTTTGTTGAGTTTAAGCAGAGAATCATATTGACCAAAATGCCCTTCCATCACAGTTTTATATTTCAGCGATATTATGACTGGCGTTAAGTCGGTCATTGATATTGTTGTCCACTTAAATCTTATAACAAACCTTCGAGCATTTTTGTGATATGATTTATGGTTCAATTAGCGCACAGAATATCAGAAACTATCAGCCCCTAATCTCGGTTCAAGCTTAATTTGATTTTAACCAAATCACCCCAAATTGACTTAAACCATTATAATGTTGATCAAAATTTGAAACCTTTTGAATATTTGAGCAATGCATCAGGTTTCCTTTACTGTGAGTGAGTATGCAGGAGTCCATCTATCGGCTTACATACATTGTATCCCCTGGGGTCCGTTTCTTATTGGTATTGAGACGCACACAAGGGAGGAACAATTGTATGACTAACAGCGGATTTTGATCAAGTCAGTAATTTAGATTGTACAGAGTACAACAGTGATCAAGTTTAATGACTTTGGGTTTGCTCTAAGAAGCGAGTGAAATATTCATGCTTTTGAATACCCAGATGATTAAGCCGCATAAAGACTCACAGTGTCCAGAATCCTAACGCTTGTTATTTGCTTTATTATATTTTTGGGTTATCAACAATAATAAGGCTTGAGTATGATCGATTATTACATTTCTGCCATCTTCACCGAGACTTTTGCTAGTGACTAAAATCTCTTTCAATTTGGCTTTTCTTTAAGTTTATATCACTTACTTTACTCTAGCAGCTTGTTTAAGACCTATCAATGCACCAATGATTAAGCACACAGTCTTTTAAGCTTATTTCTTTCTGAATTTGGGGTCAAATAATCAATGTACTATCATTTCCTCTTTTTGCTTCAAAAACCCAAGATTTTGAGGAGCATAAAGCAAAATGATTTAAATTGCCCCAGTTAATTTAAGTTCATAAATTAATGGCTATCCTAGTCATCTACAAGTAGAGAATATGACCAAAACATGCAAGCACGCTTCACAAACTTAAATAACTGACTAAATTCTCATCTAAAAAATAAAGTAGAGTGCTTAACGAACGCCCCAAATACTTTCCATTTGTCAGATAAATGGCTAACCCGAAGATTTCCAAGAGATTATCAGGACCAAACATATACAAGTATATGTTCTTCAAAATAGAAGCAAATGACATAATTTTCAGTGAACATAAGCAAAAATCTTTTTGGTTTTTTTCTTTACAAACTAAAAACACAATCTTTTTGTCTTTTTCGGATTTTTATTTACAAAGACAAGAAAATTCACATTCTTTTTGACTTTTTCAGAAAGTTTTATGTACAAACAGAAATCACAATCTTTTTGGAATTTTCTAATTTTAAAATGCTTTTGTTTTTTCAGATATTAAAATAAAACAAGAAAGAACAATATTTTTGATTTTTCTATGTTTTCTAATGTTTTTGGGTTTTATCTATACAAACTCAAAGCATAATATTTTTGTATTTTCTAGAATTCACCCCCTAAAACCTAAAAACAAAAATTATAAAGTAGAATAAAACTAAAAATAAAGATAATCATCCTAACTTTAGGATCTCAGCAAGGGTCTTCAATCCATTTAAACCAAGCAAAAGTGTTAAAATGTGTTTTATCAAACGCTTTGGTAAATAGATCGGCTTTTTGAAAATCAGTGTGCACTTTCTCAAGATCAATTAATTTCTTTTCATAACAATCCCGTATAAAATAATATCGAATTTCGATATGTTTCGTTTTAGAATGTTGTACGGGATTCTTGGTGATACTAATAGCAGCAGAATTATCAATCAAACTGGGAGTAGTAAGAAATTTCAAACCGTAGTCGTGAAGATGTTGTTGTATCCACAGAACCCGGGAACAGCAACTCGAGGCTGCAACATACTCAGCTTCGGCGGTTGAAGTGGAGACCATTGTCTGCTTCTTACACTGCCAGGAAACAAGCCGGCTTCCTAAGAATTAACATCCCGCTGTAGTAGACTTGAAATTGATCTTGCATCCTCCATAATCTGAGTCTGAGTAAGCGGTAAGATCAAAAGTATCATCTTTGGGGTACCATAACCCGATGTCAGGATTTCCCCGTAGATATTGCAAAATACGCTTGACCGCCGCCAGGTGAGTCACTCGGGGACTAGCTTGGTACCTAACACATAAACAAACAGCAAACATTATGTCGGGTTGAGAAGCAGTTAAATACATTAAATAACCAATCATAGCACGATAGAGGGTTGAATCAACGGTATCCTCCAATTCATCCGGTGATATATTGTGACCCACTGGAAGAGGAGTAGAAGGGATTTTTCCGGCAGTAATCTTGAATCGGCTCAAGACGTCGTTCACATATTTTGTCTGATGAATGAAGATTCCCTTCGTAGACTGATGAACCTACAACCCTAAAACGAAATTCATCTCTCCCATCGAGCTCATCTCGAACTTGGTCTGAATAGATTTCTCGAACTCCTTACACAATGAATCGTTTGTAGACCCAAAGATTATGTCATCAACATAAATCTGAACGAGTGCAGTCAAAAGTTCCAAGTTTGAAGCCGTTATCCGTCAAAGGATCGGCGAGCGTGCCATACCAAGCTCTCGGGGCTTGATGTAGACCATATAATGCCTTGTTTAATCGGTAAACACGATCAGGATAATCAGGATCTTCGAAACCTGGAGGCTGTAGAACAAACACTTACTCATGAAGTTCGCCATTGAGAAAAGCACTTTTAACATGCATTTGATACACTTTGATATTCTTGTAAGCAGCATAAGCCAGGAAGATTCGAATTGACTCTAATCTTGCAAATGGAGCATAAACCTTAGTGTAATCAATACCCTCTTGCTGATGAAAACCTTGCACCACCAAATGTGCCTTGTTTCTTACGATTACCCCACGGTTATCTTTCTTACACTTATATACCCACTTTGTCGGAATTGCTTTCTTGACTCTAGCAGGTTTTTCAATAAGATCCCAAACACCTAAACGTGCAAATTGTTGTAATTGTTCTTGCATAGCTTCTACCCAAGAAGGATCTTGTAGAGCCACACGAGGAGTTGTAGGCTTAACTTGAGATAGAAAACAAGTAAATTTAGCAACAGTTGCAATTTCAAATGCGTGTAAGTCAGCATGAGCACATAGAGCATTATTTTCACTTGAAGAGGCAATTTGATGTCGTGTCTGAACCCCTACATCAAGATCTCCAATAATATTTTCTTGTGGATGGTAATTATGAATCCTAAGAGTAGGATTTTCAGAAACAACAACGTGTTCAAATAAGTTAGTATAATGTTCACCCAAATCAGGAGATGAAACATTATTATCATTCACAATTGCATTATCATCAGATGAAGATGAAGCAGTATCATAATGAACAGAAGAGTCATGATCAGGTTCTTCAGTTGGAGCAACAAATGGAGCTTCAACATCATTGGAACTTGCAAATCTTGGAATTTCCAAATGTTCTTCAAAATAAGCACGGACTAAATCTTCATCTGGATGATCGATTGATGGGGTAAATGTATTAAATAAGCTGTCGTAGTCAAACATCCAGTCGGGACCTTTCCCTTGAGGAGGAGTAATGTACCATTGACAATCCACATGGAACCATTCCTCAACTCAACCAGATGTAAAATTATATACCCTTTTCTTTGGAGATGCATACCCCAAGAAATAACCTTCGATCGCTTTTTCCTCAAATTTAACCGCATCCTTCTTCAATATTTTACAAGGACATCCAAAGGGTTCCATGTACTTTAAGTTAGGCTTTCGATTGTTCAAGAGCTCATAACTTGTCTTCTTGAGTCGTTTAACAGTCAAAACCCGATTAAGCGTGTAACAAGCTGTGTTCACCGCCTCATTCCAGAATTGGATAGGAAGCTTAGAATCAGCGAGCATAGTTCTTGCAGCTTCAATCAAGGTTCTATTCTTTCGTTCTGCAACACCATTTTGTTGAGGTACATAAGGTGCACTATATTCACGGTGAATTCCCTTTTGAACACAAAAGAAATCCAATATAGTGTTTTTGAATTCAGTTCCATTATCACTTCGAATTCTCCTCACTTTTTGTTTGTAAAGTGATTCGATCTTAGTGATAAGATTTTGTACCAAAACAGGCGTTTGATATTTCGAACTCATAAATAAGACCCATGAGTATCTCGAATAATCAACAGTCACGACTAGGCAATACCAGTCTCCAGAAATACTAGCCCGATTCACTAGACCGAACAAATCCATATGAAGTCGTTCAAGTGGAGTATCAATGGAATTCAATACCTTAGATGGGTGCGATTTCTTCTTCTATTTGCCTTTCTTACAAGCAACACAGTGATCGGATAACTTAAAGTTCTTCAACGACACCCCCTCTACCAAATCGTTTGCCATTAAATAATTCATCTTTCGAACATGTATGTGACCCATTCTTCGATGCCAAAGTACGGAGTCTTTCTCGGTTACTTTCGAGACAAAACACGTTTCGATCGATGTTGATACTTTAGAATTCATATTCAAGACATAAATATAATTTGATCGTGGTGATCGCATGACAACCATGTCCTCGGGAATCATATAACCCGGTTTAAGAATAAGAAATTCTTTATCTGTAAATACTGTAGTGTATTGCTTATCACAAATCTGCGATACACTTAATAAATTATGATCCACTTTATCACAATAGTAAACCTTCTCAAACGTAATCTTTCCATTTGAAACATCACCCTCCTGTGTAATCATACCCCCAGAATTCCCAGCAAACGCCACATAGCCCCCTTGAATATTTCTCACATTTGATAAGAGGTTGAGATTTCCAGTAATATGACGAGAACATCCACTGTCCATGATCCAGTTTTCACCAGAAATGGTCTTGGATGAACCCTACACACAAAAGAAAATGATTAGTTCAAAAAGGCAGCCCAGTTCTCAGTCTTGGGCACCTTTTGGTTTCCTTGAGAAAAGTTAACTTTAGCTGCATTCAATTGTTGTTCAGCAACTTGGGAATAAGTTACAGGTTTCTTCGACTTTCGTCTTAGATACGCAGCTTGAACCACATTTGAATTAACATTTTTTCGTAGTGGTTCAGTAGGAATAAACTTAGGTTTAACAGAACCATGAGTTTCATTCATATGAACCACTTTTCGAGGATGTACATCTGAAAACATGATATGAGTATCATCAGCATACGACACTGGTCGTTTTAGAATCTTCTTTACTACAAGAACCGGCTTAGAGTGGTCCTTGATAAAAGGATGAAGATTCTGATGGATATTCTGGCTACAATTTCTTACAACATGACCATGTTGACCACAAAGAAAGCAACTTCGCATGTCTACACGATGATGTTGAGAAGTAGTTAGAACGAATGAAGCAGAATTTTGATGATGACTCACATTTTTGGTCATGCTCTTAGCAAACTCATCAGATAATTCAGATTTCTTTTTCAAGTAAAAATCTAAATTAGAACAGTTCGAAAAACATTTCAACGTGTCAGTTCCGGTAGATTTTACAAATTTAACTTGTTTAGCTTGTTTTAAAACTTGCTTTGCTCTTGTCATCGGATCTGATGAAACTGATGTTTTTGCATGAGCATATTGACATTCAAGTTCACAAACCTTGGAAGTTTCATTGTAAAACAAACTCTCAATTAGTTCAGGTTTAATGATACTAATTGGAATGTCTTTTTCAGTGAACATCATATCCATCCCCTTTAACTTAAAAACACGAGCAGATGACGGCTTAAGTGCACTAGGATTTATAAAACACAACAAATCCTCATCAGAAATTTTGGGTTTTTCTGGTTTCTTAGCCTTCACCGGTTTGACAAAAACATCTTGCTTCATCTTAGTTGTGTGCGAACCATACACAGCCTCCTCAAATTCATGTGGTTCACACAGTATGTGATTAGAACTTGGAATGTTCTTGTTCTTGTGTATAATCTCAGGTTCTAACACATCCTCGATGATAACTTTGTCAACATTTTCAACAAAAACTTTGTTGCTTTGAACATGAGGTTTCTGAGAAACTGATTGGGTTTTAACAGTTTCAGATTTACTTTGTTTAGAATTTTCTAAAATCACAGGCTTTTTAGGAATAACATCTTCTTCAGTTGGAGCAAAAGGATTAATTTTATAATCATTGTGAAATGGTGGTGGAATTTCAACAAAACCTATCCCTTTCTTAGAATCCTTTTGTTTTCCAGAAACTTCAATAATTTCATTCAACAAGAACGAGGACTTTCGAAATTTACCCAATTTGTTCTTTAACTCAAGAACCTCATTCTCATGCTCGGTTATTTTCTAACGATGTTTCAAGATTTCTTGAAACTTTTGGTCATTGATTGTCATTTTCACAGATAACTCGGCTTTAAGATCATGATTGCTTATAGTTAATTCCTCAATTTTCTCTCTCGAGTTGATTTGAGAGGTCAAGGATTGCCTATAAGTATCTTTTAAAGACACAATCTCTTTTAACAGATTATCATTTTGAAGTTTTAATGAGTCTATCTTTGACTTATTATATTCACAATCAACACATGATAATTTAGAATTTGAATTACTAACCTCGCTTTGTTTGGCCATGCAAGCAGATGTAGCAGAATCACTGATCTTAGCCATACAAGCAAAGCTAGTTGGAAGCTATTCACTTTGATTATCAGATTCAGACTCAGTTTTAGCGTCAGGAGAAACTTCACTTTCACTTATATCTTGTGTGTATTCAGGAAACCCAAACATAGCTAGATTAGCTTGATTATCATTGCACAATAGTCGTTGTGACCAATCACCTCCATCAGCTAACACTGCATGTGACCCAGAAGTAGACGGTTTCTTTTCAGTATCATTGACTCGTGGTGTAGAAGAGTTTTGATTTTGACCACGAGGACCAGTATACTCCTTCTTTGGCTTGTCACATTCTTTCGCAAAGTGTCCGAATTCTTGACAATTATAACACTTTACCTTCAACTTGTCAAAACCCAACTTCTTATTCAGAGCAGGAAGATCTTTTCCGGTCCTTTGCATGAATCTTTTTACCTTACGAACAATCATTGCCATGTTCCATTTTAAATCCATGAGTTCAAGATCATCGGGATCAATTTGATCATAGTCTTCATCGGTTAAATCACTTGTTGCAATCTTGCTACTCACCAAATTCTCGTAAGAAGACATAAAGACAGACAAAAATGCAAAGTTTTGTTCAGCTTCCTTTATGTTTACATTAGTTTGAGATGAGAATTGACTTTTAGATGATGAAGTTCCCGATTCTCCAGATGAACCAGAGATACCAGAAGATCCAGTATTTCCAGCTATGTAGAAACAGGGTCGTGGATCACTATACATTGTAGTAGCATTCTCACTTGCAGCTTGAGTAAGGAAAGCAGTTAGTGGAGAAATAGTTGAACTTAGAGGCATACTACCACCATAGAAAGAAGGATCTTGACTTTCCTTAGAAGATTTCTTGCACTTAAAATCATATTCCCTAGCTTCAATCTTTTGTAAGAATTCAATAGCAGTCAAATCTTCATTCAAGAAATAATTATTCTCCTTGAGAACCATTAAGAATGTGGAATAAGAACTTAGAAGTACACTCTTAATAGTGTCAATTTTATCTCCCTCAGAAACTTCCAACCTCATCTTGTCCATTTCAGCAATCAA
Organism: Bidens hawaiensis; assembly: GCF_021521415.1. Taxonomy (NCBI): domain Eukaryota; kingdom Viridiplantae; phylum Streptophyta; class Magnoliopsida; order Asterales; family Asteraceae; genus Bidens; species Bidens hawaiensis. The sequence goes on along the minus strand of NW_027494167.1, from coordinate 248,250 downwards.
GTGATTGAATCTTGTTGTCATTTCTTCAACTGTCTCACCTTTGAGTAAATTAAAGTTTCTGAATTGAAACTTAAGCATCACCTTCTAGCTTTCAGCAGTATTTCCCATACTTCTCATTCGAATGTGTTGAAAAAAAGAAGCACATATTTTTATGCTACCCACTTGATGAAAAATATTCTCAGGCAAAGCCATGGTTAGAGTAGAATAAGTTTTTGTTTCTATCTCTAATGCTTTCTTTTCTTCAACTGAGTATTGTGAAATGGCCTTTGGTGTATAACCAATAGTCTCATATCCAATCATAGGAACTGTATAGACTTTATCTAAACAATAAGAACAGTCCAGATGAATTGATCCTAGATGAGCACGAAACCTAGGTTCCCACTTGGCAAAGTCACTGAACTTCATCAATCTTGGACATTTCGAATGTGAACCTATCTCGGTATCAAGTTGTAACATTTGTTGCATCAACATATTTTGAGACGCCAATGCATACATACCGGCCATCTTTGACAAGTTTGAAAATTTAAGGATGTAACTAATCAAACAACGAATAAGATTAACGAATTGTGAACAGTTGTAGCGAACTGTGAACAGGAAAATAACGAATCAAATCTTAACGAAGTTAAGATTGATAAGACAACGAATCGCGATTGAGTTTAACGAATCAATCAACGAAACAAAAAGTTAACAAACCAGAAATTCAAACTAACGAATCGAATAAGCGAATCACACAGAATCAGCTTAGCGAGTTAGGGAATAATCAGTAACGAATCACCAAGAAAAACTTAGCTAAATAAGATAACGAGTCAGCTATAGTTGATAGCGAATCAACTATAACGAATTAGGTTGTTACAACCGTTTGTAACAAACTATGACACCTTATGCCACGTGGCAAAGGTTGTTATGACACAAATCCCAACGTGGACGCATGTCACACAAATCAGTTAATCCAAGTAACGAATCAACTGACACGAACTAACAAATGATACGAACTGGCTAGCGAATCACTTGAAAGTTATGACGAATCAACTAATTTAGATAACGAATCAAAGTGAGTAATAAAACGAATCACCATGAAGATGATAGCGAATCAGATTCATCTTCAAAGAAAATTTCCAGAAATCTGGATTTGTTTAACACTAAACCCAGAAACCCAGAATATGTAAATTTGTAATACAACCTCGATTCTTAACCAAATCACACAAATGACCTACCAAAATACTCGTAACATCATCGCGAATCTAATACACTAATCCTCGATACCAAACAAATCCGATTGCCAATCCAATTTTATCACAACATAAACTCTGTTTCGGACTTAAACCAAAACCAATACCAATCCACTCAAAACCAATCCAAAACTCAATTCCAAATCACAAACTCGTACCAATATCTTAACCAACACGAATTCAATCCAATTCGTCCATAATTCAATCAATTCAACATAAATTTAATTCAAATTCACTTGAACAGAAAACTAACAATATCAAAATCTAATTAAACACTGAATCAAGTGTAACTGAGCTCCAACAGCTCTGATACCACTTGTTGGAACCCGATTAAACAATCGTATTAATCTAATAACTATAACACTAACAGATCTCAGATCTGTGGATAATCGATTAATACTTTTATATAGATCTAGCTCATGCTTACCTTAGATTCAGTGTTGTATGTGTTTATATATTATCGGTATATATGTATATCAATTGTTTGTATAATGTTAGGTTGAAGATCGAGAGAGCGATTGGACTGAATTCGATAATTAACTCTCAAAACTTAAATTAACAGTGAACAGTGTTCACTATATATAGAAGATAGCTTTGGTTCGCTAACATCCCCTAGCGAACCAGACACTACTTCGTTACATACATTAATTAGACGAAACACCCCCTGATTCGTTAACATCCCCTAACGAATCAGGAGGGAATACACTAAATGTCTTAGTTCGCTAACATCCCCTAGCGAACTAGACTTTACACATAACAAACTAGATAATAATTAATCTAATTATTACATTAAATAATAAACAAAACGTTAACGACAATTACAAAGACTCAAGACGCAAAACCGTGCACTAACAATTTCAGATAGATTTAGTGTCACACCCCCATCTTAGGCCTAGAAGTGCGACCAACAGTTGATACCACATTTGTAAATAAATCAGAGTTGCGTTAACTTGCGGAAGACTTTATAAAACTTTAAGGATCAAAATGTAATATATATATATATATATTCAAAAGACTGGATTATAAAAATACCCGTTTAAGTTATCAACAAAACATTACTTGTTTATAATTACAAACCACCATTTAATATGTTAAGTTTATACAAAACAAATCCGAGACATTGGATATTCAAAGCACTTCGTCATTCCAAGCGCTAACTTTGTCCACCTGCAAAATGTAAATAAAATACGTCAGCAACGAATGCTGCTGAACAAGCTAACGCTAAAATAATTTCCTTTACTTAATTACCCCTCGAGGCTACGTCTGCCTCGGCCCATCGTGGCTTAGGAATAACAAAGTTAAATAACACATTATAAACTCGAGTCTCTACACTAGGTCACCTCAGCAAACACCGCAGCGTTCGACTTAGTTAAGTACCCATAAGTATACACATGGTCTTGCTTCCTATAGGAAAGCCTCCTACGACCAAGCGTGGTGCGATGTGACCACCGCGTACTACCACATATGTAAGGATCCAGACACACATATACTACAGCCTGAGGGCTAGGCTTATACCCTTATTTATAACGGTTTTAGGAACACGTAGTTCCTAGTAAACTGTTTTCATTTAACATGTTTGACTCATTTAAAATAAGTTTATAAAAGTTTGGGGCGTATTCACCTTTTTTCTTTGGGATCGGCTTCAACACCGTCCGAGGGTCTTTCCCTTGCTATCTCGCACCTATAGTACGAGTATAATCTTTTATTAGTCGGATATACAATCCGGCTTAAGACCTTTAGTCTTGTTCTATACCTTGATGAACCTTTAGTTCATATATCTCATTTACTTGAAAACCTTTAGTTAAAAAGTAATTATAAACCTTTACTTTATATAAAAACCCGACGTTTTCTTCTTCTCTAAGAAACGTATTCTTTTTCTTTTATTATTTAAGAATACTCATTATTGCTTAAATAATAATTTCATAACAAAGAATATACATATATACTTACACACATATATACATATTTACAATTTATCCTTTTATTCTTTTCTTTGTTATGTTTATATTTCTTTTTATCGAGGTATCGAGTATAACCTCGACTTTAATGTTTAAGCCTTTATAATATTTCTTTATTATATTCATTGGCGTTTAAGCCTTACCTTAAAGGCTTATGAAAACCCTAATGATTCGAGCAGCACTCCAACGCCGCTTTACTTCTTGATCAATTCTTTTCTCGACACGCAAATCGGTGAACGCCAATCTTCAACACTCATTGGCACGTTTCTCAAGACTCATCGCCATAATAAAAAACGCCTTCATGGTATGTGGGTGGAGGGTGGGACCCACTTCGAGGAATTGTCGGTACACAAACGAGGGATCGGGGCACTCTTATCGAGGCGGATCGTTAATATGATTGTGGGAATGTAGAGAGAAGTTAGACAAGGCATTGTATGGGTTACATCAGGCTCCTAGGGCGTAGTATGCTACATTGACAGCGCATCTTCTAGATCATGGTTACAAGCGAGGGACCATTGATCAAACCTTGTTCCATAAAAACTTTTGGAAAGGATTTAATTTTTGTCCAGATCTATGTGGGTGATATTGTATTTGGATCCACAAATGCTGAACTGTGTACAAAATTTGAAGGGGTAATGAAGAAGAGGTTTGAGATGAGTTTGTTGGGTGAAATGACGACATTCTTAGGGCTACAGGTTCGCCAAAGCTCGGCGGGAATTTTACTGCATCAAGGGAAGTATGTTGAAGATATGCTTGCAATGTTTGAGTTTCAAGATTCCAAGAGTGCTAACACTCCTATGGCAGAAAGACCTCTACTGTCATCTGATCCAGAAGGGAGTCCCGTAGATCAAACGTACTATCGATATATGATTGGGTCTCTGATGTATCTCACTGCCAGTCGTCCTGACATCATGTTTGCGTTTTGCCAATGTGCTCGTTTCCAGGCTAATCCTAAACTTTCTCATTTAATTGCTGTTAAACGCATTTTTAGATATCTGAAGGGACAGCCGAAGTTAGGTCTTTGGTATCCCAAAAACTCAGGATTTGATCTTTATGCTTTTGCTGATAGCAATTATGGTGGAGATGACATTGACAGGAAATCCACATCTTTTGGGTGCCAGTTCTTGGGTGATCGCCTTATCTCTTGGCAGTGCAAGAAGCAACAGACAGTATCCACGTCAACTGCCGAAGCTGAATATGTTGCTGCATCAGCTTGCTGCTCACAGGTTATCTGGATGCAAAACCAACTGCTGGATTACGGTTTGGAAATTCTAGATACTCCTATTTTTTGTGATAATGATGTTGCCATTGCAATTTTTAAAAATCTTGTCCAACATTCAAAAACCAAGCACATCGATATTAAAATTCATTTTATTCGTGACTGCTTCGATCGAAAATTGATTCATCTTGAACAAGTTCACACTGACAACAATGTGGCGGACGTATTTACAAAACCGGTCGGAACAGGAAAATTTAATGTGCTTGTGAGTTTTCTTAAAATGCTTCGTTTCGAGGATTGAGTCTTTTTGGGAATAAATTTGTACATATTTTGTTATTGTACAAATTTATGGGGAGAAAAATCAAAAAGGTCAAAAATAGTGTGTGTGCATTGGTTTATTTATTAAAAACAATATTTCATTCTCTCTTAAAATTATGTCAGTTGCTCAAGTTTAAAGGATATATACTTGTATATGGTTGGTACGGTGTTCTACTCATAGATTCACAGGATAGCCATTTACCTAAAGACTGAAAGCATCCGGGGCGATTGTGATGTGTTTTGTGTTTTGAATTCTTTCACTTAAAATTATGTCGGTAACTCTGAGTTGGAAGGACATGTATCTTCATACATGTTTTGGTCATGTTAACCACTTGTGGTCATACGAGATAGCCATTTACCTGAAAGCCAAAAGTAACCGGGGTGACTGAATTCTTAACACGTAAGTCTTCTGTAACTCCTTGGGAAATGATATAATTATTCAGTTAACAGCTTTCTGAAGCTTCAATTTTTTTTAAATGAAGATTGATCCAGCCTTTGGAAAATGATAGATAAATTGGTTATGTGTACCTAACGGGTGAAGTTATTAAGCTTAAAAGGCTCTTGAATAGTCATTGATTTGTATGGTAGCTTTCCATGATGCGTAAAAGTAGGTCTCTTTACTGGTTCTTGCGGGTATTCCTGGGACTTTGTTACCTGCTTTACTAGCTATAGCCCTTGTTGCTGGAATGAAACGAAGCTGAAGTGATATAAACTAAATATGCTAAACTTACTATGGAGAGTCATTTTGAAGAAATGTGCATGTCTACATATACATCTCTCCGAATGATAGGCAGAAAAGCAATTACCTAGTCATACACGAGCACGTTAGTGTCGTGATCACAAAATATTGTGTTTATAATGTATTTGATTTTTAAAAAAAATTGGCTTACTTATTTTTTATTCCAAGTTTATGTTTTTAAAGGCTTAAAGGGTAAAACTAGAACTACAGAGATGGGGGCATAAAAATTAGTCCTGTCATATCTCGAATAAAAGGCCTGTAAGTCCGGACGGCTTGTAAGTCGAACGTTCAACCTTAAAGCTTAAATTCTTGTTTGTCCATCTATATAAATCTTTTGATCAAGCACTAGGGGATTGGAGTCAAACTAGGGTGATCTGGGGAAATTCAAATACGCTTTGAGAAGAGATAGAAGGCATCACAGGTCCACGAGTGATGTCCATCTAAGCTTTATGCCGAACTGAACCTAATCCATATCACTGATGCAATGAAACATATTAGGGCTGTTAATCAGGGATTTAAGAGGTTTTGTGGCAGGTTTAATGGAGATTTCGGTGTGTTTTGGAGGAGATGGCACATACTTCAAGAAGGAAACCAAATGGTTTTCCATCTCAGCTGTCAGACCGAAAACCTGGTTCTCGGTTGACTTTCGTTGACCGAGATCCCTTGGGTTTGACCGAGAACAAATTTTCTCGGTTGATTATTATAGACTAAAAACACTGATCTTGACCGAGAACACATGTTCTCGGCTATAGTGGCATAGAACATTTTGTTGACCGAGATCTCCATGTGGACAGAAAACTCATTGTTGGGCCTGATTTACTTACAATTTCATTATTAATGACCTTATGGTCCAACTAATGAGTTGTTGGGCCTGATTCAATTACTATTGTTTTTCTTTTATGGTCCATCTCATGTGATTTTGTCATCCTTGGCCCCTCATGTCTTAAAAGTTGAATAACTTATTTTAAAATATAACTATAGTCAAGTTTGCATTTACTAACTTGATTCGTTTGGTGCAGTAATGGCTTATCAGGCTCCGTTAAAGTTTTTGGACACACATAATATAGTTGGACATTTATTTGATCCACCACTGGCCCATAAGGAATTCAAGTCTATGATTTTCGGCCTCAACACTTGCAGGATTTCTCACGCATTACGAGAAAACCCTGTCATATGCAGGAAGATGATCACTGACTTTTGGAATAATGCCTCAATCAATCAACGAGGGCCAGATGGATTTGTGTCGATAGACTCCAAAGTACAGAAGAAGCCAGTTATCATCAAAGAGGCTATTATCCGGGAGGTACTTTTGTTTGGGGATCAACCTGATTACCCGACGGAATACTCTACTGCAGTTGTCATTGAGATCCTCACCAGGATGGGTTATGAGGGTACTTATCCTCTGGCAATCAAGAAATTATTTCACCCATACTGGAGGTTTCTAATACACACGTTCTTCACATGTGTGTCGGGAAGAAAGGGAGGATCTGACGAGATAAGCCATACTCAGATGTCTGCTATCGTTGCTCTGATCATGGATTGGAATTACAACTATTCCAAGTTTGTCTTCAATAAAATGATGAGCAATCAGAAAGGGAAGAAGAAAGAGATGTTTCTCATGTATCCAAGATTTCTACAGATGATTTTCGACTCACACTACACAAACCTCGTCAGATCTGTTGATACTTTAGATGTGAAATCAATGGGACCCAACTCCTTTGGGTTAATGAAACAGTCCAGGAAAGGCTCCAAGATAGTCTATAAGGGCCTTCATGCTCTAGACAAATTTGGCAAATTTGCTAAAACTGAAGTTGTACAATGATAGCTCAAGTTGCCGACAAACATGTGATACCAGCTCAGAGGCGTTCTGCTGCCTTTGAGATTAGTTATTTTGAAGAAGATGAGACAGAACACCGTGAGACAGATACTGCTTAGACTACTGAACAGTTAACTGATTTTGAAACTGCCAAAGAATTATTACAATCAACTGCTCTGATTCCTTCTCAATCATTTGATGTAAATGAAGAAGATGATGTTCTCGAGGAACCAGCAAATGATCTCATTCCACGAAAACATAGAAAGAAAGATCCTAGATTGGACGTGCTGGTTCCTGAAACTGAAACAACAACCACAACACCAACAACAACCGCAATCACTAGCCTACAACAACCTGAGTCACATGCTCTAGAGACTCAAGTTGAACCAAATTCATCCACTCCAGAGCCATTGATTCAAGATCTGGTGTTAGATGACATTGCTTGTGACTTTAAGTCAAATATTCCACACACCGATGAGGCTAATATACCATTCACTGATGCTCCCTCTTGTTTATCAGGCCCAGTAAATCAAGGTCAATCAAGTTATGATGTTCCTGATAAGGTTGCTCAAATTCTTGCCATGCAAGAAAAATTTCTACAGAGCAAAGGCAAGGGTATTGTGCTTGAAGATGCTCCAGTTGATGTACAAGCTCCTCAACGTCGAGTCTTTGAGCTCGAACAATACTACGTCGTTAAAGATGTACGCATTCAAGAATTGGAAGCCAGTAACACTAATAAAGATTCCAAGATTAAAGAGTTTCAATCCAACATGGGAAAATTAAGTGTTATTTATCTATACCTCCAACAGAAACTCGTTCAGAAGTTTGGAGATGAATTCAAGAGTAGTAGTGATGTAACTTCAAAGATGCCCAAAGATGATCAAGGTGGTAGCTCTACTGTTCATCAAGTTGAAAACATAGATGAATCTGAGACGCTAAAACAGTACATGGCTGCACCTCCAATCACCAAAGAAAAGTCCGATAGAGTTAAGAGGAAACTACTGGTGATGAAAAATTCGAATCAAAATGTTGAATCATCCGATCACCTAGACAGGTTTGTTGTTACTTTTCAAAAGGGTTTTTTAGTTAAATATGGTGATCGTTCGGGAGTTGTGTCATGGGGCTTCAATGCTGAAAAGAACATGTGGTGGGTTAAGACAAAGTCTAGGACCACTGAGTATTATAAGAAGATGAAAGACTTTGGTTCTTGGATTAAAGTGGATCTCAGTGATTTGATAAACTCTCCGTTCCATAACCCAATTAATGATAAACGCGGTAGGGACTTCTGGAACTTTCTGACAAATCAAGTTGATCGAGGCTTTCCGACAATGCCAACTGCTGAGTCGTTCTTGAAGAAAGCAAAAGGGGTCGTGGATCCAAAGACAGGAAAGGCAATGGTCAATGTTATGTGGCCGCCTACAAAGAAGGCCACTCACATCTCTGTACCTGATGCGATTCCATATGGCACATTGGACAATATGAGGTTCTGGATGTATGACAGTGTAACTGCTACTATTGTTGTCAAATTACATAAGGGCAAAGGGCAATACAGATTTGTTGATCCAAGGGATCTGTTAAAGTTTGGAGAGAAGGATATCAAGACTCTCAACACTTTCCAGATAATAGCTGACCCGATCTTTGAAGCGGCCGCAAAAGAATACACAAGCATGGTGGCTTCTATTATCAGGTGCAAGTTTTGGGCTGGTGCATTGAAAGATGCTAACATTGATTACATGGAGCATGACTGAAGACCAAGCTACAAACCAAGGGGAGATTGTTGGGCCTAGATTAGATTGGTTTGTACTTAGTCTATGTATATGTTTGGAGATCCCTTGGGATCTCTGTGGGCTTTTGGTCATTGTTGGGCTCGTGTTTTGGCTCCCTATATATAGAACGTATTGTATAGGGTTTTGGGTTGTTCATTCATTTGTTTGTTTGCAGTCTAACTGCTTTACTAGACGTGTTTGTAATCATCGTGCTTAAGCACCCGACGTATAATAATACGTGTGTTTTGAAGCAATTATTGTGTTACGTGTTTGCGTTCCTTTGTGTTCTTGAATCACCTAGTGTTGGAATTCCGCACCAACACCTAGTTTGTTGATATAATACTTGTAGTGATCCAGATTCGGGACTTATATCTTTCTTTAATTATCATGTAATAACATGACTTAGGAATAAGGTGTTATTCCCACATTTAATCACCATAGCAAGATCATATCACATGTTTACTAATTCATTGTTAAGCCAAAGGTAAGAGGAGTTTGAATCAAGATGATACATTTTTATCTTTGATCTTCCATCTAAAGTTATAAAAACCCAAAAATATTGTATTTTAATTTATGTCTTTAATTTCATTTTAGAAAACTTACTTGTCAAACCAAAACCAATATGATATTCACTTATGTTTAAAATAAATACAACGATTTAGTATTAAAAATCAAACAAGTGTGTCCGTGGATCAATACTTGGTTCTTACCTATACTTTACTATATATATGACTAATACAATTGCCTATTTGTGTGTGGTTTAGTTAAGATAATAATCATTTTTATAAATTTAAAGCTAGACATTGTGTAAACAAAACCTTTAAAAAACTTAATAGTTTTTCTGCACCACCTAACATACATCATTAATCGAAAACTCTTGCAGATGAGATTGGATCATAGTATCTTGATGTTTCTATATAATTTTACTTTATTTTTATATCTATCAGTAGCTACAGGATTAGGAATGGGTGTCTTTACCTATGTGGTAAGTTAAGTTAGTTAAAACTTATGTAATTTATTTTTATATTTACATGACACATTTATGAGGACAGTGACAGGTTTATGTTTTGAATTGGGAGGTACTCGTGTTCATAGCTGAGATAGCACTCAAAAATTTGTTGCAAAGATAAAGAAACTTATTTCTTACTTTTACAAAGAGAAGTGCTTGTTACTTATTCATTATTATATTCACATATTAATCTAGCATTTAATTATAATGAAAATGCATATAACACATATTGATAATCAGATTGAAAATAGTTTGGCATAATGTAGAAAATGTTGATTAGAAAAACCATAAGTGATTTTAAAAAGTTAAAACATATTATGATGCTTTTCTAATTCTTTATTTTACTTTAGGATTAAACAATGTGTCAACTATTTGGGGAGTTGATTCATCCATCAAGCTAAAGGTATGTACAAAATTTTGTTGGAGATTACATGTATGTTAACTAGGGTGATTTTAGTCATGTTACTTGAATTTTCTTGTATATATAGAAAGTGTCTTGATATTGGGAGGACTAGAATCTGCGTATGTTGCAATGCATGACAGATCGACAGTTAACAGCTGAAATATCACACCCTCAATTTTTTACTAACGGGGTTTTACAGTGAGGCGCGTGACATAGTAGGGCCATGTGTCATAACGAATAACCAGTTTATAATAGAAAACATTTAAATATTATTGCTCATCATAACTAAGGTAAGTACATTTACAATAAAGTATTTTTTTTAACATTTGAAGAAGCGTATAATTTATGAAAACACTTCAAAACCCAGAGTGTGTGTCCAGACGCCCAGACATAACATTTCATTAAAGGTTCCCAGCATAATTCGATTCTTAGTGGGATCCATGCATCCTAGACTCATTTCAACTTCACACGTGCACTTTAAACACCTGAGCCAGATATGCTAAATGAGTCAACACAATAGTTGGTGAGTTCACAGGTTTGAGTTTAAAACAAGTTTGCCAAACAAACCAGTAGGTAAATAAGTAAAAACATTGTGGAGAATATAAGTACGGATAATGTATGCCTCTGTAATACCACTAGTTAATTAGGCTAGTAATCATGCTACATTAGTGTAAGTTCCATTGTGACCGAGGCTGACTTGTTAGTATGTTTGCCACCCACGGAGTCTAATATAAGACTAGTGCATAATATTATATTAATAATACTATTGCAAAATTTAATAATCGGATACCTTTCTTATACTTATGACATCATATACATAAACTATTAAACATATCTCAAGTATTCAACCTCAAATTTTAATTTGTTAAAACATATCAAACTTTGATAAAACTTACTCAGTCATCAAACTAATGCGTTGATTATCAGTCTAGATTCTAACTTATTCTTAACTTATGAATGAATATCAGTATAACATATTTAAGTTTCATTTTACAAAATAACTCATATGAAATCTACACAACTATCCAATCTTCTCATTAAATCACATCTTTAATAATCATAGAATGTTTTCTCAACATCAAATAACATCAATCATTTATTTTCTATAACCGTCTGACGACCACATGTTTAGTCAAAAAGATAGCTCATGCGAGCTTTAAAATATACACCCAATTTCCAAAACATAAATACAATCAATTCAATCTTATTCATTAACTTCTTCATTGCATTTACCCCTACTCATTCACATAACAACAAAAATAACAAACGCAAATCTAAACATCAACTATATGCAATTAACCAAATTAACAAACAATCTCAACAAAATCATAGCATTTCAACCAAGAAACTTGCGTCAAAATCCACTCGTTACGTTTCACTTGGCACTATCACTGTTCAATTCAATCCTCATATCATTTTGTACCCCATGTAATCTTTCTGTTATCTTGTTAATACTTGCCACGTACCACAAGACGATCCACAATGATCTATGCCATCTAATTCTGAAACCCATGCTACGACGATTTCTCATATTTTGAAACATACTTTGAAACTTAATCAAAATATTTCAATTCAATCAACTTCAATTATTCAAATTTTTATAAGTCTATTTAATCAAGTTATTTTAAATTAGTAAAAACAAATCAGTCATAACTAAGATTATCAAATAAGATGTTTTTGTCATTTTTTTTATCTAAGCAAATCTTATCTTTCTCAATCGTACAAATCTTTATTCGATTTGGGATTTAAAAACCATTTCAATTCTAATAATTTATTAATGCATGGTGTTAAAAAAGATATTTCTCAAGAGTTTTGTTATAGGGTTACGGTTCCATTCGTGGATAAGGTATTCCAAGTCACCGCATTCTAGTGGAGTTTCGATAGTTTAAATTATGTTTTCCAATGTCCTTGAGAAAATGGGATTATCTTATGGAAAGGTCTTATTATAGGGTTTGTCATGGTCGGGAAAAAAAATCAAACTAAAATGGGGGTTAAACAACGGTCTGGGTAAGAATATCAATAAGAACTTCCCGCTGGGACACACAAAACATGGTGTTGGTTTACTAGAGGTTCTTAAAACTTCACATATACACTAGGGTTAGACGTCTTGCCACGAAACGCTTGAGAGGTTTTCAATTCATTTCATAACAAGGTTTGGAAAGTATATCTTAAGCTTGCCAAAATAACTTGCATATTGGTAACTAAAACATCAAATTTTATCACGATCCATCTTCAATCGGCAAGTCGCTTCTACAAGTTACTAAACATATTAGACAATATCTACTAGTGTTGGACGAGTAATGAGAGCTTCCATCAATTGTGGAAACTTAAGTTTGAGATTCACGGACTATGTCCACACTATAGGATTCATCAGGATTCACATGCACCATAAACTATTATTAAGTGTGCACCCAAAATAATAATTCGGTTTACATGATCAGCCCAATTCCTCCCACCATGCGTAAAATTATCCCTTAGTTTGGATTGCCTAGTACAAAGTGATACTAATCATGAAAAAGTCCACAAAAATACTTTTTATTGATCATTCATAGATCAGTTCAGAGTCTCACTCAAAACACTGGTTGGAAATTAGATTATCTGAGTATTCACACAAGTCGAACACACTAAAAGTTCAGCTTTATAGATGGCAGATGAATACATGTTCGTGAAGCAAACATGCAATCGAAGTATGACTTCGATATAAGCTAGAAATAAAGTGAAGTAAGCATTTTTACCTCTAAGTCAGAATAGACTTTGAGTGTACAATAAGCAATATGTTTTCAGCTGCGCAGTCAATCTACACTTAAAGCAGTATCGACAATTGAAATGATCATGCGGCTCAGAAAAAAATGAAGACACCTCATTGTCAACGAATTTATGTAAAAGTGCCTTCATGGGCCGGCCTACAAGTCGTGTGTCTCACCCGAGACTCAAGTTTCGAGATTGAAGTGGAATATAGAAAGCAATTTCAGAATACTCTCGTTGGTATATAGAGAAGGGACTCACTTCAGACAAACCCAACTCTCGAAGACGTTATACTTGTTTGGTGTTGCCCAAGCAAGGGCCTGAGATGACTCGTCATTCCCGACGATATCGTTGCTATATTCAAGTCGGTATTTCCTCAGCTCCAATGAGAGAAGGGGTGAAGGTTCCGATGTGACAACAAGAGTGGCGTGTTCCTCATTCGAGGATAATGTTATGGATGATGTCGACATACCCATATGACATTTTAGTGTTAAGTGGTTATGTACTAACATACCACGTACCCCAAGTAAAAAAGAAATGTGTATGCAAATGCATGATTAATATGCTTGTCATGAATGAGTGTAGAAACTAAGTTTGAAACCAATGTGGTGTGCATACGACGCGTACACATATGAAGTGCATGCATGAATGAAATGTATGTCTGGGTTTTCAAGTATTAAACTGACACAAAGCTTTGAAAACGGTTATAGACTAGTTTTGGAAAACAGACCTAGTTCACTATGACCGATGGCTTTGATACCAATCTGTCACACCCTCAATCTTCGACTAACGGAGTTTTACAGTGAGGCGGGTGACATAGCAGGATCTAGCCATGTGTCATAACGAATAACCAATTTATAATGGAAAATATTTAAATATTATTGCTCATCATAACTAAGGTAAGTGCATTTACAATAAAGTATTTTTTTTAACATTTGCACAAGCGTATAATTTATGAAAACACTTCAAAACCCAGAGTGTGTGTGCAGACGCCCAGACATAACATTTCATTAAAGGTTCCCATCATAATTCGATACTTAGTGGGATCCATGCATCCTAGACTCATTACAACTTCACACGTGCACTTTAAACACCTGAGAAGGACATGCTAAACGGGTCAACACAACGGTTGGTGAGTTCACAGGTTTGAGATTAAAACAAGTTTGCCAAACAAACGACTAGGTAAATAAGTAAAAAGATTTCGGAGAATATAAGTACGGATAATGTACGCCTCTGTAATACCACTAGTTAATTAGGCTAGTAATCATGCTACATTAGTGTAACTTCCATTGTGACCGAGGCTGACTTGTTAGTTTGTTTGCCACCCACGGAGTCTAAAATAAGCATATTATTATATTAATAATACTATTGCACAATTTAATAATCGAATACCTTTCTTATACTTATGACATCATATACATAAACTAGTAAACATATCTCACGTATTCAACCACAAATTTTAATTTGTTAAAACATATCAAACTTTGATAAAACTTACTCACTCATCAAACTAATGCATTGATTATCAGTCTAGATTCTAACTTATCCTTAAATTATGAATGAATATTAGAATAACATATTTAAGTTTCCTTTTACATAATAACTCATATGAAATCTACACAACTATCCAATCTTCTCATTAAATCACATTTTTATTAATCATAGAATGTTTTCTCAACATCAAATAGCATCAATCATTTATTTTCTATAACAGTCTGATGACTACATGTTTAGTCAAGAAGATAGCTCATGCGCTCTTTAAAATATACACCCAATTTCCAAAATATAAATACAATCAATTCAATCTTATTCATTAACTTCTTCAATTCATTTACCCCTACTCATTCTCATAACAACAATAACAAACGCAAATCTAAACATCAGCTATATGCCATTAACCAAATTAAATAAACAGTCTCAACAAAATCATAGTGTTTCAACCAAGAAACTTGCGTCAAAATCCACTCGTTACGTTTCACTTGGCACTATCATTGTTAAATTCAATCCTCATATCATTTTTTACCCCATGTAATCGTTCGTTTATCATGTTAATACTTGCGATGTACCACAAGACGATCCACAATGATCTATGCCATCTAATTCTGAAACCCATGCTACGGCGATTTCTCAAATTTTGAACCATACTTTGAAACTTAATCAAAATATTTTAATTCAATCAACTTCAATTATTCAAATTTTTATAAGTCTATTTAATCAAGTTATTTTAAATTAGTAAAAACAAATCAATCATAACTAAGATTATCAAAGAAGATGTTTTTGTCATTTTTTTATCTAAGCAAATCTTATCTTTCTCAATCGTACAAATCTGTATTCGATTTGCGATTTAAAAACCATTTCAATTCTAATAATTTATTAATTTTAAAAGATTATGCTCATACAATAAAATATATCTTTTCAAATACAACTGTTTGCATTAATATGCTTTCAAAAGATGTTTTGAAAATTTTAATATTTTATTAAAACAACTCAAAAAAAATTCATTTTTATTAATATTTTACACAATAACTATTTTCTATTGATAATCAAAACGTATTAAGAATTCCTGGTTTCTCTAAAAATAATATCTTTAAAATGTTTTGTAATCCACATGATAGGGCGAGTTATGTGGACCATCCGACGATTTAAGTAATTATGGAGGCCTACATAATTATCAAAATCCTCGCATGGGAAATCATAATGTGTTTAATTGTGTGTCATAATATAGAATCGAAAGTAGTTGGGATAACGGTACAAATGTAGAAATGATAAGGACATGGTGGATACACTGCAGGTACATCCTATATATAAGTGTCGTTATCAGATTTTCATTTGGAGCGTTGTTTTGACTATTCAGCGTTCTGTGTTAT
This sequence comes from Bidens hawaiensis, assembly GCF_021521415.1. NCBI lineage: Eukaryota > Viridiplantae > Streptophyta > Magnoliopsida > Asterales > Asteraceae > Bidens > Bidens hawaiensis. The sequence goes on along the minus strand of NW_027494167.1, from coordinate 232,181 downwards.
GATAAACTTTTAAAAATTATATTTAAAAAAAATATTTCCTCAAAATTTAATGGTTTGTTATAGTATTCTTTAATTTCGGGACGAAATTCCCTAAAGTAGGGGAGACTGTAACAACCCGGAGTTTTCGATAATAAACAAATAGAATATTAACCGACCCGTTTTCGTTTTCGAGAAAATTAAGTCAATATAAAAGATTTTTTTTCTTTTTATTATTATTTATTTTTTATAATTATCTAATTAAAAAAATATATAAATATCAATTTTATACAAAATTACACCTCTAACTAAACTTTAAATTTCATTTCTTATCCTCTTCCAAAGTTTAGGGGCTAAATTGCAAAGCTGATATAATATAATACCCAAAGCCTTTCACTCGTATCCAAACCCGACCCGTATAACAAACCCATGACATGTTTAAATTGGTTGAGCCTAAATCTTCACATTAAACTCATAATTGATTATTGCAAATTACTCAAATACTAAAAACGAACTCACTGTCAAAACCAATTTGGAAACAAAGATAAAAAGATACGAATTAACCTATTTGAAAACCCGTCATATATCATATAGCTATTATACCATCTAGAGCCGACATAAATTCAATTAAACTCGTATGCACAGCCTTATGGATCTCGTGATAAAAAAACCCTATGTTTAATTGTATGATAATCTTCTTCAAAACGCTTAATCAGTTCATGTTTGGCCACGGCTGCCACCGTGTCGTTCGTCATAAATTCGTAGTATAACCAGGTAAGTTATACATGTAGCATACTCGTCATTAATCCTAGAACAAAAATCCTAACATCAATTATGTAAACTCGAAGCAGATTAACGAATCTTAAATTCTAGGGTTTATATCAATTTGGGGAAAAATCGTATTACATATTTAATTATTTGTTTGCATTTCATAAAAATCAGACAAGCCAGTTCAGTTGGTTATGGGTGTGTATGTTAATCCTTTGAGCCGGCCACAAGACGCGAGTGTGAGTCCCGGCTGTGCCTATTTTTATTCTTTAATTTCTTTTTAATGGTTTTGATAGCTTTTGATGTTTATAACAAATTGTAGTTTATAAATAATATTAAACAAATATTATTTTACTAAACCGAAACTAGTAGGTACCATTTCTTGTTAATTAATCTCGCGGTCCAAGTTTTCATATATATATATATATATGTATATGTATATGTACGTATTATATGTATATGTTAATATTAAAACAAACTTTATTTTATTAAAACCCGAAAATCATTATTGATGTTTTTCGTCTTTAATCGTCTTTACAAATTTCTTATATATATGTATATATATATATGTGAAAATGTTTTCTTAATAAAAATATTATAAATGTGTTATCTATATTTGTACCGTTAGATTTTCGTTAAAAATCCCAATATATATATTATATGATAATTATGTATGTAAAAGTTGTTATTAACTTATTGATCTTATTACAAGTCATATTTATTTATATAAATTCATTATATTATTTAAACATTTATTTCTTTAAATATTTATATAAATTATTTTACGTATACCTTATAATTATATATTAATGGTTTTATATTCAACTCATATTTATTTATTTAAGCTAATAATAATGTTTTCACAATAACAATAACCGCAAAGTTCAATCGATCAAGCAATGACTAATCTAATCATAACATAACTTAAATCACATCGAAATCTTAATTCATTAAATTATGTTATATCGTTTATAATTAATTCAAATTATTAATATTTAACTAGGAATCCTTGTCGGTGGATCCCAAAGGGTTCATCTTTTCCACATCATAATTTTTATTTCGTTCATCCGATCAGGTGAGTACCACATTCCCCTCTTTTTACTTGTTTTCCACGTTTTGGGGACATATGCGTAAATTGTATTTTTCATATATACTTATACACAAAACTGCTACTTTGTCTTATGTGTTAACAACTTATACTTTACTTGTTTATGTGCTTATACGCTTTCGCATTCGAAGGGGTCCAACATAATCTTAGTCTAGTACGATCATACGCCAGCCGTTATAGCTTTGTGCTTCTCGACATCTCAGTTATACTTGCTCATTTGGTTAATTTGTTATTCTCATATGACTTGTTGCAAATACTTATTTTCTATATGAACATTTAAACTGGTGTGTTTCTCACTCAACCTTGTGTTGACAAAACCATTCTATTTTCAACGCATATGCAGGTTATCGTTTGATGTGAAGTAACTGAAGTACAAGATCACTTAAGGATTTATGCTAGAAGAAAACTTTATGTGACATATTTTTATTGATTGATATATGTACTTTGGATTTTGTAACGTATAATTGTTTTATTTGAAATTATTAAATAGATATTGAAATTTATAAAGTTGCATTATAGTAACCTTGAGAGCTGTGACAATCAGTTCACGCCCCGATATTTTCTCCAGAGGTTGGGGTGTGACAGATTGTTATCAGAGCCGAAGGTTTAAGATAGGTTGATAGTGGTGCCTTAGTAACATGCTTAGGAGCCCCATAAGTGCTTATTTGTTTACCTGATGTGTTTAATTTGATTGTTTACAGCTAATTTAATTGCCTTGCTAGATTAGGTACTTATTTCACAGCTTAGTTAATTGCTTATTTATATTGTCATGCACACACACAAATCCGAAGCTATGCTACACCCTCAAAATATTTTATTACTCCGGGACTATTTCTCATCCTTAAAATATTTTTTTTAAACTTTGAGTCTACGCCTCAATCTTAAAATATTTCTATTTAATTTTATTAGATTGCCTTTTATTGTCGAGAAGTTCCTTGAGACTTTCCTAGCTTTGTTTTTGCTCTTTTTCAGTTAAAGCTAGGGAGTGTGACAAGATTCCCCGCCATAGTGGAAATTGTCATGAGACCGGCACTTTAAGCGTTTATCATAATCGGCTAAACGGTTACACCATTTATTGTGTTTTATTGTTTTTAAAATGTCTACTTGGGTGTAAACCCCATGGTACGCCATGGACACGCCAACTGTACATTTGCACAATTTGTTATATTTGCGATATTTTGTTGGAACATTATCATCCGTGGTGATACGCGAGATGTTTCAACTACTTATTTTTGAGTTCGTTCATTCGTTATTTAATTTGGTCTGTTAAATCGCCATGTAACGCTCATGGGCCGACAAACTTAATCGATTCGTTAAATTCGTTAATTAAGTTGGGCCATTCAAATTGCCACGTAACTCTCATGGGAGGCCAACTTACACATTTGTTTTGATTTTTGGTATGCTAATAAGTTGGGGAAACAAAATGTCATGGAAAGCTCACGGGAAACCCAACACATCGAAGAACATTCGTTATTTATTAAGTTGTTTGTTTATTTGATTTTATACGAAATAATTTATGATTTGATTTAATTATTTAATTATTCTATTATTCAATTATGCAATTAATCAGTTTCTTACTTACTAAATCACTTTTGAATCAAGATTTATTGATTCAATCTATTCATACACTCAAAAACATTTTTATTCACCTGATCGGATACAAACCCTTCACTCATCAAGACTCGATAATCACGAGCCAACCAAAACAATTTATACTCTATTATTGAAATTGGTTTTCACCTATTCATCTTATCACGTTATTATATTAACAATACTATTGCACAATTTAATAATCGAATACCTACTTATACTTATGACATCAAATACATAAACTATTAAACATATCTCAAGTATTCAACCTCAAATTTTAATTTGTTAAAACATATCAAACTTTGATAAAACTTACTCACTCATCAAACTAATGCATAACTTATCCTTAACTTATGAATGAATATCAGTATAACATATTTAAGTTTCGTTTTACAAAATAACTCATATGAAATCTACACAGCTATCCAATCTTCTCATTAAATCACATCATTATTAATCATAGAATGTTTTCTCAACATCAATCATTTATTTTCTATAACCGTCTGATGACCACATGTTTAGTCAAGAAGATAGCTCATGCGATCTTTAAAATATACACCCAATTTCCAAAACATAAATACAATCAATTCAATCTTATTCATTAACTTATTCAATTCATTTACCCCTAGTCATTCCCATGACAACAACAATAACAAACGCAAATCTAAACATCAACTATATGCCATTAACCAAATTAACAAACAATCTCAACAAAGTCATAGCGTTTCAACCAAGAAACTTGCATCAAAATCCACTCGTTACATTTCACTTGGCACTATCACTGTTCAATTCAATCCTCGTATCATTTTGTACCCCAAGTAATCGTTCGGTTATCTTGTTAATACTTGCCACATACCACAAGACGATCCACAATGATCTATGGCATCTAATTCTGAAATCCATGCTATGGCGATTTCTCAAATTTTGAAACATACTTTGAAACTTAATCAAAATATTTCAATTCAATCAACTTCAATTATTCAAATTTTTATAAGTCTATTTAATCAAGTTATTTTAAATTAGTAAAAACAAATCAATCATAACTAAGATTATCAAAGAAGATGTTTTTTTTTTGTTTTTTTTATCTAAGAAAATCTTATCTTTCTCAATCGTACAAATCTGTATTCGATTTGGGATTTAAAAACCATTTCAATTTTAATAATTTATTAATGAGGGGTGTTAAAGAAGTTATTTCTCAAGAGTTTTGTTATAGGGTTACGGTTCCATCCGTGCAAAAGGTATTCCAAGTCACCGCATCCTAGTGGAGTTTCGATGGTTTAAATTATGTTTTCCAATGTCCTTGAGAAAATGGGATTATCTTATGGAAAGGGTTTAGTATAGGGTTTGTCATGGTCGGGAAAAAAAAATTCAAGCTAAAATGGGGGTTAAACACAGGTCTGGGTAAGAATATCAATAAGAACTTCCAGCTGTGACGCACAAAACATGGTGTTGGTTTATAAGAGGTTCTTAAAACTTCACATATACACTAGGGTTAGATGTCTTGCCACGTAACGCTAGAGAGGTTTTCAATTCACATTATTTCATAACAAGATTTGGAAAGGATATCTTAAGCTTGCCAAAATAACTTGCATATTGGAAACTAAAACATCAAATTTTATCAGGATCCATCTTCAATCGGCAACTCGCTTCTACCAGTTACTAAACATATTAGACAATATCTACTAGTGTTGGAAGAGTTATGAGAGCTTCCATCAATGGTGGAAACTTAAGTTTCAGATTCACGGACTATGTCCACACTATAGGATTCATCAGGATTCACATGCACCATAAACTATTATTAAGTGTGCACCCAAAATAATAATTCGGTTTACATGATCAGCCCAATTCCTCCCACCATGCGTAAAATTGTCCCTTAGTTTGGATTGCCGAGTACAAAGTGATACTAATCATGAAAAAGTCCACAAAAATACTTTTTATTGATCATTCATAGATCAGTTCAGAGTCTCACTCAAAACACTGGTTGGAAATTAGATTATCTGAGTATTCACACAAGTCGAACACACTAAAAGTTCAGCTTTATAGATGGCAGATGAATACATGTTCGTGAAGCAAACATGCAATCGAAGTATGACTTCGATATAAGCTAGAAATAAAGTGAAGTAAGCATTTTTACCTCTAAGTCAGAATAGACTTTGAGTGTACAATAAGCAATATGTTTTCAGCTGCGCAGTCAATCTACACTTTTCAGCAGTATCGACAATTGAAATGATCATGCGGCTCAGAAAAAAATGAAGACACCTCAATGTCAACGAATTTATGTAAAAGTGCCTTCATGGGCCGGCCTACAAGTCGTGTGTCTCACCCGAGACTCAAGTTTCGAGATTGAAGTGGAATATAGAAAGCAATTTCAGAATACTCTCGTTGGTATATAGAGAAGGGACTCACTTCAGACAAACCCAACTCTCGAAGACGTTATACTTGTTTGGTGTTGCCCAAGCAAGGGACTGAGATGACTCGTCATTCCCGATGATATCGTTGCTATATTCAAGTCGATATTTCCTCAGCTCCAATGATAAGATAAGGGGTGAAGATTCCGATGTGACAACAAGAGAGGCGTGTTCCTCATTCGAGGATAATGTTGTGGATGATGTCGACATACCCGTATGGCATTTTAGTGTTAAGTGGTTATGTACTAACATACCACGTACACCAAGTACAAAAGAAATGTGTATGCAAATGCATGATTAATATGCTTGTCATGAATGAGTGTAGAAACTAAGTGTGAAACCAATGTGGTGTGCATACGACGCGTACACATATGCAGTTCATGCATGAATGAAATGTATGTCTGGGTTTGCAAGTATTAAAACTGACACAAAGCTTTGAAAACGGTTATAGACTGGTTTTTGAAAACAGACCTAGTTCACTATAACCAATGGCTTTGATACCAATCTGTCACACCCTCAATTTTTGACTAACGGAGTTTTACAGTGAGGCGGGTGACATAGCAGGATCTAGCCATGTGTCATTTACGAATAACCAATTTGTAACGGAAAATATTTAAATATTATTGCTCATCATAACTAAGGTAAGTATATTTACAATAAAGTATTTTTTTTTAACATTTGCATAAGCGTATAATTTATGAAAACACTTAAAAACTTAGAGTGTGTGTCCAGACGCCCAGACATAACATTTCATTAAAGGTTCCCATCATAATTCGATGCTTAGTGGGATCCATGCATCCTAGACTCATTTCAACTTCACACGTGCACTTTAAACACCTGAGAAAGACATGCTAAACGGGTCAACACAACGGTTGGTGAGTTCTCAAGTTTGAGCTTAAAACAAGTTTGCGAAACAAACCAGTAGGTAAATAAGTAAAAATATTGTGGAGAATATAAGTACGAATAATGTATGCCTATGTAATACCACTAGTTAATTAGGCTAGTAATCATGCAACATTAGTGTAAGTTCCATTGTGACCGAGGCTGATATGTTAGTTTGTTTGCCACCCACGGAATCTAATATAAGACTAGTGCATATTGTGTTTCTAGTAAATGAAGACAGCCGGCGACTCTCTCTCCCGAAAGCTCCAAGGGGGTTCGTCAACCCAATAGTACTACCTTTCATTACCTAGCCAATGTACAATTGTTAACGGTCCAATGTGTGTGGGGGACTTCAGTTTTAGTTCACTATGTACACATGAGGTATTAACAAAGTCTACAATATCCAAAAATTTTTGTATGCATGCTTTTCCCCCAAAAGGAGTAAGTAAAAAGAGGGGCATTGAAACTCACCTCAAATGCGGTTAAAATAGAAGTCACTGCTTTACGTCACAAAATGTTCTAGCACCTAAACATACAAGCACTATAAGTATTTTCTAAGCGATTCTAGAATCCTTAGTATCCAAACAATCCCATGGATTATTATAAGTTTGACTTTTCGTTGACTTTGACCAACGTTTGACTTTTCATTGACTTTGACTAAAGTTTGACTTTTTATTGACTTTGACTAAAAAGGTCCAAGTTGTTGACTGTTGACTAAAAAGTCCAAGTCTCGATGACTGAAGACTAAAGTTCGAGTTTTGTTGACCGTTGGCCCAAATGTTGACCGTTGACCAAAATATTGACCTTTGACCCAAAATATTGACCAACGGCCCGTTTGTGACTTTTGACCAATTATCTAGACTTAGAATAATTATATGATATTCCTAGTCACGACTTAACAAATCATTTAATTTGAACTTAACCACTTTTCATGCAATCCTATGACTAAGTACAACATTTACCAATTTCAATTTTTCACAGGTAAGACTAAACATTTAGTCAAATAGTTCCAAGTTAACCAATAAATTCAAATTCCTATTTACCACAACAATCCTGGTTTTTTTTTTTATAAAAGATTTTCTAATAATAAGAAAAAGGATCTAGTTACAACATAGAGGCAGGTAAGCGGGCAACAAGCTGCGCCGCCACCCCCTTTTGAATGGCAAACCCGATCCTACTGAAAACATAGTTATCGTTCTTCGGCGTCGCTGAATTACTGTGCACGACCCGCTGAACTTTTTTTAAAAACGAAGCAGCATCTGGGGCGAGAGACCCTAATGCATTAAAAGCAAAAGTGATGAAGGCATGTTGATTCTCAACACACGCCTTATCGTGCTTAGTATTTTTTTCTGCTTCAGCCTTTAGCACCGCTTGCCTAGCAACAAACCCGGTATCCCTAAGCTCGACAAGAGGGGACACTCCAGTAAGGTCCACACAAGCATGATTCCCCCCCCCCCACCCATCCAAACACAAGAATGTCCGCTGGTCGGAGAGTGGACCTTCCTTCACGTGAATCCGACAAGAAATTCACAGGAGCCTCTTTTTTTGCCGAGATTCCCGCCCGTTGTAACACATCAAAAAGGACATCCCTGACCAAATCATGTCTATATTTAAACCCCGGGAGTTCTTTGTAGTGAACCGCGTGTTCACCAAAATTATCTAAACAAACTTTACGGCAAACCGGGCATGGCTCATCAACTGGGAACATGGGGATCATTAAACGATACTTAAGAATGACTCGGTACTCCACTGCTGACACGTGCTGGCCTAACCCTTCGATGGGGGTAACAGTCAAAAAGTCTTGAGCATGAGAAGCCTGAAGACATTCTAATACTGCTCTCTGCCAAGAGGACAGGCCAAACTTTTCTCCCAAATTTTGGACGGTTTTACTATAAAGGGCACTCGCCAAAGCATTTTGGGCTTTAGGGGGGCGGTATCCTTATTAGCGAACCCGCCAAGATCAAGATCAGGAATAGAGTTGTGCAAACAATCCATCACACACCCAAAATCGGAATCTAAGCCATCAACACCACAATCACACAAAATGTGGTCTTGTAACTTCCAAGATTGTGTTCTCGAGGCTAGGAAAGCATAGGTGGAAACATCCTTAGCCGAATATAACCCTAAACCACAAAAATGGACAGGGCGAGAGGCCAGTCTCCATTGAAAATCACCAAAAAACGGACCCCACATACCACAATATCCTCAATCGCCGCTCGAAGCCCTTTGTCGAAAACAGAGACAGCTTCCTTAACAAACATAGGCTGACATGTTCGGAGTCCGAACAACAACTTAGCTACCCCCATACATGAACGAAGCAAGAGAAGCTCACATTGAGGGTCACGCAGGCGAGAAAGACATCTCATTAGTTCCACTGCTTTTGAAGCTCTAGTAATGGCCAAACTACTGTTAAACTCAGCGTCCCGGGTAACCGCTCCTCTAAGGAGTTTTACCCCTAACTCCGGTCTCCCAATCCCAATAGGAAATAAACCTACTTTTGCCTTTACCCCATTGAACGACAGCCAAAATACTTTGGTCTTTTTAATATTAAGCTCAAGCCCCAAACATGGCCCCTCGGATCTAATAATATCTAAGGCTTTAGCCACTTCAATGGCGTCTCCTATAATCGTGCCCGATTAATGAGTGGGTGTAAGGCTAATGCAAAGAAAAGGGGTCCTAAAGGATTGCCTTGTTGAACCCCTGTAGTTGAGTGGATACAATCATTCCCCACATATAGCCTAGTCGGTTTCCCGTAAAGAAAATTAACCCATAGGGAAATAGATGGGCATCTGGCACGAACCTCCTGCAGGAGTGTGGTCCTATCCACAAAGTTGAAGGCATCTGAAAAATCTACAGTAAGCAAAGCCAACGACCCATCAGAGTGGAACATGTTAAGAAATCTATCCGCGCTATGAAGCACCGCTTCCGCTCACTCGGGATCCCCACCTCGAATTGAAAGTCACCAAGGTACTTTGCCATCTCTTTTCCAACACTCCTCATAGACACTTTGGATACAAGCCTTCTCCATATCGCGCCAACGGCAATAGGCCTATTCCCATTGCCGGGCTTAAGTAGTGGCGTTAGGGGGGGGGGCAGAAGCCACAAACTCCACCAAAGAAACAGGGCATCTCCCCGCTAACCACAAGTTAACCACCTCAGTGATAGCTTTAAGCAATCCCACGGCAATCCCAGATCCTTCCCCACATAGGGCATCCAAAATATGTTGGGCCCTAAGCCCATCTCTCCCACATTAGGTCCCTTAAGAAAAGGATTTAATACACCCTAAAACACTTTCAACGTCCACAACCAAAGGGGCATCCAAGAGTAAAGCCCCAGGCATAGTGGGCGGGGGCAAGATGGGATGCTTATCAAGCAGTGCTTTCATAATAGCTTCACCAAGAGGAGCAACACCCGAAGAACACAAAACTTTAACCACGGCCGTGAAGTGCCCGTCAGCAATCTTTCAAATACACTGCTTAGAATTGAGGCCCTACCTCGAATGATCACCTCCAAAGGAAGCCTCACCGGCACTTGAGCCCAAATCCATCGGTTGGTTAAGGAGCGATTGGATAAGATCAACACATCCGTTTCCATCACCCCAAGTTGCCAAGGCTTGCTGAATAGAATGACATTGTAAGGATTTCCTATTCCCCGACCTTCGCTCCTGTCGGCTGGAAGGCTTGACAACTTGTAATGTGCAGCAGGGTAATATCAAAAGCCTAACCCACGCTTCAATGGACTCTGGCCTAGACACCACCTTGCACAATGAAGCAGATAAGGCCTGGGCAAATGTCATGCGATAGCTAGGAGGGATGCTTTTTACTGTCGTTAACAGGAGTGCGAAAATACGGTCAAGGAGGGTCGCATCCAAAACTATCTCGCCCAAAGCAACTACATCTATTGCAAGTTGTGGCTTAGGGATCCCCACAAGGAAGTCTTCCACTTCTTCTGTATCAACCTTGAACTTAATAACTTTGTCTACATGGTGATAGTTTCGCTTGAGGGACTGCACAGACATACACTCACCACACAACCATTGTTTGGCAACCTTTAGAGCATCTACCAACGCAAAAAAAAGATCACAATCCCCGGATACCGCCTCCCGTATAGCGCATTTCTTCTCATCGAAATATAGATGTACCCGCTTTATATGTGCCACCAACCTTTGGATCCCCTTAGAGCCAACCAATACATCCGGGCAACAATGGAATCCTCTAAACGGGCACGGCCAAAAACCTTCTAAATCGCCCGTACCCACCTCCCACGACGGGGCTCCTTTGACAATCTGAGCCCTTATCATAACCCCACGCGACAAAAAAAAGCCAACCAACAAACTCGAGCTGAGTTTAGGGAGTAAAAACCCGAACTAAGAGGAGAAAGAAGAGCAACCACCAGTTGCTCTCCCCACCGTAAACCCAAAAAAACTGATTAACTCATTGAAACATTTTATCGAACACCTGGCGGGCAGACCCAAAACCGATGATTAAGGACAGATTTGAAATAGCATAAGGGATTGATTGAAAAGAAAGTTGGTTGGGTGTGTTTGACAGGTTGTTGGAAGGTGACTCGTGGAGGTGGTCGGCCTTGAAACTCCGGTGGTCGGTGATCCGCTGGTGGATGTTAAAGAGGCGGAGGGGTGAACAAGGTTTGACAGGTCCTAGTACAAACTACAAATATCTTTACCAAAATAGCATGCTGGTCAATCTGGACATGTTTTAATTCACTAAAACCTATTTTTCTAACCAACTAAAACATGCACATAAATTACTAAAATAATTCCCACATATACTTTCAAGTATTAGGTACAACATAAAGTTTTCTTGCAATTTTTCAACACCCACAAACATCCTGAAAATCTAAACACTATAGCAACCTATTTTCAACCACTTTATTATCACAACATAATGTAAATATTTGCCAAAAATCCATATATGTCCACTTTATGCAAGACCAATTGGATTGGGTTCCTGATTCAATTTATGACATTCCAGAAGTGGAATCACACAATTATCCATTATCTATCACAAGTTACACAATTTACAAAAAAGCTCAAACAAATTCTTTTTCAATCAGGATTGTAACCCGATTTTGTAAATTGACAAAAACTAGTCAAACAAAGTCCAAAAATTATGAATGTTGACTTTTTGAAAACTAGACTAAAAATACTTAACCGTAGTATCAAAAATCAATCAAAAATACCATTGTATCAACAAGTTATACAACTAACAATCTAGATCACAAAATATGTCAGCAAGCAGATCCAAACCAAAACTTACAACAATCATGAGTTTTATATCCCTATGATCCTATATCACCAAGGAACCATTTTATATGATCAAAAATCATGGTTTCCAATATTATACCAAATTTATAAAATAACATTTATATACAAAATGATTCCATCTTTTCTTTTATAACAAGACACAAAAATTCATTTTAAGCAATCAAACTTGATCATACTTTATTTAGTTGTATGATCCAATCATTTGGATACTAATCCTGTAAGTCCCGAATCTGGATCACTACAATATGATATCAACCCAGACACGATGTTAGTGCGGAATCCTAACACCGTGGTGATTCAAGAACGAGATAGAAGAACAATATGAATATAATAAACACGATAATACTCCAAATGCACACGATTATATTAATAAATCGTTTGGTACATGAGATTACACAAATCAGTATTGCTCTCTTGAATTATGGTGGCTCTCAAAGTGCTCAACAACTTCTCTAGTTCTGCTAACCTAATTATCAACTAGGACATGCCTTATATAGTTAGCATTTACAAGAGGCCCAAAGGCCATGCCCAAACTAGCCTCGGTGTTACTAGACAAACCGAAATCCATAGGGATTTCCGTATTACGCCATCACAACCATAATGCAATTCTTCAACTCGTCCTCGTTTATTTCACTTCAGTATTGATCATATCGTGGTCTTTTGATATGCGTTAGTCTAACAAAGTTGTGACCCAACAATCTCCCCCTTAGACTGATGCTTTCAAAACCTTCAGAATCTTTACTTGAACATGATCAGCAACTTCAGCATCTGCATCTGCATCCAATACTCTACCATCACCCCCTTATTGACAGCATCATCAAATTTGAATCTCAGATACTTCATATGCTTCCGTTGCAAGAAATTAGTCTTGAAAGAACAATCAACTTTGATAGAAAGATCAACCAAAATATTTTGAAAACAATTAAATAAAACAAAATAAGACAGACATATTTTTTTTTAATTTTTTATTTTTCTGATTTTTGTGGTTTTCTTGAAAAGACTTGAAATGATATCATACCAGCTAAACCAACTATAACACAATAACCGATATCATATTTCATTAGCTGAAGAGAAATTTTAAAATGATTTCTTAACACATTTGTTTCGACAAGAGTAATCAAGAAGTAAAAATAAAATAAATGAAATAACCAAAAACAACAAATAAAACAAATTTAATAACCCGGTCTTCTTTTAATTTAGCTAATTAGGGATCAAATTTCAGTTTCAATAAAAACGCCGGCTGTATATGAAAATATCCAAACATGGAATCATATTGTTTAAGATGCTGTCACTACGGGTGTGCAAAGTGAATAACCCGACCCGACCCGACTGAAGACCGACCCGACCCGAGGACTGATCCACCTGAGAATAAAAGACCGACACACGAACCGATGGGAATTATCGGTTATCGGTCTTCATCCAATCGGTCTATCGGTTCTTCGCATATACAACCGAACCCGACAAATAATCTTCAATGTTTTGAACCAGTTATGTATGAATCAAGGCAATGATGGATTCAATTGCATATATCAGTCCATTAACATACTCTTCATCAGGTAGAGTTACCTTCAATCCTTCATGCAAGATTACAAATTTTCTTTTAATTTGAAGTAAATGTTGAATGTTCTTCAAGATTCATCTTCTATAACTAATTAGAACAGTATGATTTCTCAATTTTGGTGTTTAATTGATCAATATAGGCTTAACTTATTGTTTGATTCACTACACACTCCAACTGTTTGATGAAATGTCTCAATGAACATTCGTTTAATTATTGTTGTTTCCTGAACTAATGAACTAATTCAGTAATTTAAGACATCCACAATCAACAAAGTTATAATAAGACATTTGCAGCCACTGATTAATCGACCTCGTGTTGACTACTTGTTATACACATCGACTAATTGTTAAACACAACATGAAAACATAAATAAAACTTTTTGTATCAAACTTGTGAACGGTGATGGTAACGATAAATAAAACATGAAAACATCGACTAGCAGATTGATTTTGATTGAATGGGGAACCAAATTATGATACAGATTGCAGTATAGTTTGATTATGATAGAACGCAAAATTGAAACTTTGTTTATGTTAACTTACATTGATGCATGTTGTTTAGGGTTATGTAGTTATGGCCTGGCCCATGATGCATTTTTTTAGTAATATCAATATCTAATATCGGTCTTCGGGTTTTTTTTGTAGGTCTTCATGGGCTAAGGACCGACCCGAGCCAAACCCGATTTTTACTATATATTTAGGACCGATTTTATGTGTCTATAATTTGGGTCGGGTAGCGATCGGGTTATTTCGGGCCGGTTTGTCGGGTTTTTTCGGGTCGGACCTATTTATGCACACCCCTAGCTGTCACAAGGATTCATGTTCAGCGTTATTATGACATAAAGAAACAGGTTGATAGCAGGTATAACAAACTTAGCATGATTTTCATTGCATCAGTGATATGAATTAGGTTCAGTTCGCCACAAAACTTAGATAGACATCACTTATGGACCTGTGATGCCTCCTATATCTTCTTAAAGCATATTTGGCTTTCCCCAGATCACCCCAATTTGACTCCAACCCCCTAGTGCTTGATCAATTTTTCTTTAAGAAAGTAATAAAACTTTGAACTTTAAGCCTATTGAAGGATAACAGCACAAATTACATACGTACTTAGCTACTCAATTTATTTTATTTATATTTTTTTTTGGTTTCACCAAGAACTATTAACTTTGACAGAAACTCTGACCGAGAACAAAAGTTAACCGAGAACAATGGTTGACCGAGATCGCTGATTGACCGAGAATAGGAGTTGACCGAAAACAAATAACGTTGACCGAGAACGCTTAATAATGGCCGAGAACACTTATTCTTGACCGAGAACACACGTCTTAAGCCTAAAACGATCAATCTTGGCAGAAAACTCTTGTATTTTGGCCGAAAACTGGGAAACTTAGCCGAGAATAGATTATAATGGCCGAAAACTAGAAAATCAGCAAGATTTTAACTGTAACAAACTCCCGAGATTTATGGGATTTGATTTGTTTCCAAAACAAAAACCAATCTTTCACCAAAATTGAACCTTTCTCTTCTCCGATCAACTGTTCACCGGAAATACAAACAAATCACCAAACACTTCGATCTTGAATCTTTTGATATCACAATAATGAGCCTGAATAGGTCAAAGTCCCGAATCTGGATCACTACAATATGATATCAACCCAGACACGATGTTAGTGCGGAATCCTAACACCGTGGTGATTCAAAAACGAGATAGAAGAACAATATGAATATAATAAACATGATAATACTCCAAATGCACACGATTATATTAATAAACCGTTTGGTACATGAGATTACACAAATCAGTATTGCTCTCTTGAATTATGGTGGCTCTCAAAGTGCTCAAAAACTTCTCTAGTTCTGCTAACCTAATTATCAACTAGGACATGCCTTATATAGTTAGCATTTATAATAGGCCCAAAGGCCAAGCCCAAATTAGCCCAACCGAAATCCTTATACGGATTTCGGTATTACACCATCACAACCATAATGCAATTCTTCAACTCGTCCTCGTTTATTTCACTTCAGTATTGATCATGTCGTGGTATTTTGATATGCGTCAGTCTAACCAAATCGTGACCCAACAAATCCCATAAATCAAAATAAAAAAAAACATGAATAAAGACATGTACTAATCATGTTTACATATTGCTTGATCCAAAGACTCAACACACTTTCTTCCAAAAATGCTTATGATCTTGACAGATAATTTAGAAAATGAAAAGTGTATGTGTGTGTGGGTAAAGTGGATGGCCAAATAGGAGGAAGGAAAGGGTTATAACCTCTATTGTTATTAACACACTCATTAAGTCTCTATTAATTATATCCAACCTTAGATAATTTGATTCATTTCATGTGTGACATGTTACAACTTTTAAAACATTTTCTAAGTATTTCTTTAGTCTAAAGTTTAATAGTTCATCTAGCAAATTAACATGTAACACACCATATATTGTATCACTTTAATTACCCAACTTTCTTGCAATATCATACAAGCATATAACAACTTGTCATGTAACATATTAAGCATGTAACTGTAAGGCCCCGTTACCGGTAGCCCTACATTTGGTGTTGGATTTACTCATAAACGCAGTTCTAAATATCAGAGTTGATTAAAACTTTTCACGGAATATAAAACATCAACCATTAGTTACAAAACATTAAATCTCTTCTTTGATACCATAACACAAACATCATATTTAAAACATCATTTCTTCCATCTTCAAATGCCAGCCGTTCAATCCATGCCATATGTCATCCTCATGCTAACTCCTCAGTCTACTCACCTGCGTGCATACTAAAAGTCAGCTAGGCTGAGTGAGTTCTAGTTAATCAAGAAACTTATCATACAACCACTATATGCAATTATATACGTATCCGAAGACACATAGCCCACTATCTAACCTGCTCACCTTACCACTTAACCCCTTAACTATCACTTACACCTTAGCCACTTCATGCCAATTAATAACAAAGACACATAGAGGCTTGCCCTCCCTCGTTATCTCGTTATGCCACTTTTGCCACTTTAATAACAATAGCACGTATAGGCTTACCCTATCACTTACTATCGTCATGCCACTAACACTCTTAGTAGACCCCTTTCCACTTCTATCACACTTTATTCTCCTTGACTACAACACACTTTCTATCATTACATCATTTACATAATAAGCAAATAACATAATAATATTCACACACTCTTATAACCACTTGGAGATCATTCTCCCTAGCGATACGTGCAATATCCGGAGATCGTTCACGCATCGGTAGACATCTATTCATAACATCTATATACATATCATATCCAACTTTATAGCATACACTTACCACTCTAGGTAAGTGTATTCACGCTTCACATCGAGTATGCACACATCCCCAAAAACATAACAAGGAAATGGGGCTAGAAACTCACCTGAATGCGGTTACGTTCACCGTTTATGGTTATTCCTTTCTTCAGTTGGGCACGGCTAATTGTATAACAATTACTCGTATCAATTATCTATCACTAGCCATATCACGTTTCTATTCTAATTATAACCCTCAACGGACGGGGGTCCGGGGGCAGCGCCCCTGGCAGCGGGGTCTAGGGGCGGAAGCCCCTAGTAGGGTCTAAGGGGCAGAGCCCCTGGCTGGGGTCGAGCTGCCAGGTCAGCTTGGAAAATTTTTATTTCTATTAACTGTCTTATCACATTTTCCACTAGGATTTTAAATTATTATTTTATTCACCATCTCATTTTCTATAACGAATTAAGCCTAATTCGTTATCACATCACAGTCTAATTAGTTATCTAGCACCCGATCTAATTCGTTATCTAGTTCGTCCTCTTTCATAGCGAATTAGACCTTTATGACGAATTGGTCCTTTCACGAACTGAACTCTTAAAGAAATTAACCCTTAATGAACTGGGGGTTCATTCATTAGTTCCCCCTTAACGAATTGGAGTTAGTTCGTCACCTTTCTCCTTAACGAATTGGATATGAACTAAGGCTAGTTCGTTAGCGAATCACCTTGACAAATTACTTCTAATTCGTTACTCTTCGCTAGCGAATTAACTCTAGTTCGTTAACTTTCCGTTAACGAATTAGGGTTATGTCAGAATGTCAGACTATTTTGACATCCTCGTACAAACATTCTCCGGCGCCGCCGTTGCTGGAATAACGGGATCTCGCCGGAAAAGCGAGATCTCGCTTATTTCACCACCATTTTCACCGTTTTTCGTCCCGTTCGATCCAGATCTGAGCTAGGGTGATCCCTAAGCTCATATTAGGTTCGGTTTATACTCGAACCCACCCGGATCTCGTCACTTTGACGGTTTAACGGTGTCAGCTCGTCGTTTCGTGACTAAATCTAATGGGTTTGGGTTCATACAGCAACATACTAATCTTACCTCGGGTTGAAAACCGATTCTCCTTCTTCTTCCTCTTGGTTTCGGCTAGAGAGATAGAGAGTAGGATGAGAGAGAGCTAAGTGTGTGTTTTGGTGGTGTATGAAATATGTGTAAATAAAGGGATTTGTGCATAATGTAGGTATTTATATGATGGGTCATGGGCTTGAGCCCATGGTCTATCTTCCTTTCATTTTAACCCAAGTCCATTGCCCATATTACCTAACCCAACACAAGCCCGACTCGTATTAACTCCTACTTCATTTAATTATTTCTCCGCTAACCCGAGTAAACTTTCTCACCAAAAATAAATAATATTATTTTAGAAATTTTGGGATGTTACAGTAACACATTATACTTATTATATAAGGTACATTTAGCATATCATGCTTATTATAACATGTATGACGAGTTTATTATTCTAGTTACAAATAACTAGTTATTCTTGTTTAGGCCACCAACGACACGACTAACTCAAAATTATGCATACATGACACTACATGCATTCATTAACGTAGTTAACAGAACTAACTGGGTTTACTGACTCAGTCAACAGGGTTTAACTGGGTTTAGTTAACGGGGTTAACGTGAAAATGCCAGGTATCACACGAAAAATATATAACGTCTATAATATGTAACAAACTAACAGCCAGCTACTTTGGAAGTACACTATATGATTATAGGCCTAAGAAATTTTATGTAGGAAGTTTGAAAAAAATGTAAAAATAAATTTAAAGATGTCTAAAATTTTCTTAACTTATAATAACATGTAAAATTTGGCTTATACAGTCAGTTCATGTAAAAAACAAGCCTTTTAAAAAAAACATCAACTTGATTAAACTCTAAACAAGTTTGGGTAAATATCGGTTTTAATCAAAATGAGTTTGGGTTTAACAGGTAAAAATAAAAGGTAAGTTGACATGATAATATTTCTTTTATGTCTTGTTTTAGCGAGCTAGATTCTATGTTCATCTCAGAAGTTACATTGAAGACACCATTCATAATAATGGAAACTATGGAGCATGTTGAGGACTACATAAATTATGTTCCAGGTGAGTTAAGAACTAAAGATACACCTGTTTTTTATACTTAGTTTTCATTGAAAGTTTGAAAAGCTATTATATGCTCCATCTTTTTATTTGAAGTGGTTGAAAGTATACACATGACGGACAACAATATTAATGATCAAGTTATTCTACCTAAAACTGAAGTTGAGTAGTTACCCGTTGTAGGGCCGGCTTCGAGAAAGTAAAAAATGTTTTGGGCCGAAGGCGAAAATTTTTGGGGCCTTAAGTAAAATGAGTATTTTGTTGGGTTTAAACAATTTAATTTTTATATGGGTTTACTTGTTTATAATTTGGGTTGTGTTAAAAACTTTTGTATTAAAATAGGATTAAAAGCGTCTCAAATGAGACTAGAACCCATTACCTTTTGGTTGGGAGTAATACCATTTAACATTAGACCAAGTTAGTGATTATGTAATTAAGTTTAAACATTAAATATACATACTGTATTTAGTAAAAATCGGGCCTAACATGGTGTCGGGCCTGTGGCGTAGACCACCCCGCCACCCCCCAAGGCCGGCCCTGACCCGTTGCCCGGACAACGTGACAGTTGAAGTGGCGGTTGTGGAGTTTATTTATGTTCTTGGACTGTTGTTTAACTTATTTTATGTTCCTTCGTTTACACTCGTTTCTAATTACTGGTATTACATATCACATTCATTTGATAATAAGAAATGATATGTTACATGTATGGACCTTCTGGGACTCCCAATAACTTTCAAAATATTGATAGAGATTTAATTTTGACTTCTTACGTTTTCATGTGTACAACTCAATTCATTAAATTATTAAACGGTTGAAACAACCTGGAATATGAACCATTAAAGAAAAATCTTGCTAAACCAGTCACAAAATTACCAACTACAGTACATATTATCCAAAAGTAATTCTTCCAATAGTATTGGTCACTTATGCCACCGGTGCATATGTCTGATAAAATGCTATCATGTGGTTCAACAAGCTACACGTCCAATAATAATATAATTAGGAAATAAGATAAAATGTTGATGAAGAAACACTAATCGAACTTAGTGTTAGAAATCTTGTATTATAAAATCCCAAAAAAGAAACGAAAATAAACGAAGCAGTAAACCGGGCTTGTGTTTAACACAATTCCCTTAAACAGATTTGCGGTCTGTTCCCAAGGTACTCCGGTTCGAAACAAAATCGGTGCTCTGCCGGACTGATCACTTGCCTGAAAATGAAAACGAAAATAATGTTGCTGCAGTAGAGAGGAAGATGAAGAGTGTTTGATTTGGTGTGTTTTCAATTGAAGAATGGTCATGGTATTTATAACCAAGAATCATAACCAGATAATCAATTCTGATTTATGACCATTAAAGGATAATAATATTCTTATAATGACCATTAGTGCAGAATAGAAAACTGAATAATAATAATCATTAATGGTATTAACTAGACCAACCGATTTTGAATTTCAAAAAATCGTCTCACGCGGGCTCGGGTTTTTGAAGCTGCATTCGTGTCCGCGGGGGCACGCACGAGTTCGATGAATTTCTAGTCCAGAAACCCAATTTTGCACCCCCCCCCCCACCGCGTGCGCGTAGGACTTGTGGTAAAACATGTCATAAAAAATCAAATGAGTGGTGAAGGCTCTACCTTATATACCACTCCTCATTTTATTCCCAATCCGATGTGGGACAAACATTTTACCACTTCCTTCATTCACACACTTAAAACTTCCAACACTTAGTACAATTAAATTTGCATCTCAATCGAATGGGGATATATAGTAAGATCATTAAAGGTTACCACCAACCTATCCTGCAAAACAAAACACCGTGAGCTCGTTACCAGAATGGGGGTTCTTCTCGTAACCACCTTTCCACATAAGAATTAGTATTGAGTGTA
The DNA here is from genome assembly GCF_021521415.1 of Bidens hawaiensis. Classification (NCBI taxonomy): domain Eukaryota; kingdom Viridiplantae; phylum Streptophyta; class Magnoliopsida; order Asterales; family Asteraceae; genus Bidens; species Bidens hawaiensis. Next base: position 211,278 of record NW_027494167.1, on the reverse strand, counting down.
GCAGTGAGGAGTTTTGATGCTTTTACAGTTGGTTAAGTGTCATATTTATAGCCAGAGAGGTAGAGAATATTTGGTCTGGCTATCACTATCAATTTGAACCTTCTATTCCCTGTAGGTGAGCACATATGTGGTGTAAGGCCCCGGACCCGGTAGCCCTATTTTGGCGTTGTATTTATTCATAACACAATTATAAAATTAGAGTCAAATAAAACTTTTCCCGGAAGACTTCGCATTCAACCATATTATACATAATATCCAGATTTGTCTTAACCATTGGACCAACTTGTCTTAAATAAACAAAACAGAATAACAATAAACATCATAACAATCTCTTCTCTCGATGTCAGCTTCTTCAATTCATGCCATGTAGCTGCTTCATCCTATTTGCATGCGTGCATACTAAAAGTCAGCTATGCTAAGTGAGGATCTAGTTTAATAGGAAACATACCATGCATTCACATACTTACACATACGTAACCGAAAATACACATTGCATACTTAACATGTTTATATTTCATACATGCATGCATGCATTCATACATACATACATACATACATACATTGCATGCGTGCATACTAAAAGTCAGCTATGTTAAGTGAGGATCTAGTGTAATAGGAAACATACCATGCATTCACATACTTACACATACGTAACCGAAAATACACATTGCATACTTAACATGTTTATATTTCATACATGCATGCATGCATTCATACATACATACATACATACATACATTCTTATCTTTACCTACCTTACTTAATACATATGTAATCATTCATGCATATTTTAAAGAACCTTTCGCTTTACAACCTTCGTAGATATTTTTAGTGTTTGTCCACCCTTTAAACTTCACATAAATTATTATGGTCTGCCACCCTTTAACCTTCGTATAAATTAATAGGGTCTGGATAGTCACACACTACAGGAACATCATTCACTTCTTTCGCCTCGAGCGTAGCTTTGACAACAAACGCCAGGTAGGCAGTGACGGAACTAGAACTTTTTTATCAGGGGGTCGTAACAGAAAATGTTTTTATATTCCTCAAGGTACATGAATCGCTTTTTCTTAACATTCAATGTAGCAACTAGTAATTGTAATTTACGAGACCCTATAACTTAAAACGGTTGTAAAATTGTTTCACTTTCAACACTTAAAAGAACATCCTTCTCAACATAACATGACGGTTTTACCTTTAAATAACCTAATTTCCTCTCGACTTATTTTAATTCATTCTTGTTAGAATTTAACGAATACATGTCCATATAAAGTTTCTAATTGAATGTCTTGAATAAAAATATAAATATGATACTACAAAACAGCTATAATACACACTTCAATTAAATTTATACTTACTAAAATAAATATTAATAACCTAGAAAATAACAAAAGTAAAATAAAGAAACTTACTTTTAATTGTTGTTGAATGGTGGACATATCATATGCCCACAAAGTTTAGAGGAGACTTGATTATGAATTTTCTTAAGGGTTGAAAATAGTGGTAGATAACAGGTAAGAGAAAGGAAAAGACACTTGAAAACATAGAATACGACAAACAAAACTTTAGGTTTTTTTGACTAATTATTGTTAATAAAAGTTTAGGGTGCTTTTAATTTTTTTTCTATTGTTGGGCCTAGCTCGATATTTTAAAAGCCCACAAACATATATCAACCATTTAACCAACTAAACATCAATACAGAGCAAAGCATCTTTCTTCCTTTTCTTTGTAATTTCGTAAAGCTTAATAGTCACCGGACCTCCGCTCATCGCTGCCAGAAAACCTTTTTTCATCTTTTCTCTTTATTCTTTTAGCCTTAATGCTTTTTAAGAGAAAATAAAGAGGGTCAACTATAAAAAAATAAAAAATGGTTGAGTACTCTGGTAACCTTGAAATTTGGCTTGCCGGAAGGTCAGCGGACCCTTCTGACCCTCCTGTAGTTCCGTCCCTACAGGTAGGCACACCCTCGCCTTAACAGACCATCAGCTTTAATTATCAAAATGACGTTAAGCCCTGAACTTTCTTTATCACCACACACCGTCACCATACCATCGTCTAAAGACTTCAACCTTATCATCTTACTCTTACACAATCTCTGAGCCTCAGACTCAAACATCCTGAAACCATATCAAACCCTCCTAAGGCCATAACATCAAGGGTAACAGAGAACTCACGCCCCTCTAGTTATATCTTACAATTCGTAGTCATTCTCATTATTTTAGCAGAGGTTTCACTACCGGTTTCAACCATAAAAGTTTCGAGCACATGACAACATTCTATTTTAGCTGTCTTACAGAATGACGTAACTACAAAACTCCTATGCACACCCAAATCAAATAACACAGAAGCAGAAACACCATTTACTAGAAACGTACCTAACACAGCCTCTGGAATCTGCTTGGCTTGTTCCTAAGTTAGCGTATAGGCTCTAGTTTTAGGCCTAGACTTGTTAACATCCTTCTTCTCACTTCCTCCAGCTTCAGCCTCTGTACATTCCTACCATATGAGTCGCCTTACCGCACTTGAAACATGAAGGTTTTTCGTAGCATTCATAAGTGTAATTCCCCCACCTTCCCAAACTTATAACAAGCGCAAGACCCAAGCCTGCATTTCCCACCATGGAACTTCCCGCACTTTTGACATGTGTCAGTCCAATACCTCACTTGCACTCATCGCCATGCATCTTACCACACGTCTTGCTTGACTCCTTCTCCCATACCTAAGGCTTCTTATCTTTAGAATTCCACATCTGAGTACCAGATCATTTAGAAGGATTGGCCCATTTCTTATCTTTCTTCTCCACCATTTCCACATCATCCATGGAAAGGTCATCGTAAACCATCCATGCTAACTCCACAGCAGAATCAAATGTTGTCGGTTTACTAGCCCTGACTAGGGTGAAAACCTTTTATGGAATTCCTCTTAAGTAACAGTTGATTCGCTTCGCCTCCGTATTCACCATATCGGGCTCTAATCTGGACATGAGATTGAACTCAATGGTGTACTCGCGGTGTGTCTTCTTACCCGCCTTTAGATTCACAAATTTTAGCTCATCCCTTTCTACCTTCACATCAGCACATAAATGCTTCATTATCATCTCCTTCTTATCTTCCCCTTATAGCCTTAATCACTTCCGGAATCTTTCCCAGCTCAACAGTCTTCCACCAGAAAATGGCCTCATCATCAAACGACTGGGTGGCAAATCCCACCGCTTGATCGGGATGACATTCACTGATTTGGATAACTTTGTCCATAGCAGTTACTGATTGGAGAGTAGCTATTGCATCACCCAAATCAGTCAGCTTCGGTGGGTCACAACCCTTGACATCCTGTAAGTGAACCACCATGACCCTCCTCTTTCTTATTAACCTTCTAAGACCGGACTTCACTAGAGTCGCCTTTTCCAGTCTCGTCATCTTTCTTAGAATTTTCCTTTCTCCACTCGGTAGTTTTGACGTAACTCCCAACAGACTTTTCTGGTTGTAGATTCTTTATCTCAATAGCCACAACTTGAGCAGTGAAAGCTTGAATAGCAGGATCAAGCTGGTAACCTTCGTTGTTACTCTGGTCTTGCATAGTTGTCATATCTTCCTCTCTTGTGTTGGTAACCGGTTCTTCAAAGGGTAACGGGTTAACTCATGGCCTACCACGGAGTCCCGTGCGACCTCCCTGTCCAAGGACTTTCTTTGCGCCAACCATTCATATTCTATAAGAAAACACAAATTTTCTCCCTCTAGGAACCATTTAGTACAAGGATAGTAATGTAACCACTTGATAACAGTGGTCAATTGTGATTAACTAATCGTGTTACTCTTCGTGTCCTTTACACTTCCCTTTGTGATTCCTCTTGTACTAGGTTCTACTTTGAAACAGTTAAACAATCAATCAAACAATTTATATAATCACATATAGTCACATACTTATATCCCTATCAATTAAGCTAGCTTCATTACATGTTCCTAGCTTAGTTATAAAATTAAGTAGGTAATTTACTTTTATAGATCTTGCTTAAGCGACACATGGCTTTCTTGAACTAAAATCTTCTCTATTTTCTTCTTTTAGTCTCATTCTCTATTCGAGTCTAAGCATGTAAGATTCTTATGTGTCTCGAACTTATTCTCTGATACCAACTTGTAAGGCCCCGGACCCAGCATTCATACTTTGGCGTTGAATTTACTCATATACAAAGCTATAAAATCATATATCAAGATAAAATTTCTGCGAAAGACTTAACATTCAACCATATTTTACATAATATCCAGATTTGTCTTAACCATTAGACCACCTTGTCTTAAATAAACAATACAGAATAATGATAAACATCATAATAATCTATTTTCTCGATGTCAGTCTCTTCAATTCATGACATATGTCTCCTTCATGTCAGATGCTTCAACATATTTTCCTGCATGCATACTAAAAGTCAGCTATGCTGAGTGAGTTCTAGTTTAATAGGAAACGTATTGTACATTTACATACTTACACATACGTACCCAGAAATACACCTTGCTTAACATGTTTATCTTTCATACATACATACATACATACTTTCTTATCTTTATTTACTTTACTTAATACATACATAATCATACATGCATATTTTAAGAGTCTTTTGCCTTATAATCTTCCCAAATATTTTTAGGGTATGCCACCCTTTAACCTTCGCATAAATTATTAGTTTCTGCCACCCTTTAAGCTTTACAAAAATTATTAGGGTCTGGCACCCTTTAACCTTCATAAAAATTATTAGGGTATGTTGTAAGGCCCCGTTACCAGTGCCTCACATTGGACGTTGGATTTACTCATAAACATAGTTCTAAATATCAGAGTTAAATAGAACATTCGGGGAATATTAAAACATTCATAAAACATTACCTATAAATTCATAAGTTTGTCTTAAGTCTTCAGATGCCAGACTCTTATTCTTCTACCATGTGTCCCCGCTCAAGCTAACTGCTTCATCCTACTCACATGCGTACATACAAAAAGTCAGCTACGCTGAGTGAGTTCTAGTTAATCATACAACATACAACACATTCATAACTAAATACTTTCATACTTTCGTTTATAATATACTTGCTTACCTTCGTACTTTATTTTAGAATATACTTACTTACCTTTGTACTTTCTTTCTTTCATTCTCATATCTTACGTTTTAAAGAGCATTACACCCTATAACATTCGCATATATCATTAGGGTATGCAACCCTTTAAGCTTCGCATATATTATTAGGGTATGCAACCCTTTAACCTTCGCATATATTATTAGGGTATGGAACCCTTTAACCTTCACATATATTATTAGGGTATGCAACCCTTTAACTTTACATTACCTTTCATTATCCTCTCCATTATCACATTCATACGTATCTTACATAACATCATAGATATCATAGTCATACATACTTCCTTATTCACATACTCATATCATACATACTACACTATACTTCCTTTAACAATACGTGCAATACCCGAAGGTCGTTCACATACTGTCAAGCATACATTCATAATTTAAACATAAATATCACATTCATCATTAAGACATACACTTACCATTTAAGGTAAGTGTATTAACATTCACATTGAGTATGCACACAACCCCGAAAACATAACAAGGAAATGGGACTAGAAACTCACCTGGATCCTGTTGCGTTCACCGTTAATCGTTATTCCCTTCCTTTGTTGTGCGCGACTAACTGTTTAATAGATACAATATTAAATATTGTTCTAGCCCTTCTTATTGCTTACTTAACTAATCTTAAGCGTCTGAGCCGATTTTACTCCATTGAGTCATTACCCGGTTAGTTAATCGTTACATGTTAACCTTTAAAGGTATCTTTCATAAATTAATAATGTCCAGGGGCTAATATGTAATTAAACCATTTATTCTAAGTCCAAGTACCTTTCTTTCATTATTTCAAACTTCTAATTCGTTATTTAGAATATAGCGAATTGGGTGAGTAACGAATCACTTGATTCGTTATCTGATTCGTTATCTTACATTATCTGATTCGTTATCCTAGTCATTAACGAATGGCCACATAACAAATTGGCCTTTATAATGAATTAACCCTTATAGCGAACTGGACTCTTTATAACGAACTGATCTTTGTAACGAACTGGCTTTAACGAATGATCATAACGAATTGCATAACTAATTGAAGCTGGTTCGTTGTTCTTCCTTAACGAATCATCATAACGAATTATTTAACGAATCGGAGCTAGTTTGTCATTCCTTCATTAACGAATCAGTTCACGAATTAAGGTTACTCTGTTAACGAATTACCTTTAATTCGTTAGTTTCACATAACGAATTAGGGTTAGGGTTTTAATATTCTTTTCACCCTTATGTACGCTTTTCTGGCGGCGTCATCGCCGGAATACCGGAATCTTACCCCATTTACCCGTTTTGCATTCCAAACAACTTATTTATGTTAAAGTTTAAATCTTTCTCACATAATAGGGTCCAATTTACTATCCTACCGAGTTTCATGCAAAACCGACTTCGTTTACCCGTCCTTTTCATAAACCGAACACTACTCGTTTTACCCGAAACGAACCAACTAACCCGTTTACTATCAAGTTCATTACTTTATCAATAATCATGGCCTGATCTATCATCCTACCAATTTTCAAAAGTAAACCTTTTTAACAAAAACGTACCTTTGAGGTTTTTGTATGAAATCACTCGAGATGCTCAAAACCATATCAAACGAACTCCGATTTGAGTGATTCAAGCGGCCACGGAACCGTCTCGCCCCGATCTACAAACCCATCAGATCACCTTCACCGGAAACCGCTGCTACAGTCGCCGGAACAGCTGAACAGTTGCCGGAATCTTCACTTTTGAGCTGCTATGGTTTTGCTGATAAAAACTAGACTTCCCGGCCTCTGATCGAAGATCTTTTCGTTGGAACACTTCATTTATATGTCATGAATACTCAGTTAAATTTGAGACCGATTCGACGGTTAGATCTCCGGGAATCTTCGTGTCTTGGTGTGTGGTTTTCTCAAAAACGGGAATTGGGTTAAGTGTGTGTTTTGATGGTGTAGGCTATGGTGTGGAGATGTATGAAAATGGAAAGGATTAGGGTTTTAAGGGGTATTTATACTCCCTTAAGCCCATGGACCTTAGGCACATATTTCCTTTTGGTCCATAATTAATTACATCTAATTAGCCTACTTACCTTGCCATCTTTATTACTTTATTATTTTTCTATTAACTCAAGTAAACTTTTCCATCTTAAATAAATAATATATTAATTATTTATTCTTAGAAATTTCAGGATGTTACAAGTCTAACCTCCTTATAAGAGGTTTCGTCCTCAAAACCTGCTTGGTCCTTGTAAAAGGAATATTTCCTGTATTCACATTCTTTCTTGAACCGGCTAAGCTTCCTAACTTACCGGTTTATCCTTTGTCTCACAATCATCAAGTGATGTTAATTAGTTTTAGCTTTCTAGGTAGCTTGTCCATGAAGTCCTTGATGATATGTTTCCTTATCCAGACTTTTCTAGTGCATATCACTTCCACAAGCATACTTTTCTTTCTTGTCCTTTAAATAGAAACATTGCACTTACTATCATTACACTGAGCACTGAATGACCATTCTGCCCAATTGCAACCATTAGCAAATATACTGTTTGAAATGCGTTCAAAACGTAAGGAAGCACTCCCAGTTCCTCCTTAATGATTATTTCTTGAAATCCCTTTGTCCATCCCTTAAGGTAGAACACTTCTTGCAATTCTTGAGTACATCCATTGCATAACTTGTTGGAGAACTCTTTAAGTTACCACTTAAACCTTCTTTCATTCTCAGCTCTGTATCAACACATAGGGTTCATGAGTTATAGCTGTCTAAGGTAGCTTGATCATGAAATCCATGGTGATACATCTTCCTTTTCTTGACTAATCTAGTCTCACCTTGTCCGATGAATCCATTGTTGTTTGCCGTTGCATATCAGGCTGCCTGATCTATCGTAACCAATTACCTTAACCGACTTCCTTTCCGGTATGTCTTGACCTTCTTTTATAATACCGTTATATCCTTTCCGTTCCAGAGGGCTTCCCTTCTATGATCACATGATTTTCAATTACTCACTAATCATTTGTGTCAAGACTTAATAAGTCTAAACCATATCTACGCTTTCCTTGCATGTCTTTCCACCTGTTGTCCCTAGTTTCTAGCATTTTCTTGTAGTGTGACTCTCGACTCCACATTCGTAACACTTGTGGTTGTTCTTATCTGTGTTAGCAAAGTATCATGTCTATCCACAACTGTCACATACCATGGACTCATCTTCATCTGACTTCTACTAAAGCGTTTCACTTCTATTAGTATATGCCTTCATTATAAGCGACATCTAGACTTATGACCTTCATCTAGGATTTTGCCTTGAAGATATCCATGACGAGAAATCCTCAGGCGACCAAATCTAATTTTACATCATAAGTGTTATCTTTCAAGTCTTGGTATAACTAGAGAATTCATTTCATTTCCATCTTGCTCTCATCCTTTGTAACTTTTAACTATGTCTCATGGATCTCGCTCATGCAATCCGAAGTACTAACTAATTTATACTGCTTAGTTGTCATGATAGCCTCTTCAACTTTATGACTTAGCGCGCCAGCGACCTCATTAGCCTCACCAGGATAATACTTGATTTCAAAATCACAATTCTTTTATCAGCCTTACCCATCTTCTTGTCTTATATTCCGTTCCTTCTACTTGAAGAGATATCCAAACTCTTATGGCATGTATTAATGGTGCACCTTGAAAACCTAGCATACAATTACTCTTTCTTTAGCGCTCCAACACTACTCTCAAGTGTTCAACATGTTCGGACTTATTCCTTGAATATTTCAATATTATCATCAACGAAAGCGATGTCAGATTTGCCCACGTTCGGATGACACACCCTATTCATCATAACCATATCAATTGCTTGAGCATTCGTCTATCCATGATATCACGAGAAACTCGTGTTATTCATATCACGTATGATATGTTGTCTCAGGGATGTCTGCCTTTTCCACTTTCAACTGATGATAGACTGCTCTGAGGTCTATTCGCGAGGACCAACTCGCACCTTGCATTTGATCAAACAAATTATCCATTTGTGGAAATGGATATCTATTCTTCACAGTAAGCTTATTCAACTTGCAGTAATATATACACATCCCCATGCTTCCGTCTTTCTCCTTCACAAACATCACCGGTACACGCCGCATGGAAACACTCTACATTAAAGCACCCTTGTCGAGGAGTTCTTGCAGTTTGGGCATCAACTCTTTCATCTTGGACGGTGACATGTGGTAAGGTGCTTTCGCGACGGGCTGTGCTCCTGGTATTAACTCTATCCGGAATTCTACCTTTCGTTCCACTGGTAACCCCGGAAGGTCCTATGGGAACACTTCTGGTTAGTCACACACTACAGGAACATCTTTCATTTCTTTCGTGTCGGCCATAGCTTTGACAACATACACCAGGTAGGCACTGCCCCCTTGCCTTAACAAACCTTCAGCTTCTATCATCGGAATGACGTTAATCCTTGAACTTTCCTTATTACCATAAACCGTCACTATACCGCCATCCAATGACATAAACCTTATCAACTTATTCTTACATGCTATACGATCTTAAACTCAAACGTCAAATTCATTCTCAAACGACATCGAACTCTCTTAAGGTCAATCATAAATAGTTGCAAGGAACTCACGTCCTTTTAGTTCTACCTTAAAATTCTTAACCATTCTCATACTTTAACGAAAGTATCGCTAGTGGTCTCTTCCATAAGGTTTCAGGTACACAACTACATTTTTCTTAGCGTCTTCTTCCATAGTCACTAAACTATGTAGCCTCATCCTTTCATGCATGCTTACTTAGGATATCTTGACAATCACCCGTTCTTCTCGATCATCTCCGCTTCCTCATCGTTCGCTTCATTACTCCCAATCCCAGCAAGTTCCCTTATGGAGTTAACTATTGCAGGCATTCTACATGTCTGGACTCATTCTATTTGGTTTATCTCCGTTTATTTCATGTTGCTTCCACTTGGATTCCCTAGTTTGGGCTACCTTTGATGCTTTAGCGAACATTGTTGGCATTGTATTTCGAAACAATTGAGCAACTCCTTTAGTGTTCATGACTACAAGCTCCAAGCGTGATCCTTCTTCATTACCTCCTAAAATCGGCGTCCCAATGCTTTCGTGTGTATCGCTTTGTCACATCTTCTTCAACAGGTTTCTGGTTGGCACGTGTCTTACCACAGCGTCCAGTACGACCTCTTCGCGCTCTCCCCTTTTGTAGCAGTCATCTATCTTATATCTAAGGGAACACAAACGTTATCACTCTAGGAATTATTTAGCACATGATTCGTAAGGTAAGTAGTTAATGACAGTGGCCAAGTGTAATTAACTCTTTAAATTACTCCTCAGGTTCTACATACTTCCCTTTGTGATTTCACTTGTGCTAGTTTCTACTTCTCACACAATCATAACATACATATAAACTACATCCTTATCCCTAGCAATTAAGCTAGCATATAAACATTCTTTCTTTAGCAATTAAGCTAACATTCAAATGTTCTTTCTATAGCAATTAAGCTAACTTCCTTACACATTCTTACATTATACATGGAATTAATCATATACTTTACCTTACTGAGCTTGCTTGAGTGACACATGGCTATCTTGAGCTGTCATCTTCTTTCTTTTCTTACATAAATCTCATTCTCTATTCGAGTTTAAGCATGTAGGATGCTTAAATCTCTCGAACTTTGCTCTGATACCAACTTGTAAGGCCCCGTTACCGGTGCCTCACATTGGACGTTGGATTTACACATAAACACAGTTCTAAATATCATAGTTATATAAAACATTCGCGGAATATTAAAACATTCATACAACATTACATATAAATTCATAACTTTGTCTTAAGTCTTCAGATGCCAGACTCTTATTCTTCTGCCATGTGTCCCCACTCAAGCTAACAGCTTCATCCTACTCACCTACGTGCATACTAAAAGTCAGCTACGCTGAGTGAGCTTTAGTTAATCATACAACATACAACACATTCATAACTAAATACTTTCATACTTTCGTTTATAATATACTTACTTACCTTCGTACTTTCTTTCTTTCATTCTCATATCTTACGTTTTAAAGAACATTACACCCTAAAACCTTCGCATATATTATTAGGGTATGCAACCATTTAACCTTCGCATATATTATTAGGGTATGCAACCCTTTAACCATCGCATATATTATTAGGGTATGCAACCATTTAACCTTACATTACCTTTCATTATCCTCTCCATTATCACATTCATACGTATCTTACATAACATCATACATATCATAGTCATACATACTTCCTTATTCACATACTCATATCATACATACTACACTATACTTTCCTTAACAATATGTGCAATACCCGAAGGTCGTTCACGAACTGTCAAGCATACATTCATAATTTAAACATAACTATCACATTCATTATTAAGATATACACTTACCATTTAAGGTAAGTATATTAACATTCACATTGAGTATGCACACAGCCCCGAAAACATAACAAGGAAATGGGGCTAGAAACTCACCTGGATCCTGTTGCGTTCACAGTTAATCGTTATTCCCTTCCTTTGCTATGCGCGACTAACTGTTTAATAGATACAATATTAAATATTGTTCTAGCCCTTCTTATTGCTTACTTAACTAATCTTAAGCGTCTGAGCCGATTTTACTCCATTGATTCATTACCCGGTTAGTTAATCGTTACATGTTAACCTTTAAAGGTATCTTTCATAAATTAATAAAGCCCAGGGGCTAATATGTAATTAAACCATTTATTCTAAGTCCAAGGACCTTTCTGTCATTCTTTCAAACTTCTAATTCGTTATTTAGAATATAGCGAATTGGGTGAGTAACGAATCACTTGATTCGTTATCTGATTCGTTATCTTACATTATCTGATTCGTTATCCTAGTCTTTAACGAATGGCCACATAACAAATTGTTCTTTATAACGAATTAACCCTTATACCGAACTAGACTCTTTATAACGAACTGATCTTTTATAACGAACTGACTTAATGAATGATCATAACGAATTGCATAACTAATTGAAGCTAGTTCGTTGTTCTTCCTTAACGAATCATCATAACGAATTATTTAATGAATCGGAGCTAGTTCGTCATTCCTTCATTAACGAATCAGTTCACGAATTAAGGCTAGTCCGTTAACGAATTACCTTTAATTCGTTAGTTTCACATAACGAAGTAGGGTTAGGGTCTTAATATTCTTTCCACCCTTATGTACGCTTTTCCGCGCCGTCTTTCCGGCGTCGTCATCGCCGGAAAACCGGGATCTTACCCCATTTACCCGTTTTTCATTCCAAACAACTTATTTATGTTAAAGTTTAAATCTTTCTCACATAATAAGGTCTGATTTACTATCCTACCAAGTTTCATGCAAAACCGACTTCATTTACCCGTCCTTTTCATAAACCGAACACTACTCGTTTTACCCGAAACGAACCAACTAACCTGTTTACTATTAAGCTCATTACTTTATCAATAATCATGACCCGATCTATCATCCTACCAATTTTCATGTAAATCCGTACACGAAAAGCAAACCTCTTTAACAAAAACGTACCTTTGAGGTTTTTGTATTAAATCACTCGAGATGCTCAAAACCATATCAAACGAACTTCGATTTGAGTGATTCAAGGGTCCACGGAACCGTCTCGTCCCGATATACAAACCCATAAGATCACCTTCACCGGAAACCGCCGCTACAGTCGCCGGAACAGCTGAACAGTTGCCGGAATCTTCACTTTTGAGCTGCTATGGTTTTGCTGATAAAAACTAGACTTCCCGGCCTCTGATAAAAGATCTTTTCGTTGGAACACTTCATTTATATGTCATGAATACTCAGTTAAATTTGAGACCGATTCGACGGTTAGATCTCCGGGAATCTTCGTGTCTTGGTGGGTGGTTTTCTCAAAAACGGGAATTGGGTTAAGTGTGTGTTTTGATGGTGTAGGCTATGGTGTGGAGATGTATGAAAATGGAAAGGATTGGGGTTTTAAGGGGTATTTATACTCCATAATGCCCATGGACCTTAGGCTCATATTTTCTTTTTAGTCCATATTTAATTACATTTAATTAGCCTACTTATCCTTACATCTTTATTGCTTTATTATTTTTCTATTAACTCAAGTAAATTTTTCCATCTTAAATAAATAATATATTAATTATTTAATCTTAGAAATTTCGGGATGTTACATATGCCACCCTTAGTAACCATACAACCATACAACCATACATGTTTACCCTATATATGCACACACACACACACAATCATATATTCATAACCGTTCTATATACATACAGCATTCACATGCCATACACTTACTAAATAAAGTAAGTGTATTAACTTATCACATATGAGTATGCACACATCTCCAAAAATAATTAAAGAAAAGGAGCTAGAAACTCACCTGGATCCTGTTTCACTCGAAGCTAATGGTAACACATTTCTTCAACTGGACACAACTAATTGTTTAACAAGTGTAGGTGTTAATTAACTACTTTTCTAATCAAGTATCACTTTCTAAGTTAGTCAACTCAATCAACTTTCTTATAGGAGGTAAGTAGACTAATCACAATCGCAACCCAGCCGGATCACAACTGCATGTGCATTGCAATCACAACCACCTGAATCACAATCGCATCCCTTGTGGATTGCAGTCGCATCCCTTGGAATCACATCCCAAGTAGATCGCAATCGCACCACAGCCAATTCGCAGTCGCGTTCAAGACCAAATTGCATTCGCATCCAAGCTTGAATCGCAATCGCACCGCGGAAAAATCGCAATCGCATTCAAGCCATTGCGATTTTTCCTAGGATTATTTTCCGTTTCAATCAGTTCCTTCAACCAAGTTTTTTTACTTTTCGGTGCCTTGCAACCTGACTCATTGTTAGAACGAGTTTCGTGTCATACCAACTTCATCTACCCTTCCTTCTTACGGTCTGAACCTTACTGGTTTAACCCAATTCACAACCTTTAACTTGTTTATATCAAAGTCCGTGTTTTACCCACTTGTTTTAGTCCGATTTACCATTCTACCAAAACGTTTTGTAAACCGATATCAAAACTTTAAACTAACACATACCTTAAATGAACCGTTTTGATTCGGTTATTGAACAACACTTAATCTTGTTATGTTTCTTGTTTGTTAGAGAAAATCGGACAAGAACTAGCCTCAATCCTTTTTCGGATCAGGATCCAGAATGAAGAATGAGGTGTGTGTGTGTGTGTGTGTGTGTTTGTGTGTGTGTGTGTGTGTGTTGAGTGTGTGTAGGCAAGGATGGTGAAATAAAAGATCTAGGATTTATGAGGTTTAAGGGGGGTTTATATAGTCCAAGCCCATTGACCTTAGGCTCATAACCAAACCCTAGTCCATGTTTTACCTCAAAGCCCAACCTACTCATGTCTTATTTATTATTTAAAACAATAAATTAACACCAGACACTTTAAATAAATTCCTTAATTTTCTCTTTAATGAAAGTTGGATGTTACATGTGGTCTTTGATTGGTCGTGACAACCGACAATTATGACGATTATCACTTGAAGGTAAAGTGTTGACATCTTCTAATAGGCCGGCCCATCGTGCATATGTTGTTCTTTTTGTACTGGATGTTTTCTAGAAGGATCTCTGCAGTTTGATTGGCCCTAGGACTAGCCGTTATGTATTGTTTGTTCCTCATGTAGTTGACCGTCCTTTGGATTGTGACGTTGTATTTGGAGATTGGTCTGTGGGATGAGAGGAGGCCGTGGGTAGTTTTAGTTATTCCCGCGGGTGGGTATAGGACCCTACCTCTACAATTGAGGAGATTTAATGTTGATTTTTGGTAGTGTATTTGCTTGTATACTTGATTGAAGGCGGTGCTAAAGGAAGAATCATGAAAATTTGCTAAGAACGAGAAAGCGTGTGTTACCTTCATTCATTTTATTTTCGATGCATTTAGGTCTCTTGCCCCCGACGCTGCTACGTTTCTGAAAATAGTTCAGCGGGTCGTGCACAGTAACTCAACGACGTCGAAGAACGATAACTTTGTTTTTAGTAGGATCAGTTTTACCATTCAAAACGGGGGTGGCGGCGCAGCTTGTTGACCACTTACCTACCTCTCTGTTGCAATTGGGTCCTTTTATGTGTTTAGTTAATGAAAAAAGTGATTAAATAAACCAAAACTGAAAACAAATAAAAAAGAATATGTTCTAATTATTCTTCATACCTATACAAATTGTTAGAAGCCCAATTTTATTTAGTATCTATGATTTAGAGGTAAATGAATAAAAAAATCGAACTCATAATTGTACCATGTAAATATAGCCATAACCGGGTTCTTTTAGACTCGGACCTGAACCCTATCCAGGTCTGGTTTTATATATATATATATATATATATATATATATATATATATATATATATATAAAGAGGTTCAAATATTCCTAAAATGATAAGAATTAATAGAATTTTGACATGTGGCATTACAACTTATGGTGAAAGAACAATTCTATGAAACTATGTCGGTTATAATGATGAAAGAGTAATTCTAGGAAACTATATCGGTTTTTGGTAACTTTAAATCTCAACTATTGATTAACATGATTCAATGTCTATGATTTATTCTTAGTATTTTTTAAAAAATATTTATATATATGACCGTTAGAGCATTCAGTGACAAACCTCATATTGATTCTCAATTTTTGTCATCCAAATTTTTTGAGAGCCGAAATTCAACCTCCAAATTCGAAGTTTCATTATTCATTTTATATAATTGTTTATCATACATTTTATAAGTGGTTGTAAGAGAAAGAAATATAAAAGATAATAAAAAGCAAAATAAAAAATATTATTCAATTAAATAGGGGAGCTAGCCACTTCCATCTTCGTGGGGGTGGTCATTGCTCTGGGGTGGTGCTCGAGTTCGATTCCCGACTCATATGCATGCTCGGAAATATGGATAGCGTCATTGTAAAAGAGATTTGAACTTGGATAAGTTGAGTTGTATGTAGATGGAAATCAAGTTTTCATGTAACCAGTTATACTTGTCAGTTAAGTTGTGCTGAAATAATTCTCCTTCATCTAAGGTCATGGGGTATACTCTAACTCATCTTAATTCCATATAAGCTCCAAATCACTCATTTTTTTCTCTTTCACTCTATATCATCCAAAGAAAACGGTTTAACCATTTAACACATAATTAATATAACAAATCATTTAATAATTAATTAATTAATTCATATTGTTCCTTTTAACCCATTAAAAGCATAACTCATGGGCCTTTTTAACACAATTAACACAAGTGAAGAGTGATTTAATTCATCTTTAAAGTGTCATGTCACTTTAACCTATGTAGAGGTTAGAGTATACCTCATTGCCTAAGCATTACATTTGGAATTGTGGTTCATTTGTATATTGATACGTATGCACTTAGGTCCACATATGGGTAGGTGAAAATTTTGTGGAATCAAATGCAAAAATTATTCAATTGTTATTGTTTTTGAGATATGTGATCGATCGGGCACGTTTCTTCTACTTAAAATACTTGTTTAATATTCCTTCTAATAGAAGGTATAATTATATAATATTATATAAACAAATATCGAAGATACGACTTTTGACCTAAATCAAATAGAAAACCGAACTAAACCCGTCATCGTAGACATCGATAATAGTTCGCAATTGCATATGCTACTGATGGGTCTCTATCACGTTATCACTCACCTTTTGTTCTTCAAATTATCTTTTTCTTTAAAAAAAATATTTAATTACAATATGGTCTGTTGTCAAATTGAAATTAAAAAGTGTACTTATGATAGTTTAAGAACATTCGTTTTAACAGTTTGTGATATCTTAATGCGTGTGAACTATTATACTAGCAGATGATTATCGCTTAAACCTGGTTGTCGCTTAAGATTAGTTATCGCCTATTATATAGTTATCGCTTGGGCTAGTTATCCCATATAGCTACTTATCGCGTTATGTAGTATGCAGTAACCCGATGAAGGCGATTATTTGATATATGCGAGAACTAGGCACAAGCGATTACTTGGTAAATGCCAGAACTAGGTAAGAGTGAATAATAGCCTAATGTGATAAATATATAAGAGCGACAACTTGATGAATGCGAGAACTGGGAGTAAGCAAGTACCTAGAATAACTAAGTTGATAGTTGTAAGTATGAACCTTATACAGTCGTTCAAGTGTCCATTCTGAAAGAGTTACTTAGTGTTTAAGAAGTTTACTTGATCAGGTGAGTTTGTAGACCCTTTTTTATTTACCTTTAGGAGCAGTGTTCATACTCACGAAATGATTTAAATTCACTACTACAAAAAGAGCTATTTGTTACCGCCAAATCTGTAGCAAACCTGGTGTTTGCTACGGATTTGCTACGGATTTGGTCCGTAAGTACAAGTCTCGTAGCTAACTTATTTGCTATGTAATTTTGCTATGAAATCAGAATTTTGCTACGAATTTAGCTATCAAAAGAAACGTCGTCGTTTTAGCTATATTAGTCACAGATTTGCTACAAATTTGTTTGCTACGAAGTTTTAGCTACAAATTATTTGTTACGGAATTTTGCTACGTTTTTTTAGCTACGGACTTTTAGCTATAGAATTTTGCTACGATTTTATAACTATGTAATTTTGCTACGGATTTTGTTGCTACAGAGTTTGCTACCAAATTTTAGCTACAAAATTTTTCTAAAGATTTTGCTACTATCTAGTTACAGAGTTGGCTACCGAATTTTAGCTACAATTTTGGCTATGAAATTTTTCTAAAATTTTACTACCATCTAGCTACAGAAATTTGATATGGTTTTTGCTATGAAATTAGCTACGAATTTTAACTGACTTTTGCTACAAATGTAGCTATATAAATTTGCACCATTTAATTACAGATTATATGAGTTATTAGCTACATATTTTCTATGAATTTTGTATATTGTTTTAAAATCTTTTATTTTTTAATATATTTATCTATTTTCTTCATGTAAACATTATATAAAAATTTTATAAAATATCAAAATAAAGATAAATATCCAAATTAAACCAATTTAGCATAAAATATCCAAATGTAATTCAAGATCCAATCATCCAAAATAAAACAGAATAAAAATTGAAATTTTATATATCTTAAGTTGGTGGAAGGCTTTGTTGCTGATTTCGTGACAATAACTGAAGTTTCTCATTCATTTCTGCAAACAGTCTCGCATTTTCTTTAATTTTCTCCAACATAGCCTGCTTTTCTACTTTCCCTTGTTCCAACTCTGCTACTTATTCCTGTTCTAACTCAGCTATTTTTTCCTCCAATTGTTGCACCTGTAATTATATTAACGCTGAATATTCTATAGAAAAAAAAAACTCTTCTTGTAGATAAAAAATTTACTAGTTTGTAAATATGTGTGACCAGTTTGTAAGTTAGCTACTTTGTTTAATATTAAACCTTATATAAATTATATAATATTCTACATTCTTGTCTAGTTTTATAAACAAGCAAGTGAAACCCACAAGCTTGTCCCATAAAACTTGTTTCAAACACCGGACCGACCCATATGTAACTGGTCTAGTTCCAGGTTGTACACAATGCACGCTCTATGTATATTTTTATCTAATATAGAATACAAACCTTATTACTTCTCGCCGATGGAAAGGAATCTGTATTTGGCTTTGCTGGTGCACCCGTCAACACGACATACGGGTCGGTGATGTTGCTAGTCTCGTACAACCGACGTTTTTTCGTCCTCCCCGCAACGCTTGACCACAATTCCATATCGAATTCCGGGTGTAAGCTAATGTCATCTCCATACTTCTTTACAATGAGTTTCTTATATGATTCCTAAGATAGAACATAAAAATTAGTACGTTAACATTATACAATTAATTAGTGAAAAACATAGATTTACAAAGTAAACGAAACTTACATAAGCTTCGCCTGCCCTTGTGTCAACCCAATCCACATTTTTCTCTTGATTAATGTCTTCCACATCATAGACTTCCTCCAAATAAACATCTGCCAACTCGCTACAAACTGGCAACTTATCTAAGGGTTTTGACCCCTTCTTTGCGTGTGTTTGTAACCAGAATTCACCAAACTTAGCACGCCGCTTGAATGTGTGGTCCTACAAAGTATATATTTATAAGTTAGTAAAAAAAACTAGTGCCGGTGATGTAATAAATGTGTGGGTGTATTTCAAATTCTAACATGTTAAATCAAAGCATTAGTTCGGTTTTTTGATGTTCAAAAACCATTACTAACGGACCATGTATTAAATATGACATATTAATATTTTTTACCATCTCTTTTCTAACCATAATAAAGCTTTTTGAGCCAATAGTATGTCTAAAATTCAGCAGCCAAAATTCGAACATGCACAACAGGAAATCATAAGAGTCTTAAAGCATACAACCTCCGCCGTCCCACCATATGTAACTTTTGTTTATGCACTCAATTGAGTTTTCTAAATACTCAAATTATGTCTTTTAAGTTTGTGTGGCGCCAGCATGAGATAATTATCTAATGTATATAAATGTCGTCGTTTATTAAAGGGTCATTTTTATTACTCATCCCGAGCATTTGAAATTTCGGAGACGACCCTGAGCTTAGGATAATGGGTTGTTGGTCCTTCCCTAAAGAAACAAATGGGTCAATTTCTTTTGAGATATTTTTGTATAAGGGTCGTAATTTTATTACTCGTCTTGGGCAATCGAAATATTATAGACGGTCCTGAACATAGGATAATGGGTCATTGGTCCATCCCTAAAGAAACAAACGGGTCAACTTCAATTGGATACAGTGCTGATAAAAAGACATATATGTTGAGATTTTGTTAAGATTTTCTGATTTATTTTCGTTTTTCTGATTTTGACACGGACTTTGCTACAAATTTCACATAATTAGTTTAAAAATACTTTTTTTTTGCTGCGCATTTTGCAACAAATTTTGTGTCAATACTTTTATTTTCTCAAATTTGCTACAAATTTTGTTACGGACTTTGCTATGAATTTCGCCAAATTAGTTGTAATTTTTTTCTTTTGATTTTGCTACGCATTTTGCGATGGAAATTAATAGTCAATGTTTTAAATTTCTCAAATTTGCTATGAATTTTGCTACGGCTTTTACTAAAATGAATTTTACAATGCTTTAAATATTTGTTTTCATGATTTTGGTACGGATTTTTCTACCAGTTTTATGAAGTCATTTTTATCATACTTATTTTTTCAAGTTTGCTACAGATTTTGCTACATATTTTTTTCGCAACGGAATATCCGTAGCTAACTCATAGCAAAATATATCCATAGCTAATCCGTAGCTACTTCGTAGCAAAATTTGCTACCGAGTTTTTCTGTAGCAAAAAATCCGTACCAAATACCTTAGTAAAGTAGTAATGGTTTCGGCTTTTAGGCTATGTTATAACGAACGAATAAGCATGATGAATGGTAATGTTCTATTGGATAATATAAGCGTAGAGAAGACGTGTAGAACTTATGTGTGCATATGTTATATTAATTGGTCCTAAGCGACATGTGGAATGTTGAAGACAAGGTCATCACCCGACGGGGCTATGCGGGTCTTACGTTACGTGTGAAATGGTTAGGTGCACCTTGTTATATTATGAATATATGCTTAAGACTTAAGAGTTATACGAATGTGCATGTTGTACGATGTTATGTTGATGTTACGTATACTAGGCTGTATAATACAACCTGGTATGTTACGATACATTAATTGTTACGATTTAACTGTAATAACTTGTAAACTAGAACTCATTTCAATTTTTAATATACACATTAGGCTGATTGCACGTAGATTATGCTAGCCTGAGATGCATCGGTGGGCTATCCAAGTTAAAGACTAGCATCCACTTTAAAGTTATATTAAGACGATGTTATGTTTAAAGACCAAGTTTATGTTTGAATGTATCATGACATCGTTTATGTTTTTGTTGTTAAGGTTAATAGAATTCCCCATTCAAGAACTATGTCTTATGAATAAATTCAACAGTTGAAGCACCTCGGGTTTGGGGCGTTTCACTTGTGTATATATGAAACTTCTTATACTTAATGGCGTAATAAATGTTGTATCATCTATGTTATTAATCCGGATAAAATTAATTGTATTAAACATGTTGTATCATGTAATATTATTTACCATGTGTGTGCTGTGAAACACGATATTAACCATGTTCGTGTTCGAATTAAATACCCGGGTTAAACTATTTAAGAAAAATCATGTTTATCACAAAACAACACATTTTAGTATTTTTGCCACCTAATAGAGAAGTACATTAAAGTGAGATCCTTATCTCCAGATCTAAGTTTATTTGAATACAAGTTATACAACTCTTATTTTTCGTTTCTTATATGTCCACCTAATATTATAATATAAAACGACTACTTATTAGTAGTTACTCTAGCCAACGAGCTTTAGTAGTGGAGATTTATTATTTGTAAGGTCTTAAGTTCGAATCTGATTCAAACGTGTTCTATTAATTACCCGGGCCTTCGGGCAGTGGGTTTTCAACAGAACAGAAGATGGTAGACTTGGGCTACCCAGCACTGCCTGGGATCGGGGATGTTTGAGATCGCCTCTTGCCTTCGGGTTATCTCAGATAACGAACCTTATTTGTTAGTCGATAAAAAAATACTTGCTCTACATGTGTGTGTACATATAGAATAAAGCTGAGTCCATGCATGTCAAGCATAGTTTGTAGGCTTAAAAGCAACATGAAATCTCCCTCATCGTCAATATGTTTACACTGCATTTCCACATGTTACCTTTCTCATATTCCAAATCAATTGTCAAATAATTCTAAAAGTTGAATGTAATTTAATTTTAAATTATTTTATTATTAAAAAATTATAAGAATACATAATATTTATGAAAATAATTATTTAATTTAATTCTGATTTATTTTATCAACAAGATATTACGAGAATGAATATTATTTATGAAAAGAAATCTTGTTTTAATATATAGATATAGATCATATAGATTTTCTTTTTCAACTCTAAGGAGCTTGTGTGTGTATATATAGAATAGAACTAGAATACGGTTCCATGTGTGAGGCATGATTTGTCTGTTAAAAGGCAAAATGCAAATCTCTCTCATTGTTCTTGTGTTTATACTGCATTTGCACATGTTACCTTTCTCATATTCCAAATCAATCGTTAAAAACCTTCCTGGTTTTTCAGGCCAACTTCCATTCACTCTTGAGACTGGGTAGGTATATCTATTTGAACTCACTAAGGCATTTAGGCTGTTATATATTTTTATGATATGATATGATATTGGATGATTGAAAGGTATGTCGGAGTCGGGAAACATGAAGAAGTGGAATTGTTCTACTACTTTGTTGAATCTCAAAGAAACCCACGAGAAGATCCTTTGCTTCTTTACCTCACTGGAGGTCCGGGAACCTCAGGCATTATTCCATTCCTCCATCAAATAGGTAACTTTCATCATATCTACAATTTAATTATTAATAATTTATTATCTTTGATTCTTTGTCAACTAGAATCAAACACAAGTTGCTATATGAAAATGTGTCTAGTAGAAAAATTACTGAATTAAAACGGTACAATAAGATGTTGAGCAATTACATGACTATAGAGAAAATAAATATTTACAACCGTTTTATGTAAAAATATAACTCAATTAAAAGATTTCTTGTCTATATGGTTATCAGTCACTTTCAACACGGTTTTAACCTTAAAAATAATTAACGTTGTCACTTGTAATCTCCATTTTCGTTCAAGTGTGTCTACATCTATTCCATATGTATCTCTATTTGTATTTTCGAATTGGATTGTTGGTGCCATGTATATATTGGGTAAACAATTTACATATGTGTGTATAGAGGACATTGTGTGGTGGTATAGTGCATCCCCTTCATTCTAGACGTAATGGATTCAAATCATGCAAGCTACATGTATAGGTGGTTTATAGGAGTATGATTCACATATAGTGACAACCCAAAATAAAATTATAGGTAGATCTAGTTTGACTAATTAGGTGCCCCTTGTGTTTAAATCCGGCCATATGGCATTGCAATTTTAAAACATATGATTTTTAATTCTCGTGATCATACAAAAACAAAATCCATTGATTTAATTTTGTTGTTGTAGGTCCGCTTATTTTTAAATATACGAATGCATCAAGATCCGATGTCAAACTGGAAGTCAACCCATATTCATGGACCAAGGTACATATTCTTCAATAAATCTACTTTTTGATACTCAATTTTTCTTATAAAAAATGCATCGGCTTAATATATGTAAATGTATGACTTAGATTTGTTTTTAAATAACATTTTTTAGACAGGGTACTTCGGCGTTACATTTGTTTTATTCAAAACCATGTTAAATAAATTAGTTACAGGACTTAAAAATGTTTTATTTTGTGAACAACTCATTTTTAATACAATTAGTATAGAAACATGAATGAATGATAATAAAAGCAAACATGAACAATTAGATTTTTTGTAACTAAGTATATATAAATAATTACAAGAGAAAAATTAATAGAAAATTAAAAAGAAACCGTTACAAAATTTTATAAAAAAATTATGTAGATGATAGGAGGCATTTTCACTTTTAGCCTCCTACCTTGATAGTGATATAACCCTTTTAAAAATTCTCTAAAAATGACCCATTTCATCGGTCACATTTTCAACGCACTTCTAAAAAAACTCATCACATATAATGTATAACAATATATGTTTTATGGTTTCTTGTAGACAGCTAACGTCATATTCATAGATCTTCCTGCTGGTACTGGTTTTTCTTATATAAAGAGTTGGAAATCATTAAAGAAGAACAGGGATTCCCTTGCCGTCACGCATGCATGCGAGTTTATAAGAAAGGTAAGATAAAACTCAAACCACAAGTTTATTAAGATATGTGATTAATCTATAGTGTTTACTGTTTATGTTGTTCTTTACTTAAAAAGTTTGGTCCACACGTCTCTTTACATGGACTTTTAGATGTTTCAATATTAACGAGAAAATTATATGAGCAAGAGCGGATAATAAAACAAAAGTAATACACTAGCGGTTAACCCATTATACTTTGAATTCACTCAACAGGTGGTAGCTTCAAACTCTGCCTTTTAGTTCTTTAGTTCTCCATTTACCTAGCTTATTTATTGATTTTCTAAATAAAATTTTTATTTTACTTTTTATTTGTTATATATGTTTCGTTATAGAAGTGTTTAAATACAAATATAGGTAGAAACGATTAATTAAATGAAGTATTTCGTCATTTCATGTCAACGTAACATAGAAAATGAACCTAACAAGAATTCAGGAATTTTGGTTTAGTTTAGATGGTTCAGGTTAGTTTGGAATCTGGTTAAGGTCAAACTTGTTGATGCACGGGTTGACCTGTGTAACTGGATTATTATTTTTTTTTAACTTTTTTAAATATATTTTAACTATATACAAATGAACCTAATATTTGTATTTAAATTTGACTTTCTTCTTAATTTGACTTTCCCGATGCTGCTACGTTTCTAAAAAGAGTTCAGCGGGTCGTGCACAATAACTCAACGACGCCAAAGAACGATAATTTTATTTTCAGTAGGATCGGTTTTGTCATTCAAAAGGGGTGGCGGCGCAACTTGTTGCCCGCTTACCTGGCTCTTTATTGTAATTGGATCCTTTTATTTGAAATGAAAAATCACACTGTGATGTTAATATATATATATATTTGTAATGAAATGTTCTCAAAATTTAATTTGTGTTTATTGTTCTATGTGTTTTACTGTATTGAATTTGCAGTGGCTTGTGGATCATCCTACCTTTCTCAATAATCCATTATACATAACTGGGATTTCTTACATGGGACTAATCGTTCCAAGAGTCGTTTCGAAAATATACGATGGTAACACTTTCCTTTCAGGTTCAAAAACCTACAACGTGTACGCGTCGAAAAAAAACAAATAACAGTTTTATTTGGAGATGTTCAAATTGTTACCCAATTATAAATAATAAAGCCTGTGTCATGAGATTCTTTTTACTAAATTTCTTATTTTGTAGGAAATGAAAGAGGGGTTAAACCACAACTAAGCCTTAAGGTAACTCAATATGTTGTACATATATAAACTCGGATTTTACTACGTGTAATCATTCACAGTTCATGTATTTGGATCTTGCTGTAGGGTTTCTTGGTCGTCAACCCTCTTACTGACAAGTTCTTAAATTTCAATTCAAGAACTGAATTCGCTTATCGAACTGGACTTATAGAAAATGAACTCTATGAGGTAACTTATAATATCAGTCATTTACTCCATGAATCAACTGAAATGTATTTAATTTGTTGTTTAATCAAATTTGATCTTTACAGCCAGCAAAAGTACATTGTGGAGGTAAATATGTATATGTTGATCCAAATAACACCTTGTGTTTGGACAGTCTTCGCCCGATACAAGAGGTGAATTGATCAACGAACGTCCCCATTCTTTTGTTACTTATAATATTAATTATTCGTCGCTTATATGCGTTTTAACTTATTAAGCTTTTCATTAACTTGCAGTGCTTAGATCGGATTAACATGAACTATATCTTAGATCCAGTTTGTGATGCAAAAGACCCAAAACTAATTTGCCGAGTAAACTTAAGCCTAAACCCCAAATTATTAACCGTACGTGTTACTTATACATCAATAACCTTTTCTATGATTATATTTTATATTTAGGATACCATTTATGGCTATTCTGATACTTGGGCTAACAAGAAATCCGTCCGACAAGCTCTCTACATTCGTGAGGTAAGACAATATGATATTCTGAATAGACACCAGCAACGAAACATTCAACAACGGGGATGTCAAATCATGATTATTTGGGAAACATTTGAATATTCGTGTTGTGATCGTGCAGGGAACCGTGGGCAACTTTCAATTTATCAACACAAGCATTCAAGCTCTATTGGGAAGGCCAGATTCCAATTATTATACTCATGATATCAACAGTAGCGTGATCTACTACAAACACCTAAAAACCAAAAACTTGCATGCCTTGATCATCAAGTAATCTTTTTAGCGAGTACCTACGCACGCTTGTGTTATATTCTATTAGATAGTGTGTTGAACACCTGAATTGATTTGCAGTGGTGATCATGATATGAACTTTCCATATATCAGCACAAAGCAGTGGATAAATAGTCTAAAGCTTAGAGTGGATAGTCCATGGAAACCATGGTTCATTCAAACTCAAGTTGCTGGGTGAGTTCGATTTCTTAATGTTTTCAACAATATTGTACTACAAAAATATTATAGCATTTCTATTGTTGGTATGTACTATGTAGATATGAGAAGACATACTCAGAGGCCAAATTCTCTTTGAAATATGCCACCATCAAGGTAAGATGCAAGAATTACCAATCACATTTATATTTTGTTATAAAAGTATTTACGATACCATATACGAAACTTGATCAGTAACATCCCTCGACAACATGTCATACGCGAAAGATAGATATGGACAAAAATGAATTCTATGGGAAAATCTTAAACGTTAAAACATCCAAACATAATGAGAAGGGTATTTGGGTAAATAACTGGATATGTGAT
This sequence comes from Bidens hawaiensis, assembly GCF_021521415.1. NCBI lineage: Eukaryota > Viridiplantae > Streptophyta > Magnoliopsida > Asterales > Asteraceae > Bidens > Bidens hawaiensis. Next base: position 184,625 of record NW_027494167.1, on the reverse strand, counting down.
TGAGATCAATTAGGTTCTGATATGGCTATAATATTAAGTGATATCCGATATGATTACCTGAAACTATATACCTGTTTACCGGAAATATATATCTCAAAAAATTACTTTCAACTTTTATTTCTCTTCGCATTTGTTAAGTAATTCTTCATTCTAGTAGTTTCCTTACGTGGAAAACGAACTTTCTATTAAAAAAATCTTTTGTGGCGCCAAACTTCTCAATTGTACTAATTGGATAATTAGAACGGTAAGAAACAAAAATGCGTAGAAATAATGTGTATTTTTATTAAACATCTTAATGTGTTTATCTGAAACCCACAGCTCACGGGTATGACCGATGTCCAACTAGTAATACTTTACTAATATCAGGTATAAGAATGATATTACTAATGCTCAAGCTAAAACCACCCCATTACCATTTATGTGAGAGAAAAGTGTAAGACCTACATGTGCTGGTCCTTGACAATTTGTGGGTAAAGAGAGGCCCTTCTCTCCCCCTTCATTAATCAAAATCACAAATAACCCAACTTGCTTCCACACCCATATGTGAGCTTGCCCCAAGTGGACCACTCTTTTAGTCATGTTAACTAAAGTTAGATGGAAACAATATGAGTTTATATGATGAATTGTCTAAAAATGACAAATGATGTGTTTGCAGGGGGCGGGTCACTCAGCGGCAATTTACAAGCCAAAAGAATCAATGGTTGTTGTGGATACATGGCTTTCTTCTCATACTACTTCATAATCTTAGAACTTATAATTAAAATCGCCACTGTCTTTTACTCTTTATGCATAGTGCGCGTATCTTCTTGTGTGCTTGACATGTCAAACGTAGAAATTAGTAACATTAATAAGCACTTTTACATGTCAAATATTAATAAAACCAGAAGCATGCATGGTGATTTGAGTTTGTGTATTTTTTTTTCTTCTAATCTTAATTAAAGCATACTTTATTGTTGGAAATTGGGCGGTATGGTATAAGAAACTAAGAGCATCCACAAGAACAAACCTTTACAACCTGCAATATCAGCGCCACATCATATTCAAACTTTTCTAAAAAACTTTTACTTTCTTCCACAACAACAAACCTCTTCAAACTACCACATCATCACCTATTCCTTCAATTAATTTTGTATTGAAAAGTGGGGTTGGCCCACTTTTCTTGTCCCTTGAAAGTTTGTAGTTTCAAACTTAGATCAAAAACTTTAACACTACATCAATGAAATCTATCTCCACATCAACCATCCATTTGCCACATCCGTTTAAACCTTGGAAAAAGGAGCCCCTTGTGAATGCTCTAAGGGGAGAGCCGAGAGGGGTGTCCAATAAGGTACCCTAATATCCACCATTCCCTTTGTTTCACCTTATTTACCTCACATGCTTTCATTTAAACACATGGGAGCACTCCACTAATAAACTACCTAAAAGTTTTTTTTCCTTTAAATAAAAAATTATTCCATTAGATTAAAAAAGTTAAACAATCAAATCACTACGTGAAAAACGACTTTTAGCCACACATGTGGTCTAGGCGATTTGCCACATTTCGGCTTAAATGTGTGGCTAAAAGGTCTTTGACCGCATTTGAAAACTTTCCAGAATAGTTTTGACCACACATGTTTTTCTTCGTGTGACCATTCTATACCGACTCAAATACTTTTCTCCACACTTTGTAAAAAAAAACTGTGACATAAGCTAGCCACATTATAAAAATGTGTGCGAAATGTGACCTACAATCATAGTTTGTTTGATCTTTGATACATGTGACCAAAAACACATGTATTAGGCACACTCTAAGGGAAAGCTGTGACATTTAACTAGCCACATGTTTTAATAGTGTGGCCAAATGTGACGAACGGCTATTATATTGATAAGAGATGTGTCTAAAAGGTAAAAAATATAGCCACTTATATTACGTTGTGTGACCTAATGTCACATTTGTTAGCCACATTTTTAATAATGTAGCGAAATATGACGACCAACCATTGTATTTATTAGTACTGTGGCTAAAACCTTAAAACATATGGCCACTTATATGAGGTTGTGTGACCAAAGTAGTTTAGTTTTATTTTTCCTAAGTTTTTTATTGTCACGGATACACTTATTATGTGTGGCTATAAGTGATAAATGGTATAGTTAAATATTTTAAGTGTGTCTAAACGTGGAATTGACGAGTGACCAGGTAATCACTGTCTTTCCAGTTCCGTGTGCCGCCAATTTCAAATTGTTAGGGAGATGTACCGGTTTCCTATTGTGTTTAAATACCACTCACGGTTTCCGATTTCCTCTATCGCCTCCGAAAATCTAGCAAATCACAATCCACAACCCACCTTCTCCCGATTTCCGAAAATGGCTACAAGTTAGATTGTATGAGAACAACGTGAGGCTGCACCCATCTACTACAGCCCCACCTTCTTCACCATCGTTTTCCACTTTGATTCTGGCGCCGTCCGGAAGAATCAAAGGGTGAGGTATTTGGACTATGTCCACCCTCAAACCTTCATGTACCAACAACTTAACCGTACGGTTAGGTTTCTTGGGTACACCACTGCTGACAATTTCAGCATTGTGATGGAAGCCCAGGGCATCGACGTTGCATGGATTGGGTTGAACTCCATAGAGGACTTCAAGGATGTGTCCCTTTATGAGGCATTCCATACTGAGGTGAACCTTCACCTACGAAGGTTTAAGGACTCCACCTACACCTCGGATGGCATGTGGGAGATGATCATGCCCTCTCGGACTCCAGAGGAGAATCAGATGATAGATATGGATGTAGATTCAGATCTGGAATCTAATGGTAGGACTTAGCTAGTAATTTGTAATTAGTCTTTTTTATAACGTAATGTAAATTAATTATTAACTATAAATATAATCAATATTTTTTGGTTATTCTATTAACTGTGTTGATGATGTTCTATTTTATATTTGTTGCTTATTTTGTTTCAATATTACACTTGATGTGTGAATGTATGTATTTAGTTAATGTCTGTTTGAACTTAGCCAAATGAAACATACTAGGGGTGCAAACGAGCTGAGCTGCTCGCGAGCTAATCGAGATCGGCTCGTGAAAAAGCTCGATCGAGCCAAGCTTAAACGGGCCCAAGCTCGAACCTAAAAGAAAGCTCGCTTAATAAACGAGCCCGAGCCCGAGCTTCACTTATCGAGCTCGAGCCGGCTCACGAGCCTAAACTAGTCTGTCATTTATATTATATATATATATATATATATATAATTTTATGGGAAAAATAACTAAATAACATATATTATTTTATATATAAGTTTATTATGGAAATAAATATACAAATATAATTATAAATATATAAAAAATTAATTAGTAAATATTAAACCAACTGAGCTAATAAATATTAAACCAACCGAGCTCGAGCTTGAAAAACTACGAAATGAGCCGAGCTCGAGCCTGGTCGAGCTCGGGCACGGCTCATTTGCACGCCCTAAAATAGACCTGCACTTCTATTTGAACTGAACACAAATTGACCAAAATAGCCAAAAGATGAAATGAATTCAACAAACTGTTCTGTATAAGTAGTAATAGTATTAAAAACAAATAATATTTCTTTGAATTAATTAGTACAAACTAAAGACTGGTGATATCATGTATCACAAATAAATTTTAACATTATTGACATCTAACTAGGCGAACAAACGACTGTATCAATGTACACAACTATTGGGTTTGAAAATAAAATGTTGGTCGACAACCCCGACATTAGTGTAGTTTTATGCAATTTGATGCAGGGTTCAATCTCCATTACGAATACTTGTAGGCTTTTCTCCTGGCCTCCAGTAATCATCCAAGGACTCATTACGAAGCAGTTGATTTGGTTGTATACGTGGCAATCTATTACCCTCATGAGGGAAAGTTACCGTACTAAATTCCTCATTGACCTCGTCATACAAATGTCTATAATTCTTGGGTGGAGTCATGAGGACAGCATGTTTTTTTCTATCCAGCGGATATTGAACATAAAACACCTGGCGTGCTTGCGAGGCCAATATGAACGGATCATCCTTGTGTCCAAATTTGTTTAGGTCGACCGACGTGTAAACAATCATGTTTGACATGTTTACGGTCAACCCATCGGCACATGAAGACCGGAATTCTTTTAGTATGATAATCTAGTACCCATATCTCTTGCAAAACCCCAAAATAAAAGTTTTGTCCATGGGTCACCACGTCTTTTTTGATATGCATGTCATCCGCCTCTACACCAACCCCGCTGTTCTGGTAAACTCTACCATCATGAGATTTTGTACGAAATGCAAAACCGTTGATGTCGTATGAGTCGTATTTGTGTACGTTGCGGTGTGCTCCGTTTGCAATCCACTTTACGGTTTCTGATATAGAACCAGGGGAGACCGCTATCTCTCTTTCAACCTGAATTTCATTACAAGGATTAGATTCACCTACATTGCAGAAAATATAAAAGATTTTTAAAAATTATAGAAGACTTAATAAATTGATCTACCTTGTCGCGTAACCAGTCACCAAACTTTAAGGTGTGCTCCTTCTCCAGCAATGCTTGTCGTTTACCAGGAATTTGGTTTTTCAAAGGGGTCTTGTATTGTCTGCAAGTAGGAGAATAATATATTGTGAATTAATATATATATATTTATAAAATTTAGAGTATATATGTTAGTAATACTTACTCAATATACGACGCTATTTCGGGCGTATTCTACAACACATAGAAATGTGCTTTCTTGAAGAGATCAGGAGAAACTTCAACTGATTTAGCGCCTGTGACAGGAATTGTCTCCTCATTATCATCATGCTTATCATGTGAAATACCAACAGTACTCTTGATGCTTTTTTGGTATTCGCTGAGAAAATCGATTGTTTCTTCCGTAATGTTCTCCTCAGCAATGCACCATTCTTGATAAGTTTTGTTTCGCACATGCCCTTTGATAACCTTCATACACCTTTCAAAGGGATACATCCAACGAAAGCATGGTGGCCCATATAATTTTATCTCTCTGACAAGGTGCACGGTTAAGTGAACCATGACATCAAAAAATGATGGAGGAAAGTATTTCTCCAACAGCCACAGTGTATCTATTTGCTCTTCCTGCATCTAATCAAACTCTTATACAATGATTTCTTTGTTACAAATTGACTTGAAAAAACAACAAAGCCTGATTATAGCATTTCTCATTGGTTCTAGCATGATGGACTGTATTGGAAGAGGCAGAAACTGTTGCATAAGCATGTGATAATCATGTGATTTAAGGCATTATAGCTTCCTTTCTTTAAGACTCACCAAACTCGAGAATTTAGAACAATACCCTAGTGGAGCCTTCAGTTTATACAATGTTTCAAGAAACATGTCTTTTTCTTTTGAAGCATGTTGCAGACAGTTCTGTATTGTTGCCTTTTTCTTTTGGTTGCAACTCCTTTTTAATCCTTAAAAACTCCAAATCCTTTCTAGCTGCCAATCAGTCTTTAGCCCTACCGGGAATGTTCTGCAACGTCCCGACAATACTCTCTTCCACATTCTTTTCAACATGCATCAAATCAATGCAATGTTGGACAGGTAAATGCTTCTAATAACTGAGTCGTTGGTAACATATGTTGAACTTCTTCCAATATTTTTACGGTTTTGTGTTATCCCTTTTTCTCTTACTCCAATTTAGATATTCTGAACCCTTTCCCCATTCATTCTTAATGTTTTTGACCTCGTCGTATATCTCTTCCCCTGTCATAGGCTCTTTAGCGGTTCTCATCTCTTCTTTTCCGTTAAACGTCTTTGTTTGTTTTCTGAAAGGGTGGTCATGTGATAGATACCTTCTATGGCAGCATAACTTTGCTTCTTTGTGTGATAAAGTCGAACACACTGAGTGTCACCCCGACACATTACACAACCTTTGAATCCACTGTAAGGGCAACCACATAGTATACCAAGAGCAGGGTAATCATTAATCGTCCATAACACAATTGCACGTAGTGTAAACATTTATTGTTTATATGCATCATATGTTGGCTCCCCGACCTCAAATAAAGATGCTAGATTGTGAATTAAAGGCTGTAAAAACACATCAATATTGTTTCCTGGCACTCCAAATATTAATAAGGAAAGCATGATGAACTTTATTTTCATACACATCCAAGGTGGAAGGTTGTAAATGACTACTAAAACAGGCCACACACGAAGATTGCCTCTATGTACGTCGACCCCATCAGTGAAAATCCCTAGACGAAGATTTCTTGGATCGCTTCCGATGGTATCGGAGTACCTGTCATCTATGGCTTTCCATGCTGGTGAATCTGATGGGTGGCGTAAAATATCGGGTTTATTGGTACTCTTGGCGTTCCATGTTAAATTCTCTGATGTGGTCTTTGATTGAAAGAGGCGCTTGAATCGTGGAATAATTGGAAAGTACCACAGTACCTTGGCGGCCGTGTTTATGTAAGTTTTGTTAATCTTCTCATCCACCTTCCACCTTGACTTGTTACAAACTGGACATGCTTCTAAATCCTTGTAATCTTTATAGTAAATAATGCAGTCATTGATACACACATGTATGTTTTCATATCCTGAGCCCATTGCCTTCATCATCCTTTTTCCCTCATACATATTATTTACCATTTCGTTATCTGCAGGTAGCATCTTTTTCAACAATTTCAGAAGTTCATCAAAGAACTTATGAGATACCCCTTTCTTGCTATTCAAGTTTAGTAGTTGTACTAATGAAGACAACTTGGTGAAGTCAGGACATCCTTTATACAGGGTCTGCTCAGCGTCAGCAAGTAGTTGTAGAAACTGTTGATGCTTCTTGTCACCTTTGAAATTTTCTTTTGTAGCATTTACCATTTCTGTATTTTCACAAGCATCTGTTGGAATGTTGGTGTCAACAAACCCAGTATTATTATCAGTCACATTAGTTGGATTGTTGGTGTCAACAAACCCAGTATTATTATCATTAGTTGGAATGTTGGTGCATGCAAACCCAGTATTATTAGCATTAGTTGGAATGTTGGTGTCGGCTTCTCCATGTTTTATCAAGTAGTATAATTCTTATCAATTACAAACCTGTACAAGTCATGTACTACATCGTCTATACTAAGAGATACGTGGTTCACACACCGAACACATGGACATGAAATAGAAATTGGTGGTGATGTTTCCTTGCAATTACGAACTGCATAATCTATAAATGCCTTAACACCATCTTTATATGCTTTATTGCACCTGTCGCCTACTAACATCCAAGACTTATCCATCTTCCAAGAATTTTTTATTAACTGCACCTGAGATTATTAGGATTTATTAGGGTTTGGTAGGATTAAGTAGCCGGCAGCAGATTTATTAGGGTTTGGTGAGATTGTGAGATTTTATTTGTGTTGGTGCATAATGCCAGTAGTTCAGTATCTCGTGTTTATTTGTGTCTGTAATCGTTTACATTGTTCATATTGTCTTGAACTTGATCTTTTATGTTCGCTATATGTTTCAGCGAACTTGAGTTGGGCGAAGTTAGGACAACTTCGCCTAGGGTGTTAGGCGAAGTTGTCTCTAATATATAACCACTAACTTCGGCTCATTAGACACAACTTTTGGACGGCTGTTTTGTGACACCTTAGTGTTACGTGTTTGGTTTACCTTTGTAATATAACAAGTATTATCTTACTTACTCGTGTTCTTTGCGTGTGATTTACTTGTTCATCGACTTAACACTCGTATCGTATACGTGGGGATTCCGCACCCTCGTGTTACGAGATACTCCTGCGTAGATCCGGCTGGGAACCTTCAATTGGTATCAGAGCATTTTGCTCGTGATTGTGTGGTTCGGGATTATCACATGAGTGTTAAAACTGCTCCGTTTTCAACTATTCACGGAACTATTTTACGTTGAAATATCACTCCTTTGTCAATTTCTCTACAATACTCATCAAATACACCTTACCATCACTCTCGAAACCTTCAAAATCGGCCGTGTCAAACCTGCAAAACATCGTTGTTCCTCTAGCGAAGTTGCCGTCATCCAAACTAGGGTTTTGGCGAACATATAGGGTTTTGGCGAAGTTGTTGACCAGGAGAAGTTTTTGACCAGGCGAAGTTAGTAACCTGCGAAGTTAGTATACAGCGAAGTTGTGGAATACGACGAAGTTGAGATCAAGCGAAGTTGAGACCAGTAGCGAAGTTCTGATAAGTTCGCTGAACACTGTTCACAGAATCATTTATTTGGTTTCTAGTTCTTGTTTTGTTCAAGTATGACTTCGATAAACATCACTGAACTGGTAAAGATGGAAGTTGAAGCTGGTTCAGCAACTAAAGATCCAAAACTTCTGAAAGGAACTGAGTTTGTTGCATGGAAAGATAGGTTTGAACAATACGTGAAGTATCAAGATGCAAAGATGTGGGTCTGCATTCAAGATGGGTACATTCCACCGACTACTGAGTTTGAAGGTCGAGAGCAAATTAAGAAGTACAGTAAGATGGAGGATGATGAAAAGAAAATGTATGAAGCAGAAAGTAAAGCACATGCAGCCATAACTATGGCACTTTCTCAAGAGATCCTACATACTTTCAAGAAGTACAAAACTGCTCGAGAATTGTGGGAAGCACTTGAGAATCTCTATGAAGGAAATGTTGGGATTCGTACCTCTAAGACGAAGCTGCTGAAAACTCAGTTCTCAGTATTCAAGTATCTGAAAAATGAATCACTTGATGATATCATCACACGATATTATCACCTGATGACCGAGTTGAATAACTACTCCATTGAATACAAGGAGGAAGAGATAGTGGAAAAACTTCTCAATGCTCTCCTACCAAAATGGGAGATGTACACAGTTCTTATGAGAGAAGATAAAGATTTTGAGAAAATTGACTTGGAGACGGTGGTTAATAAGTTACGTAATTTTGAACTTAATATGGCTCGAAAGGAGACGCCTACTGATCAGGTTCAGGATCCGGGAATGTATGGTGCTAAAGTTTCTCCAAACTCAAGTTCAAAAACAGAATCGACTGTCTACTACTCAAGGGGGGGGACCAAACTCCACTCAAGATGGTCATGTGGTACTAAATATGGATGGTGACGTATGTTTTGTAGCGGGTGGAACTAGTTCCTCAAACTCTCAGTCCTCATCTGGTAATTTCACAAACAGTACACCTAGTAAGAATTACACACAGATGCCGATGAGTGTGAAATCAGCTGAACAGCAATTTGCTCTATATGCCTCTTTCATTGCCTCTTATGATAATTACATCAAAGGAAAAATAGTCGACCCTGCAACCTTGGATGAGGACTATGATCAGATCGACGCTGATGATCTGGAAGAAATGGATCTGCAGTGGCAGATGGCTATAATAGTAAGAAGGGTAAAGAGATTTATGAAGAAAACTGGTAGGAAGTTTGTTGGAGAAAGACCGGGGTTCAACAAGTCAAAGGTTCGTTGTTATAACTGTCAACAAAATGGTCAATGAGAGAGTGGAACGAAGTCAGAAAAGGCCTGCTCAACAGAATGGAAGTGGAAGTGAAAACAAAGCTATGGTATCTCAGCAGAACGGTGGATACAACTGGAATATACAAGTTGAGGAGGTGTTCGAACAAGAAAATATGGTAAATATCGAAACTGGAAGATGTGACAAAGAGACGGGGGAGGATTAAGCATACATGGCAGAAGTGAACGATCAACTCTCAGAGGTATGTTCTGAATCTCATTGTGAACAATGTGAAAAACTGTCGGATCAATTGAAAGCATTAACTGATCAGTTTGTTAGTTTGGACATTGAATTTAAAATTTTAAAAGAAGAACATCACTATTCTAAAACTAAAGAAAATAGCTACTCGGTAAAAATAAAAGCTAGTGAAAAAGACATCAGAAGTCTTAAAGCCACGCTAGCTGAAAAAATACAAGTGATTGATCTTATCTATGAAGTGTTAGAAGAAAAGACCAAACTAATAGCTGAAAAGGATAAACAGATAGCTGATTACCAGGTAAAAGTGGTGGAACTGAATAGGAAAATTGAACAATTTAGAAATTCTTCTGCGATGCTTGATCATATTCTAAGTGTTTACCGTTCCCCGGTTAACAAAGGGGGAATTGGATTCACCAAAGTCCCACCACCATATAATAACAACTATACATATAATCCTAGTAATCAGCAATCCGTGAATGTTGAAATTAGTCAGACAGTTTCAATCAAAGTTTCTACTAAAGTATCTAAAGTTAATGAGAGTGAGGCGAGTCAGACAAATTCTAATGTCACAAGTTCTGTCTCGTCAAATTTGGACAAATCGTCTGAATCGGGTGAGATAAAAGAAGAGGTCGTGTTACTAAAACGAGGGGAGGACTATAAGTTTGATGAAAAGAAATCTTCCCTAAATCCGTTTGTTCCACCGTATGTGAGGCAAACTGATAATAACACAACCTCATCATCTACAACAACTTTTGAGACGAATGTTCAAAACAACAAGAATAGTTCGAACAGAAGTTGTTTTAGATGCAACAGGATAGGACACTTTGTTAGTGACTGTCCTCTGAAACAGAGGAAATCTAGAAATATGAGGCCACCCGAAACTGAGAATAAAACAAATACTAAATATGATGCTGGTAAGAATGCTAACTCATCAAATTTCAACCATTGGACTAATCCAAGATTTCAAAGAAACCAGTCTCGTTTTTTCCCAGTGAATCACCAAACCAACAGTTATAATTCCATTAATGCTAGAAATTCACAAAGGTTTGGATGGCCTCATAGCCAGTCATCTAGAAATTTTCCTTTCAGAACTTATCTCTCTTCAAAATAACATTGGGCAACGAAGGTACTGGATGTCGGATAACAGGTTTAATCAACCCAAGACCAGAAGGTCTTGGGTCCCCAGATTTTAATCTATTTCTCTAATTGTGCATGAACAGTCGAGCAGGGCTGTAAACAATATGTGGCTTGTTGACAAGGGCTGTTCCCGGCACATGACTGGTAACAATAAATTTTTACGTGATTGGAAGACTGTTCAAGGAGGAAGGGTTAGTTTTGTAGGAGAGAGTGGAGGAAGAATTACTGGTATTGGTACTGTGAAAAATGGGAGAATAAAGTTGGAAAAAGGTTAATTTTGTGGAAGAGTTAAAGCACAATCTCTTGATTGTCTCTCAGATATGTGACAAAGAATACACCGTTCATTTTACTAAAGATGAGGCACTTGTGCTTTATCCTGGGTTCAAGATACCTGAAACTTGGATCGTAATGAAGGCTCCTAGAGAAAAGAACACATATATAATGGACATGAGATCAACCGAGATGGCGACAGAAGAGTCATGTCTTCTTTCAAAAGCAACAGAATCTGAGTCAGAGTTGTGGCACCGACGAATGGGTCATATTCATGTTCGTAAGAAGAACTACATTGTCAAGAATGAGCTGGTACTTGGGGTTCCATTGAAGAACTTCAATTTTGAAGACCAATGTGTGTCATGCAAGAAAGGAAAACAACACAAGAAACCACATCACTCCAAGAAGGTTAACTCAATTGTCAGCACCTTGGACTTGCTTCACATGGATCTTTTTGGTCCCGTGAATGTAAGAATTCTAGGAGGAACGTCATACTGCTTGGTGGTGACTGATGATTACTCGCGGTACTCTTGGGTCTATTTTCTGAAGGCTAAAGATGAAACAGTTCAGCTGGTAATTAACTTGATTACCAAGGTGGAAAATATTGTTGGGAGAAAGGTTAAGTTCATCAAAAGTGATAATGGTACAGAGTTCAAGAACTATCAGATGGAGATGTTTTGCTTGCAGAAAGGGATAGAACATGAGTACAACGCCCCATATACTCCGCAACAAAATGGAGTAGCTGAAAGGATGAATAGAACTCTAATCGAAGGCGCCAGGACCATGCTGGCAGATGCTAAACTTCCTGTGGTGTTCTGGGCTGAGGCTGTTGCTACAGCCTGCTATATCCTTAATCGTGTTTTAATTGTTAAAAGATTAAATAAAACCTGCTATGAACTTATGCATGGTAGAAAGCCAAATTTGAAAGGTCTTGAACCTTTCGTGTCCCCATGTTCGATATTAAAGACTAACTCTAAATTTGGTGAAAAAGCTGACGAATGTATCTTAGTTGGCTATGTTGTTGGGACAGCCAACAGAAGAGTCTTTAATTTATCAAACAGCAAGGTTGAGGTGGTGTGTAACATTGACATTACTAGTTACAAGTCACCAAGGCCTAGTATCGAACCAGCAGAGACTCTCGACTATGATAAGCTATTCAAATCTTTTAATGTGCCTTACTTGGATTTTGTAGACATAGATGAGAAAATGGCCACACAGATGTTGTTAGACGAAGAGGGGGCCATTGTTGAACGTCCGCAATATAATGAAAATCAACCAACCTCGTCAAGTGCGGTTGAAACTCCAGCTGTATCGAATGAAGATGAATTCTACAATCCTTTTCACACTCAGCATCACTCTGATGAACTCTCTTCAAATCTTGAGAATGATCTGGAAGTTGGTCCGGTACAAACTACCAAAATTCACAAGAATCATCCTTTGGAAAATGTGATCGGTAATCCTTCTGATGGTGTACGTACTAGAAGAAGTTTGGATGAAAACACATGTTTGTATGCATGCATTAAAGACACGGGTATTATAAATGAATGATTGTACGCCTGCTTCATCAGTCAGATAGAACCAAAGAATTATCAAATGGCACTGAAGGATAGCTCGTGGGTTGAAGCCATGCAGGAAGAACTGGCACAGTTTGAAAAGACGGAAGTATAGCTGTTAGTTGAAAAACCACAAGATGTGAACGCTATCGGTACAAAGTGGGTATTCAAGTGTAAGAGAGATGAGAAGGGGGTAATCATTCACAACAAGGCCAGATTGGTAGTCAAAGGGTTTAATCAACAGGAAGGAATTGATTACAATGAAGTGTTTGCTCCTGTGGCAAGATTGGAGGCAATTTGACTGTTTCTGGCATTTGCTGCACACAAAGAGATGAAAGTGTTCCAGTTGGATGTGAAGAGTGCGTTTCTTAATGGAAAAGTCGATGAGGTGGTATATGTCGAACAACCTCCGGGTTTCCCTGACCCAGATTTTCCTGGTCATGTGTACAAACTGAGCAAAGCATTATATGGGCTACATCAGGCACCTCGAGCCTGGTATGCAACTTTGTCAGATTACTTGCTAGAGAATGGGTTTGAGAGAGGGAAGATTGACAGTACTTTGTTTATAAAACGGAAAGGGGGTGATTTTCTACTCGTTCAGGTTTATGTGGACGATATTATCTTTGCTGCCTCAAGAGTTTCAATGTGTTAGGAGTTTGAAGCAGTCATGAAGAAGAGGTTTGAGATGAGCGCCATGTGCGAATTAACTTTCTTTTTGGGATTACAGGTAGATCAGAAGAAATATGGCATGTTCATTCATCAAACTAAGTATGTCCATGATCTGCTTAAGCGCTTTAAGATAGATGATAGTACCCTGTTTGACACTCCAATATGCGTCAACCACAAACTGGTGCTAATTTTGACAGTGATGAAGATGTGGATCCCACTCAATATCGGGAAATCATAGGTTCTTTAATGTATCTAACTGCGTCTAGACCTGACATTATGTTTGAAGTTTGTCTTTGTGCTCGTTTTCAGGCAAACCCGAAGGAATCACACATGAAGGGAGTGAAAAGAATCTTGCGGTATCTTAAAGGAAAGCCTAAGTTGGGACTATGGTACTCGAAAGGGGGAGAACTGGATTTGGTAGCATATACAGACTCTGACTATGGAGATTGCAATCATAACAGGAAGTCAAAAACCGGTGGATGTCAGTTTCTCGGAGGAAGATTGGTGTCGTGGCAGTGCAAGAAGCAGACCTCTGTAGCCATATCCACCTGCGAAGCAGAATACATGGCAGCATCGAATTGCTGCTCCCAGGTTTTATGGATACAACAACAAATGCGCGATTATGGTCTGAATTTCACTCAAACTCCTATTTGCATTGATAACTCCGCTGCTATCTCAGTAACTAACAATCCCGTTAAACACAGTAAAACTAAACATATTGACATTCGTCATCATTTTATACGGGATTGTGCTGAGAAGAAATTAATTATGCTTGAAAAGGTTGATTCACTGGATAATTTTGCCGAACTTTTTACAAAAGCGTTTGACCGATCCCGTTTTCAAAACCTCGTTGAGCTAAATGGGATGATCAATCCCGAGTAACCTTGTTTTCCTTATTGTTTTATAAAAAAAACATCACTATCGCTTAAAATTATGTCGGTTGCTCAAGTTTGAAGGACATATTCCATGAATATGTTTGGTCCTTACATCTACGTGTAGACTATAAGGATAGCCATTAGCCAGATGACTGAAAGCGACCGGGGCGGTTTAAGATGGGTTTTTATTCTTTCGCTTAAAATTAGTCGTTCATACTTAGTTAGAGGGACACATATTCGTATGTGGTTGGTCCGGCTGATCCACTGGATCTTCAGGATAGCCGTTTACCTAAAGACTTTGACTTGATCGGGGTGTCTGAATTTAAAATTTTTTTTAGGGAAATGATATAAATTTTCAGTCTATAACTTCGTAAGAAGTTTTAATATTGGTGTTAAAATGAAAATTGATCCAACAGTGGAAAGTGATAGATAAACTGATTTTGTGTGCTTAACCGGTGAAGTTATTAGGCCTAAAAGACTCTAGAACAGTAATTGTATGTTATGGTAGCTTTCTATGGTGCGTAAAAGTAGAAGTGATACAAACTAAATCTTCTCGATTTACTATGGAGAGTCATTTTGAGCTGTGCATGTCTTCATATACATCTCTCCGAATGATAGGCAGAAAAGTGATTACCCAGTCATACACGAGCCCGTAAGTGTTCTGATTCCCACGAAGATAGTGTTATGTATCTGCAGTGATTCAGATTCAGGACTTGCAGTTGTATTAGACTTGCAGTTGTATTATTGTTAAATAAAAAAAAACTTTCATTATTATCCTTAAGCCTTATGAAGATTATCTGGTTATAAATATCAAGAAAGAGGCAAGAATGCATATTTCAAAGTATAAGGAAGTTCGGGAAGACAAATCGGAAAGCCGACAAGTGAATATTGATTGATCAGACACTACGGGTCGAAGTCAACTTGGGTGACTTGGGGAAAGCCAAATACGCCTTTAGAATAGATAGGAGGCATCACAATCTCTCATGTGGTATCCATCTAAATTTTGAGCTTAATTGAACCTAATCCGTATCACAGAATAATGAAAACCATACTAAGTTTTATACCTGCCTACAACCTGTTTCTCTATGTCATAATACCGCTGAACATGGATCTGTGTGACAGTCTCTTAATCAGTATGATTCCTATTAGGATCTTTTCTAAAAACATGCTGGGTTTCTGCAAGACTGAAATTTGATCCCGTCTTTTTATTTACTTAAATTTGGTTATGTATTTTGTCCTATGGACTGTCATCGTTAATCTCCCTGGTTACTTGTTTTTGATCGTTTATTCTATTTAAATTGACTTTGGGCGAAGTTGACTTTAAGCGAAGTTGACTATAGGTTGACCATGGGCGAAGTTAACCAAACAGCGAAGTTAACATAACTTCGCCATTGGGGTTTTCCAAAAGTATATAACTAGCATCGGAGGTCAAACTAAGTCAAACTTATCACTCGTAAACCCTCGGCGAACTTATACATTGAATCAAACCAAATCCTTATCAGTTTTAAATCTCTATCAAGGTTCGTCTGATCTTTGTAACTCATAATTCATATTGTATGTCGTTAATCGGTTTCTCATTGATCAGTTTTGAAGTTGTTTTTGTATCAAACCCTTTAGACACTATGTCGGTCCGATTGAAGGCTCTTTTGGTGATAATATGCTTTTCGACACTCTAATCGCATTAATCTTTTCTTCTTACTACTCACTGATTGGCCATTCTTAGCCATAACTGGGTGTGAATTTTGCGCAGTTTATGTGGTGAAGTTAGGGTTTCGGTGAAGTTGATATAACTTCGCCAGTACCTTAACATCGCTAAAGCTACAACTTCGCCTATACCATGCAGGGCGAAGTTGTAACCTGCTACCATACTGGTCTGATTTCATGCGTTTATTTTGCAGATATGGCTGCTGTGGCAGGTGCCGGTGGAACTGGTGGAGACGGAGGAGACGGTGATTTAAGACAATTTTTCCCAGGACACAACATGTATATCACCTTGGATCCATATGGCCGTGGAACTAATGACTTACGTGAGATCATTACGTTTCTCATACGCTCAAGTATTTTTCATGCCATTACTACTACTCTTCCGATTTCACTACCAAATATTGAAGACTTCTGGAGGACCGTTGAGTATGACTGTCGTCTTGACCCACCTGTGATGCGTGCTACTGTTAAAAATCAAGTGACACAGTTCTCAGCCAATCAGATCAGGGAAGCTCTACAGTTTGGGGTTGAGACTACTGACGACCCTACTGACTTTTCGGCTACTTTCCGAAATGGTGCATTTGTTC
Source organism: Bidens hawaiensis (assembly GCF_021521415.1). Lineage (NCBI taxonomy): Eukaryota > Viridiplantae > Streptophyta > Magnoliopsida > Asterales > Asteraceae > Bidens > Bidens hawaiensis. The sequence continues at coordinate 168,174 of NW_027494167.1, read as the reverse complement.
CTATAGGGTATTCAGGTCCTTTGGAGGACTCGCAAAGGAGAAAGGGGTTTCTGTTAGATCAGTGGAGATTTCTAATGCACGTAATGATTGTGCGCATGTCCGGTCGCAAAGCGGGTACAGATGGTATGGGTGCAACGATGCAATCTGCGATGACTGCGTTGACTTACAACAAACCTTACAGTTTCAGTCAGATGATTTTCTATGAGATCGATTCAGTGACGCGCAGTGGCTCGAGAAAGATTTTTGATGTACCCGAGATTCTTACAAATGGTCCTCAATCATGTAGCTCCCAATCTGCCACAACGACGTCCTATTTCTTATGTAGAGTGTGTTTCTAAGAGAATTTTTGCTCAATGTCAATCTTCGAGTGCACGTAGCAGGGAAAAGCTACGTCCGAGGCACACTGCCTTGTTTGGTTACTTAGTGAATCCTGAGTATGTTGCTCCTCCGGAAGATGAATTTAATGATCCAGCACCGCAACAGGCTGATATCCCTCAACCACCTCCTGTGGTTCAACCACCACCCGTGGTATAGCAAGCACCTCCTGCTGATCCTGTTGCAGCTCCTGAAGAACAAGTTGATCTTGAGATTACCTTTGGAGGGCAAGGTTTCTTTGATATGGAAAGGCTTGATCTAGCTGCTGAAGTTCAAGCCTTAGTAGTTGATGTGTCTGGTGTAAATGTTACCATGGTCGGTACATCTGTGGCGGATTCTGAGGGAACGGTCTCTGATTCCTCCACTGACGATATAGTCGAAGCACAGCAAATTCTTGCCAGACAAGAAAGAATTCATGGCAAACGGAAGAAAGACTCAGATGATAGTGAATCAGATTATGAGGAGGATTTGTATCGTTTGGTACGAAGATCAAAGAAGGCAAAAAGTTGGTGAAAGTTCAAGGGTTGTCCATTTTACTCCACCATCATTATCGGGTATGTCTATGTTACTTGTTTCTTCGGCAGTTCCCTTACCAGTAACCTCAAGTGTACCCTTGGTGACCGTATCGTCATCATTTGGTATTCCTCCAACCACGTTCCAGTTTACAGCACCGGAGATTGTTTCTTTACCACCTCCTACCCTTACTCCATCAAAGGTGGTTGCTAGATTTGTTGAGTCAACGCTGGTAGCGACTGTTGGGTTACCTGTCTCTATACCACCCACGGTTACTATTCAGCCTACCTCTGACGTTCCAACGAGTTTGGGAATTCCACCGCCGTATGCTCAAGATATTTCTCATATGCAGTTTGACTTTGATGCTACCCTGTCTGACTCTGAGCGAATTGCGGCTCTTGAACGGGTTGTTGCTGAACAATCACGGATTAGTCTCATTCAGACACAAGCTATTCAGCGGCTTGTGGCTGAGAATCAGATTCAATCATCACTTCTCATTGAACACGGTAAACTCTTTGATGCTCTTAAACGGTTCTTAGCATCTCAGGGGAGACGAGTTGCAAGGGTGATGAGTTGAGGACGAAGAAGAGACAAGACAGAGATGATGATCCCAATGCATCGAAAGATGCAGGTGGTGAGTTTCCAAGAACTGAACAAAATCTTGGGACTTTCACATCTCAGGGGGACTCTGCTAGTCCATCAGGCAGTACGGGTGGTGAGACTGTGGTGGTTGTAGACGATGAGGATGACTTGGGTAATGATGAGGATGAGTTAGTTGATGATGTATTGATGGCTAGTGAGATTGAGAAAATCGGGGAATAGATAGAGATTGAAAGCGAGTTAAAGGAAGGAGAGATAGTTGATGATGAGGTTGAGCACGATATTCCAAGTGTTGATGAAGTGAAGTTGGGTTAAGATGATAATGTGACGGGTGAGTCCGAGTGGGAAGAGCAGCCAAGATGGAAAGAAGGTTGTGCTAAATGGTTCTTCAAGACAAAGAAGCCAGTGGTACCGATAATGTTCAAGAAAAGTTGCAATATCAAGGGTTAAGCTGAGTCAAAGAAAGGTATCATTTGCTGGCTATATGATGAACAGTTGAGGTTGTTTGTGATAAAGCGTTATGATGGGGTTCAGTATTTTAAAAAGGCATTGAGATCGCTCAACACCCTGCCCGAGTGCGAGGTAAAAGATTTGGCTTGTTTAAGATTGATAAATAGAAGTGATGATAACTTTGCCAAATGGGTTGGAAAGATTGTGTGGAAGGAAAGTATTAAGGAGAAAAAGTTCGAGTTGTTGAAGCCTCAAAAAGGGAAGTTGGTAAGGGAAGTTGGTTGAAGACAAGGAACGGGGTATGCGGGCTGATGGTAAGCCTTGGATGGTGGTGAAATATAAGCCGATTCGATGTTTGAAAGAGGTTCCGATGAAGCTAATACCCAAGAATGTGTTGAAGGATCTCAAGGGGTGGTTTGTTGACTGCCAGACTGTTGAAGCCGTAATGGAAGATGAAGATGAACAAAATATTCTAAGGGTGTATGATCCAATGCACTTGGTTAACTTGTCTCAAGCTGATTTGCAGGTACTTAATGATAAGAAGAATTTCTATTTTCCTGCGTGGAAAGATGAAGCAAAGAAGTACCAGAGGGTGGTCTCTGTCTGTATGAGACAAGGCATTCATGCTTGAAGACGGTGGGTACGTGATTTTTGGGTTACATGACACGAGAAAGATGTTAGAGATATGAAGCTACTGCCAAGGGGGAGTCTGTTGGTGCATAACGCCAGTAGTTCAGTATCTCGTGTTTATTTGTGTCTGTAATCATTTACATTGTTCTTATTGTCTTGAACTTGATCTTTTAGGTTCGCTATATGTTTCAGCGAACTTGAGTTGAGCGAAGTTAGGACAACTTCGCCTAGGGTGTTAGGCGAAGTTGTCACTAATATATAACCACTAACTTCAGCTCATTAGACACAACTTTTGGACGGCTGTTTTGTGACACCTTAGTGTTACGTGTTTGGTTTACCTTTGCAATATAACAAGTATTATCTTACTTACTCGTGTTCTTTGCGTGTGATTTACTTGTTCATCGTCTTAACACTCGTATCGTATACGTGGGGATTCCGCACCCTCGTGTTACGAGATACTCCTGTGTAGATCTGGCTGGGAACCTTCAATTTGGTCAAAGTTCAATTAATTGATGAGAGATCAATTATGTTATCATAACGGTTGAGGCGCTTGTGATTATAAATATTAGAATATGTTCTATTATGTTATAAGGGTGTAGCTCAAATGATTGAGGCGCTTGTGATTAAACATAGATTGCAATTGTCGTAGGTTCAAAACTCAGGACATATTTTTATTAAATTTTTATATTAATCTTTTTTCAACTACATCAAAGCCCTAAAATTAAGTAACAAAACTGATGGAAATACAGTTTGTTAATTTTTCTCTGATTACAAAACTAATTAAAATCCCCAAAAACAAGCACAAAAAAATACAGTTTCTTAGCTTTTTACTCATATTATAAAACTAATTAAAAGCCCTAAAAACAACAAGAAACAAATAAAATACAATTTCTTCATTTTATTTTCTGATTCAATCCGTGAAGCTACACTCCTTACAAGTTGATCCTCTAATGAGTTATTTGCCCTTATCAAGATAGGAATTATGTCTGTACATCTTGTGCACACATCAGATCTTGTGGACAAAACACAATCAGACCATATAAAGAAACCACATTTTTTGCACTAAGTTAAAAAATATAGAGTTTAGGGTCAACAATTAGCATAAAGACGTGATAAATTCCAACTTTATTTTCAATTTCACTAACCTGAGATGCACAATTGTAGAATCTCCGACCTGGATTTTTGGTGGTCCTTGGTGTTCTTAGAATGGCTTCTTGACCATAAAAACAATAAACCTGAGATCGATTGCTTCTGCTACTGGATGTTGAGATCGATTCCATGGAGATCGATTGCTTCTACAAGTGGTTTTTTTAAGTGTATTACTTTAGTGTTTATAGGGGTGAAAAAGGAGTTTTTAGTTTTTACTAAACCGAGGCAGTTTATATATATATATATATATATATATATATATATATATATATATATATATATATATATATTAGTGGGTGGTGGTGGGTTCAGATGGTCATGATGGTGGTGGACGGTAGGTTTGGTGGTTCATCTTGGCGGATAGGTGGTGGCTGGTGGTGGCGGGTAGTGGGTGGTGGTGTCGGAGGTCGGTGGTAGTGGTGGCAGTGGGTGGTCGTGGTGGTGGGTGGTTGTGGCGAAGGTGTGGTAGGTGGTGGTGGCAGTGGTGGGTAGTGGGTGGCGGTGGTGGTAGGTGGTGGTGGTAGAGGTGTGGTGGGTTATGGTGGCAGAGGCGGTTGTGGTGGTGGTCGTGGGTGGTGTTAATGCTTATGTTGGTGGTGGTGATGGGTTTAGCCGGTCAAGATGGTGGTGGGTGTTAATGGTTATGTTGGTGGTGGTGGGTGGTTGTGGTGTGTGGTAGTGGTTGGTGTTGAAGGTCGTTGTGGTTGGTGCTGGAGGTGGTGGTGGTTGGTGCCAGTGGTTGTGGCGAATGTGGGCGGTGGATGGTGGCAGTGGGTGGTGTGTAGTATGATTGAGGATATGTAACCCATGAGACGATGACGGTGCTATCTCGTATGATGGCCATAATGATTGGCCTAGTTATGATGACGACGATGCTAATATAATGGTACCCACGTGAATATATGGATATGACAACCCGTGTTAGTGGTGATTATCATATGCTGATAACCTATATGGTACGGTTTAATGATATGTAACCCGTATGATCAACGACGACCATGATAACGTATACGATGATCATACTGATGGTAGCTCGTACGACTGATGATGTCGTTTGATGACAACATCAATTCATATGATGGTGCCGACAGTGATCGCTAATATTGTGCGTTTTGTTTACGAGATAACCCATACGATGCTGACTACATCCCGTACATGGCAATAGGCCATATATATGTTGGTGTTGATGATGCTGATGCTGATGATGACGACACTGATAACAAGATATATGTTACCCGTATGATCGACGCCGACTACGATATCCTATAAAATGACCATATTGATTACCCGCACGACTGATGATGATACCGTTTCATGGCGACGGTGATCGATGATTATGATGATGATGACCACTATTACACATGATAATGATGATAACTTTACGATGTAGATCATCAGCATAACACATATGGTGATGATGATAACCTAGAAGATGATAATGACGACGAAGATGATGATGATTCCAATAATTAAGATGATGATGATGATGATTATAGCCCATATATATCGGGATGGCGATACGACAATGCCTTAGGCGTGTAGTATATACTATATATAAAACATGTCACCCATAGGTCACATCCAATAAACTGACAAATAGTGTGATCTCGACATCTATAAACCTAGCTTACATGTTCTTATGGTCCATGGGTGCTATAGGACATTTTAACCCATGGTCGTGTGTTATAAGCTATATTATGTAACGTTTTTATGTAACTTTGTGTATAATATTATATATACGTTAAATTTAGGTATTGTTTTTCTAGGGTTAACAATGTGGTTCATGTTATATGATTATTTATTTCTAGTTAAGATTTACTATAAAGTTTTTATAACAAGTCCATTGGTTATATTGTGTTTTTATAATTTACTGATGATAAAATGGAGGCAAAAGCTCAAATTAGTCCAAAATAGCTCTAAATTAGTTCAAATTATTCAAAAACTCCTAAATATTTGGCGGTAGAGTTAATTTTCGTATTAACACTCCAAAATCAAATTACACCCCAAATTATTAAAAACTTTTCCACTCCACAAATCAAATCCTTGCACTCAAATCCTTACAGAAGAAACAATCGAAGATGAAGCTTATTGATGAAACAATTGGTGAAGAATATGATTTATACACTGATGAGGACGCTCAATCAGACGACACTTGAGGCTACTCCAGCAAGGAACCCAATGATGACGACGCTCAAGGAGACGACGATATAACGACGAAGGCTATCAAACCCATCAACAGTTTGGCTACTACGAAAAAACCTACAAGGGGGTTAACGAGGTTAACTAAGCTACGTACCGATTATGCAAACTCTGGTGGTGTCAAACTGGTAGTGAAGTTTGATAATCTGGGTTGGTTCACTGGCCAAACCAGATCATAGTTTCCAAGTTTTTAAAGGGATGTTGTAAGGAAAATGGTTGACTTAAGACATTTAAGTTGGAGGAATGTCACAAAGGAGCTTAGAGATAAGCTGTGGAAACAGATAATGGTTATTCATTATTTTTATTTGTGCATTTTATGTTGTTTGATGATTCATTTCTATAGCTTCTTTTTAACTTTTTGCCCAAAGTTAAAAGGATTTTTGAAAAGGACTCCTTTTCCCAATACTTTTTTAACTTCTAAAAATCATTTATGTTTGGTAAAGTGGTTTTTCAAACATCTATGCATAAATATTTTGAGAAGTAATTTATTTCATGAGCTGAGCCACTGTTTATGTTACACCCCGACTTACGGCCTAGGCGTGTGACCAACAGTTGGTACCGGTTTTGTAAATGTATCAGAGTTCAGCGGAAGTTTTTAAAAATATTTTGAAATTATAAACTTTTATTTATAATAAAATATAATATATATATTTTGAAACATTAGTTTAATTGTATATCTTATTGAAACATTTTGATTTATTAGAAAACTTCTCAGATAATAAATATCCGAGTGGTTGATTTATAAATCTTGTAAACTTTTATTTATAATAAAATATAATATATATATTTTGAAACATTAGTTTAATTGTATATCTTATTGAAACATTTTGATTTATTAGAAAACTTCTCAGATAATAAATATCCGAGTGGTTGATTTATAAATCTTGTTTCAATCTTATAAAATTTGTTTAAATATTTTTTTTATATTTTATTCATTTGAAATAATGAGTCATCTCTACCTTGCGAACACCCACTTCATGAATGGCTCCAATTCCTGATACTGTATTTTCCGGAAATATTAGAAAATACGTCAGCGATATGCTGGTGAATACGCTGACGCTAAAAATATTTTCTTTACTTAATCACCCCTCGAGACCACGTAAGTCTCGGCCCATCTTGGCTTAGGAATAATTAAGTTAAACAATCATCATAAACTCGAGTCTCTACACTAGGTCACCTCAGCAAAACACCGCAGCGTTTCGACATAACTTAGGTACCATAAATATACACATGGTCAGTCTCACTCGGACGTAACTTAGGTCCGGCCCATCGTGGCTGGAGGTCGTGACCAAGCGTGGTGTGATGTGTCCACCGCATTCCACATATGTAAGGATCCAGACAAACGTATACTACAGCCTGAGGGCTAGGCTTATACTCTTATTTACAATGTTTTTAGCGACACTTAGTCTCATGTAAAGTTTTACACATAACACGTTTGTTTGTTTGAAAACAATTTTGTAAAAGTGGGGCGTATTCACCTTTTCGTTTTGGATCGGCTTCAATACACCGTCTGAGGATCTTTCCCGTTACTACCTCGCACCTATAGTACGAGTATAGCCTTTTCATTTTGGATCAGCTTCAATACACTGTCCGAGGGTCTTTCCCTCTTTTTTGTTATCTCGCAACTATAGTACAAGTATAACTTTTTGTTAGTCGGATATACAATCCGGCTTAAGACCTTTAGTCTCTTTTTATAAAATCTTTACCTTGATTTTTATGAACCTTAGTTCAAAACATCTTTTCTTTATTTTAAACCTTTAATTTAAAAATATCATTTCTTTCTTTTCTTTTATAAGTTAAAATCCCTAGTTTAACTTATTATTCTTTTTCTTAGTCTTTACGTTTCTTCTCCATTAAGAAACGTATCATCTTCTTCTCTTATTACTTAAATAATATTATCCACTATAAATATGTTTGAACCTATAGTCCAAATCATATATCACTTATTCTTTAGCTCGATAATTTTTCCTTTCTGAAATATATGTTTTCAAAACGTATACTTATACATATATATATATGATTTATATTAATAATATAAACAATATATATATTTTTATTTACTTAATATATCTTTAAATAATATCTTTATCTTTATTTAATAAAGATTATATTATTATATTTGTTTCTTCATTATTTCTCTCTTTATTATAAAGATCATATATTAGCTTTTATCATTATACTTTCTTTGCTTTATTTTCTTTTTTGTTTATTTTCGAGGTATTGACTACACCCTTGAATATGGTCTAAGCCTTTATTATTTTGTAAATATTTTATTCGGGCATTATGCATACCTTGTTTGGGTTATTAATTTCTAAACTCATGGGCATCATGTCGACGTTGGCAAGTATATCGAGAATCTTGATCAGCACCTCCTTGGTGCGCAAATCGAGGTACACCAGTCTTCAAGTCTCGGCACGCATTTCGAGGAAGGTTTTCGGGTCATCTCGGGTCGGTACGTATTTCGAGGCGGAACGTCGGGTCGTCTCGCGTCGCACGTACTTCGAGGAAATCGTCGGTTGAGGGCACGGATTATGAGGTCAGGATCGTCGGGCCGTTGCTACGTCGGGACGTTGGAGCACGCAAACCAATGCATAACAGAAAGTTATGATGAACTCTACGGCCATGGTTCGCTATTTATAACACAGCCTCTACACCTCCAGCGTACCGTTGGTTCTAATGGCGACGGTCCGCTGCTGCCCTTGTGATCCGCAACTCCGAACGCGTGTCAAAGTTGGTAGAGTTCCGAGAACCCAAACCAACGATACTATCGTCGGATGCTACCACCTTTATCTATCTTGATATAATTATATCTTATACTCAAGACTCAAGAATTATCATCATAATAAAGGCATCTCTTTCTATATAAATATGCATGACTTGAGCTTTCTGTACACATATATATACTAATGATAATATGTTCCTTTCTCATTTGGGATAACTACCATATATATTATGTAAAACTTGAGAACAGGTGGCGGGAATTTGAGAAATATAATCATTGTTACCGCAAGATGGCATTCTCAAAATTTATAAATAGTTAGTGGTAATTAAAGCAAAGTGGCATACTTAAGACAATCTGGCTTCATTAATAGTTGTGATCCATATCCAGATTTAATATTAAATACTTATGTTACAATTTAAAAGATTAATTTTAACGATGGCATTTTATATGTATTAGTATAAATGTATGTGTATTAATAGTAATAATAGATTCTCTTCTTATTTCGACTCAACACTAATAATAAACGGTGTTTAAATGATGATCGACAAATATTAAACGTTCGTTTAAATATCTCGAAACACAAATAATTAGTTTCTGCTTAAATGCTCAAGTGATAATATTTTCTAATATAAACCGAGATACATTTTATTTATATCCATTAGTGAATATTTGGACTCACTTCTTATGTCATTAGTATAAATATATATATATTTTTAACCTTTCAATTTTTTAAGTTGACATTTTTGTCTTGAAAATTTGAGGGGTGTTACAGTTTGTAGAAGTAATTTACCTTTACTATATTATATTATGTATAAATATTTTAAGATTGAGGCATGTCACAGGCCTTCTATGATGAATCGGCTCGGACACCTTCTTCGGAATTTCTGAAGAAAAATGTATGACAAATACATTATGCTGAACATCTGTAAACCTCTGAAGCTGAAGGCGATACCCAAGGGACATGAGACGATGATCAAGCAAGAAGACTGGGATCGCTTCATTGAGTACACACAATCGAAGCAGTTTCAGGTATAAATCCTCTACTCTGCAAACATAGATTGATCGACTATATAAGGTTATGTTTTTTTTAAAATATAATGAAATGATTATAATGTGTTGTTGAAGAAACGATCGGCTTCAACAAAGGGACCTCGAGCAAACAATGTTTTTGATTATCACATGGGACGAGGGGGGTATTCCTACCTTCGAGAGAAACTGGTATCACTTCACTCTCTAGTTCAATGATTTGTTGGTTATGTGTCTAATGAATGACCGTCGGTTGCTTTCTGTTGAATATTTTACAAGGTCAAAAACAAGGAACTTGCACCGGATGAGATGCCCGGCCGTGCATTATTGTGGATGAAAGCAAGGGAGGACAAAAATGGTGCATACAAGAATGCTTTTGTCGAAGACGTGTCAACCAAATTAGTATGTTTTAGTATTAAACTTTTTAAATCATGTTAAAGTCAATTCATTGCCACACACACACCCTTATAGTGGCGTCAAAAAAAATTGAGTATGTCTAACTTGTCTCAACACTTGATGTGGATACAACTACTGGTTAGGATGGTCAACAGCAGTACAACCAAACCAACAGTTGTTTATTTACTTACAGTAGTTTATCAAGTACTAGGGATATTGGACGGGATATTTTTTACTGGGTGTGATTAGGATATCTGACGTTTTATGCTTGTAAGGAATCGACAGTTTGACATTTGTTTTCTTGTAGGTTCAGCATGAACAACAGATCGCCTCCGGAGCCCTAACACTTGAACCGTGCCCAGATGCCGTCACATTAGTACTTGGCAAAAGATGGGTTTTTAAAAGGGATTGGTACGGATTGACAGCATGTAAATATTGGGGTGTGAGTCGGGTAAAAGGCACGTTTAAGGAACTGATTGCCCAACTTGAGTATGAGGCGGCGCAGAGAGATGAAGTGGTGAACAAGTTGACGACTCTACTTATATCCACGAATGCTATGCTAGCAAGCCGTGATAAGGACCAGTTAGCATTTAAGGCCAGGTTTAGACATCTCGAAGGAATGCTGCCGCAAATGTCGGCAAGTCAAGTAAGTGACGTATGTTACATACAAACATATTAATTAATGTATTCAACATACATAATTGGCACTGTTTGTTGTCACAATTCGTAGGTAAACCTTGTTCCCATTCCGGTTGGTTCTAACCAAAGTACTAGTGCTGTGGGGCAAAATAAAATGCCAGCACCGCTAAGTATTTGACAGTTTTTCTATGTTTATTACAACTTTTCATGTGATTTTTAATTTTTCATAACCAAATAAATTGATTTGCAGGCCAGTTCTGTGGAAAATATCCTTACCTCAGCTGAGGTTGTGAAACAAGAATCCGCTCCTCAGGTAAGCATTTGACAGTTTGATTCATTTTTTTTAATAATTAACTTTCCATATGAGTGTGCTGATTTTGCTTAAGTTAATTGTAGGTCAAGTCTGTGGATAAAATAGTTGTCCAAACGGTACTTACTCCCCAGAGCATAACATCAGTAAGTGTTTGACAATTTCGGTACTTTTTATAATTTGTTTCCAATGTGAGTGTGCTCATTTTCAATTACCGAATTACAGGCCAAGTCCGTTGACAAAAATGTTGACAGACGGTAGTCGATCCCCAGAGCGCGACATCAGTAAGTATTTGGCAATTTCAGTTTTTATATTTTATAACTTAATAAGTCTAACAATTCCAATTTCTTTTATATTACGAATGAAGCCTGTAGAGAACAATGTTGACTAAACATCAACACAACTACACCACACCGCGGATAGTAACGGCTCTAAAAAACCAACATTACTTAACAGTTTCATATTTTTTGTTCCGAGTTTTCCATTTAATTGTTGATTGATTTCCATCCATAAGCTGATTTATTGAATGGTTTTAGGTCAAACGGAGAAGCCATAAAAGAAAAGGTGATGTATCTACGGATGAAGCTTCCCTACCTCCTGAAATAAAGGTATGTACTCCGCGAAACATTGTTAATTTCCCATGATCATGGCATATCCATGAGTATGTACTTATATATTGAGTTCAACTAAGCCATCTTAATTTCACATGCTTGTTTATAGGTGTATGAGTGTGGTTAGTGTCTGAATGACAAGCTTAAAAAGGTGGCACATGGTAGAATTCATTCGTCAACGGTTCCACAACAGTTGCATGGAAAAGCAATCCCGGAGGGTTGCTATGAAGTTAGTATTAATAAAGCCATAAAGGAACATGCAATTATTCCATGTTAGTCAGGTGAAATTATGACTGTTGGTGACACAACTTGTACTTTTGTTGCTTGGCTAAAATACCTAATCTCATGTGACCAGGAGGTCTGTTCCCTTTTATTTCTATTCAAGTACAAATATTAGGGGTGTTCACTATTCGGTTTGAAACCGTGAAACCGGTCATCGGTTTGGTTTCATGGTTGGTTTTTTTCATAACTATCGGTCGGTCGATTTCAAAAGATTCAAATCTTAGTAAATGGTTTGGTTTACGGTTTACAACAAAAACCAACCGTATAAACTAGACCTGGCAGTGTATTAACTTATTTATATTTTTATGTATATATATGTATTTAAATATAATACTGAGCATAATTAACTTAAAATTGTTTTATAAAGTGTATATATAAGAGAGCTGTATTGCTAAACAGTATATACTAAAGAACTTAGAAAGGGATGGGCAAAGCCCAAATACATACTATATTAAACTTAATAGTGTGTGGCTAGATTGTGTTTACTTGTGTGTATACTTGTTAAACTTCACAAATACTTAATAACTTTACTATAATATATCATACGCTAATTTGGAAATCTTGTATAAAACCCAAACAAGCCCAAACCATGAAACCAAACCGTTACTAACGAATTGATTCGGTTCATTTTAAGAGTCCTACAGTTCGGTTTTGGTTTACAAAAATAAAAACCGTCACCAACGGTTTGGTTCATGGTTTGACTCAAAAACTGCGAAAACCGAACCATGAACACCCCTAACAAATATCACAAGGGAGAATATATTTTGTGACACGGAGGTTTGTTCCTATTTTGTTCTATTCAATTACAATATATCACAAGAGAGCATATCTTTTGTGACAATGAGGTTTGTTCATATTTTTTTATATTCAATTACAAAATATGACATTAATTACACATATTGTTTTTCATATTCTGTTGTTCCAGCTACCACCACTCCCATCATCAAAAAAACCAGACAAAGCAGGCAAGAAGTCAAAGGTTCAATGATAGACAAGGTGAACAAATAGAAGACAAGGAGCAGCGCCAAGAAAACTGACGCCTTAGCTAGTATATAGGTAGTCGTTATTTTGTATATATATAGGTATTGTACATTTTGCATATATTTTAAAAAAAAGATGTATAGATTTGCTTAAGTGAATATTATTGTTAATATAATTTGTTTCTTATTTTGTTTTGTCATGCTTGTTTATAGCTGTTTTATATCACTGCATAAAAAATAAAAATAATTATATATTGCCTAATTACACAGTATTGGGCACATAGAAACACATTAAATAGGTGTGGCCAAAAGTAAGACATTAGCCACGCTTCAAATTACAAAAATTGGAGTCTATAAATGACCATTAGCCACATCACAACATTGTTGTGTGACGGAATGATAGAAAAGTTGATGGAGATAACAAATTATGTGTGGCTAAAAGTGTGACATAGCCACACCGAAATACAAAAATTCGTGTGGCTATAAATAACCATTACCCACGCCATGCTTGATTCGTTTTTTGTGTGTGTGATGGAATCATATAAAACGTCATATAAAAAATCACTAAGTGTGACCAAATGGCATTAAATAACCACACTCTACATATTTTCGTGTGCCCAACACTAGCCATTGGACACACTTTCATCACTTGGTTTTCGTTTGTGTGGCGGAACAAGATCAAACATCATTGGAAAATCCACTATGTGTGACCAAAAGTATGATAATAGCCACACTTTATATTACAAAAGCATTATGTGTGGCAAACGGTAAAGCAATGGCCACACCACAAACTACAAAACAGTGTTTGAGTGGCAAGTTCACATTTTTAGCCACATTGACAATAACCTCCAGTGTCTATATAATAAGATTAGCCACACAATACATCACTAAGTGTGACGAAAAGTTTGACAATAGCCGCACATTAAATTATGAAAAGCATTATGTGTGACAAACGGTAAGACAATGACCACTCCACAAACTAAAAAAGAGTGATTGAGTGGCAAGTTCACATTTTTAGCCACATTGACAATAACCTCCAATGTTTATATGTAACATCCTAAATATTATAATGTTAGATTATAATATTAAATAAAGATTTCGTTAAGTTGTCGTTTGTTAAATAATTATTTTAATATTTAATAAAGAAAGTCGTGTTAAGTTATCGAGTGTTAATATTTAACTAATATTAAATATAGAAAAGATCATGGACTTGGAATAATTAAAAGGATTAAAGAGTAATGGGCTTTAGGTCCATAGGCTTTAATGGGTATAAATACTCCCTTAAACCATCCTAAAACCCTAACTCTCATTTCCATCTTCCATAATCTCTACATACACCCAAAACACACACACACACACACACCTTACCAAAATCGGCCAAGAGAAGAAGAAGATTTGAGGTCTAGTGCAGTTGAATATTAATAGATCTTTGATACGCAAAGTAGATACAAGATTTAAGGTTTATAATTAAGCTAAACGAAATCCAAACGAACACAAAAGGTATGATCTTGATCTTAAAGTTTACGTTTTTTTTATTAACGCTTGGCCTTGAAACTTGAAGCTTTAGTAGATCGAGTCTAAACGAAACATAAAGTTGTAAAGGTGAAGTTAAAGTGAACTTAACGAACTTATAATCATGAACGACTCGTTTAAAGAAACCCTAGATCTATTTTAAACATTTTAAGCTTAAAGATCCAAACTTTATGATTTCCCGAGTCAAGTCTTACCCGTAAATGGTCACGAGAGCGTTTAAGGGTTGAGATGGCATCATGTTAAAGGTTATATGTTAAATAATAATAATAATAATAATAATAATAATAATAATAATAATAATAATAATGATTAACGGGCAGTGGGTGAGACCCAACCTGTAACCCTCATGTGTCCAAAAGCTATCTGCCCAGCCCAAACCCAAATATAGTGGAGAACCGTCTGGACATCGTCTTCCTTGCAGCCAAGCATATCACCCTCGAACACAATAGAAGCTGATTACAAGGTTAGCATCGCATACACCATGTTCGATTACATTTGGAGTCGATTACACTGCCTAATCGATCTGATATTCACTCGATGACTATTTTAATCGATTACACTATTAATTCGATTACAGTAGTGGATCGAGTAGACGATGAGTCGATTACAATCACACTCAATCACATGGACAACTCGATTACAATTAGACAGATCAATCAGTTTAGTTCAGATACAACCCATCGATTACATTGTGTTCCTTTACACCTAGACTCGATTACAATTGTAAACTCGATCATAATGATACAATCGATTACAGAGAGGGGTCAATTACATCTGAATCAGATTACAACAGAACTCGATTACACCCCAAATTCGATTACCTTTGAAGCCGATTACAAGGCCTAATCAGCTGTGAGATGGATCAATTACAATATTAGTCGATCGCACTTAGGAGACTCGAATACATTGAGAGTATCCAATCACCATTGTGGAGTTCGCATACACTGCCATAATCACTTGCAACAAGAGTAATCGATTACAATAAGAAACCGTTTACGCAATGAAGACTCGATTACAAGTAACTCGCATACAAATTGAACCCATAGCCTTAAAATTGCATAGAAAGGACCTCGATTACAATTGAATCATCATCATTGATTACTTTGTAATCGATGTTTGGGGGACTCATTTACTTGGAACGACAGGAAGAAGAACAAAGAAAATGAAATGAAGAAGAAGAAGGACGAACAGATGGCTAAAAAAATGGAAGAATTGGGCTTTTTTTTATTTACCCTTGGCCCAAACGCTTAGCCAAGCCCAAATGCCACCAAAACCCTATTACTCCTTACACTCAATAACTTGGGCCTAGCTCAAACTTCTTGGTCAAACCCGAAGACCATCTTAGCTCGATTACTATGAGACCCGAGTTCAAGAAAAAGAAAAGAAAGGCTAAAGCCCGATTAGGGTTTTGAAATGGAAAGATAATATTATGATAATCTAAAATTCCTATGTTAATAATAAATATTAAAGAAAGAAAAAGGAATATTAAATAATTAAAAGTCGTATACACTAGGATTTATATAAAATAATTTAAGTATCATGTAATACAATGACCATAGATTACTCCAGACATAGAACCAATATTAATACGTGTACCATATATACAGTTAGCAGGGCACAACTAAAGAAGGGAATTGCGATAAACGGAAAAAGAAACAGGATCCAGGTGAATTTCTAGCCCCACTTCCTTGTTATGTTTTCGGGGCTGTGTGCATACTCTATATGTTTGTTAATACATTTATCCTAAGTGATAAATGTACTCCTTACATGATTATGTCAAAAATGTGAATGATTGCTTGTCAGTACGTGAACGATCTTCGGATATTGCACGCATGGGGAAGTTGTAATGCTATGTTAAATGATGGTATGATATGTATGTATGCTATGAATGAATGTAATAATGGGGATGATAATTAAGGATAAAGGGTTGCATACCCTACTAATATATACGAAGGATAAAGGGTTGCATACCCTACTAATATATGCGAAGGATAAAGGGTTGCATACCCTACTAATATGTGCGAAGGTTAAAGGTTTGCATACCCTAATAATATATGCGAAGGTTATATGGAGAAATGCTCTTTATAACATAAGAAATGAACGTAAGTAAGTATGAGATAAAAGTATGAAAGTATGAATGAAAGTATGTAAGTATGTATGTATTGTATGTTATGTGATTAACAAGAACTCACTCAGCATAGCTGACTTTTAGTATGCACGCAGGTGAGTAGGATGAGTCAGTCGCTTGAGGTGAACGTGTGGCATTGAATAAGAGGCTGGCATCGGGAGACTCAAGACGTCTATGTTTAATGTTTTGTTCATTTTGAAACACATGATATGTTTTAAGACAAGTTATGGATTGTTATGAAATGGTTTACGAAAGTTTTTATATTTAACGAATGTTTTTATTAACACTGATGACTAGAACTATGTGAATGAGTAAATCCAACATCCAAATGTGAGGCATCGGTGACGGGGCCTCATAAGTTGGTATCAGAGCAAAGTTCGAGAGATTTAAGAATCCTACATGCTTAGACTCGAACAGAGAATGGGGTTTAAGTAAGAAGATGCCAATTCAAGTATGCCATGTGTCACTCAAGCAAGCTCAGTAAAGGTAAAGTGTATGGTTAGATAATAAATGTTAATGTTAGCTTAAATGCTGGTGAAATGATGTGTTAGTGATACTTATAGGATTTCTTGCTTATTTGATTGTTTAACTGTTCGATATTAGAATCAGCACAAATAGACTCATAAAAGGAAGTGTATAGGACACGGAAAGTAACGTGATCAGCTAATCACAACTGGCCACTGTTATTACCTGTTAGCCTTACTATCCTTGTACTAAATAGTTCCTTGAGTGATGATGTTTGTGTTTTTCCTTTTAGAATATGATGGCAGGAACGGGAGGAAATGTGGGAACTGGAGACATGGTGAGAGCTGGAGGTCGCACTGGACGTCGGGGCAGGCCTCGTCGTGTCCGACAACCTTCAGTTGAAACAGCTTCCAACACCGGAGATGAAGGAAGCGCAACTGGAGGAAACCCGAACAACAATGAAGGGGTTCAACTGGATCTCGTAATTCAAGCAGCCATTGTTCAAGCTGTAGCCATTGCTGTGAAGAACCTGTCTCCCGAATGAACTGCTCGAAACCGTGAAAGAACTGCCGAAGGGGCGGGTGGTGATGGTAGCAGAAATGAGGAAGGAGAAAGGGAGGCCTCGAGTGGGGTTAAGTTTGTGAAAGTCGATGACAGGAAAAGAGGCCGAGGAGGGTACAACTACAATTCCTTCAAGGATGTGACCATCCGAAGCTGACTGGTCTCGTAGACGCAATCACTACTCTTCAATGGATAACCATTATGGATAAGGTTATCCGCATTAGCGAGTGCCGTCCCGATCAAGCTGTCGGTTATGCCACCCAATCGTTAGGTAATGAGGCAATGTACTGGTGGGATTCGATTGAGCAGAGGAAGGGTCCAAAGGAAATTAAGGCAATGAAATGGGAAGATCTGAAAGAACTGGTTATGAAGAAATTCTGTGCTGACGCCGAGGTTGAGAGGGCGGAGATGAAGTTCTAAAACTTGAAAGCTGGGACGATGACACTTCGTGAGTACACCACCGAGTTCAATCGAATGTCTAGGTTGGTACGCGATATGGTTAACACTAAAGATAAGAGAATTAAGTGCTATGTGAGAGGATTGCCACAAAAAGTTCACGTACTCGTCAGGGCGAATAAACCTGCTACTTTTGACTCTGCTGTCGAACTCGCAGAGATGGTTTATGAGGACCTTGCTGCAGATGATGTTGTGGTGGGGGAAGAGAAGAATGATAAGAAGTGGGTTGCTCCTTTTAAATGACCCGGTACTCAGTTGCGGAACTCAAAGGATAAGAAGCAGAAAGTGTGGGAGAAGAGATCGTGCAAGACGTGTGGTAAAATGCACGGTGGTGAGTGAAAGTGGGGTAAGGGATCAGATGTTTGTTATAAATGTGGAAAGTCTATCGCGAATGTGCATAGACTATCGCGAGTTGAACAAACTTACTGTAAAGAATAGATATCATTTGCCAAGGATTGATGATCTGTTTGACCAACTGCAAGGTTCAAGTTGGTTCTCACGAATAGATCTCAGATCAGGCTATCATCAGTTAAAAGGTGAAAGATGTAGACATCCCTAAAACAGTGTTTCAGACGTGGTATGGACACTACAAGTTCCTCGTAATGTCATTAGGTCTAACAAATGCTCACGCAACATTTATGGACATGATGAATAGGGTGTGTCGGCCGATGTTGGATAAGTCAGTTATCGTTCTCATCGACGACATATTGATTTATTCAAAGAATGAGTCTGATCATGCTGAGCATCTGAGAGAGGTATTGGAGACTCTGAAGGAAGAAAAGTTCTTTGCTAAGTTTTTGAAATGCGCCTTCTGGTTAAGAGAAGTGTAATTTCTAGGTCACGTGATTAATCCAGAAGGGATTACCGTGGATCCCGCTACATTGAAGCGATAACGAATTGGAAGACTCCACAGAATCCGACTGATATACGAAGCTTCTAAGGGTTAGCTGGCTACTATAAGAGATTCATCGAAGGTTTTTCCAAGATAGCCACACTGTTGACCGGTATGACCCGAAAGTCGGTAGTATTCAGTTGGGGAAAGTTCCAAGAAGAAGCTTTTGAGGAATTAAAGAAGATGCTCACGCAAGCTCCAATCCTTGCTTTAACCGATGGTGACGAGGATTTGGTTGTTTGTACTGATGCTTCGTATCGTGGGTTAGGTTGCGTGTTGATGCAATGAGGTAAAGTGATAGCATACGCGTCTAGACAGTTGAAAGTCCACGAGAGTACTTATCTGAAGCATGACTTAGAGCTAGCAGCTGTAGTGCACGCTCTTAATATATGGAGACACTATCTGTATGGTACTAAGTGTACCATCTACACAAATCATAAGAGTTTAAAATACTTCTTCGAATAGAAGGAATTAAACATGAGACAGAGAAGATGGTTGGAATTGATTAAGGATTACGACTACGACATTCAATACTATCCTGGTAAAGCTAATATGGTCGCCGATGCGGTAAGTCGTAAGAATGAGGAAGTCATTGCAACAGTAAAGTCATACCAGCTGATTATGAATTCAAGTCTTTTTGAAGAAATCATCAAGGTGCAGTCAGAGGTGTTAGTAGACGAGAAGTTGGTAAAGAAAGAAAGAGTTTACGGCCAGCAAGATGAGTTGATGGAAAACACTCATGGCGTTAAGACTAGGTTTGACCGTATATGGATCCCACGCCATGGAGATTTTAGAGGTCGAATCCTAGATGAAGCTCATAAGTCAAGATACTCAATCCATCTAGGAGCTACAAAAATGTATCAAGACTTGAAAAGAGACTACTGGTGGCCATGGATGAAAAACGATGTAGTGAATTATGTTAGTAAGTGCTTAACTTGTTTACAAGTCAAAGCCGAATATCAGAAGCCTTATGGAAAAACGCAACCGCTTGAGATAACTGAGTGGAAATAGGAACACATCACTATGGATTTCATAACTAAGCTACCTCGTACAACTAAGCAACATGATACCATCTGGGTGATTATGGACCGTTTGACAAAGAGTGCTCACTTTCTGCCTATACGAGAGGCTATCTCGTCAGAAACGTTAGCAAGCTTGTTCATAAATGAGGTTGTGGCTAAACACGGAGTACCGTTATCTATCGTGCCAGATAGAGATACTCGGTTTACTTCGAGATTTTGGAAGAAGTTCCATGAAGCTATGGGGATGAGGTTGAACATCAGTACGGCGTATCATCCTCAAACAAATGGACAGTCTGAAAGGATGATCCAAACCCTTGAGGATATACTACGTGCTTGTGTTTTAGATTTTAGTGGGAGTTGGGATGATCATCTGCATCTGGTAGAGTTCTCCTATAACAAAAGTTACCATTCAAGTATTGGTATGCCACCATTTGAAATGCCTTATGATAGACGATGTAGAACTCCCATATCTTGGGGAGAGATTGGTCAAAAGGAAATGGGAATTTTAGAAGTGGTTCAAGAAACATCTTGAAAGTTCGAGTAGATTAAAGGAAGAATGAAAGCTGCTCAAGACAGAAAGAAGTCATATGCTGATAAGCGGCGACGACCGATTGAGTTTAACGTTGGTGACAACGTGATGCTCAAGGTCTCGCCTTGGAAAGGAATCATTCGTTTTAGGAAAAGAGGAAAATTGAGTCCAAGATACGTCGGACCATTTAAGATTGTGGATCGGGTGGGTGAAGTAGCTTATAAGCTGGATTTACCCGATGAGTTAGAAGGAATTCATTCAACCTTCCATGTTTCTCATCTGAGGAAATGTCTAGCTAACGACACGTCTCACGTGCTGTTGATGGACATCAAGGTTGATGAACAACTGAACTACATTGAGCAACTGATAGAGGTTGTTGATCGAAAGGAGAAGCAACTTCGCCACAAGGTTATACCCTTGGTGAAAGTGATATGGAAGCATCGCACATGATCAGATGCTACGTGGGAAGCTGAGGATGAGATGCGCAAGTTTTACCCTAATCTGTTTAGGTAATAGTTATGTTTCGGGGACGAAACCTCTTTAAGGAGGGAAGACTTGTAACATCCTAAATATTATAATGTTAGATTATAATATTAAATAAAGATTTCGTTAAGTTGTCGTGTGTTAAATAATTATTTTAATATTTAATAAAGAAAATTGTGTTAAGTTATCGGGTGTTAATATTTAACTAATATTAAATATAGAAAAGATCATGGACTTGGAATAATTAAAAGGATTAAACAGTAATGGGCTTTAGGTCCATGGGCTTTAAGGGGTATAAATACTCTCTTAAACACTCCTAAAACCCTAACTCTCATTTCCATCTTCCATAACCTCTACATACACCCAAAACACACACACACACCTTACCAAAATCGGCCAAGAAAAGAAGATTTGAGGTCTAGTGCGCGTTGAATATTAATATATCTTTGATACGCAAAGTAGATACAAGATTTAAGGTTCATAATCAAGCTAAACGAAATCCAAACGAACACAAAAGGTATGATCTTGATATTAAAATTTACGTTTTTTATTAACGCGTGGCCTTGAAACTTGAAGCTATAGTAGATCGAGTCTATACGAAACATAAAGTTGTAAACTTGAAGTTAAAGTGAACATAACAAACTTATAATCATGACCGGCTCGTTTAAAGAAACCCTAGATCTATTTTAAACATTTAAAGATTAAAGATCCAAACTTTATGATTTCCCGAGTCAAGTCTTACCTGGAAATGGTCACGAGAGCGTTTAAGGGGTGAGATGGCATCATGTTAAAGGTTATATGTTAAATAATAATAATAATAATAATAACAACAACAACAACAATAATAATAATAATAATAATAATAATAATAATAATAATAATAATAAACGGGCAGTGGGTGAGACCCAACCTGTAACCCTCGTGTGTCCAAAAGCCATCTGCCCAGCCCAAACCCAAATACAGTGGAGACCCATCTAGACATCGTCTTCCTTGCAGCCAATCATATCACCCTCGAACACAATAGCAGCCGATTACAAGGTTAGCATCGCATACACCATGTTCGATTACATTTGGATTCGATTACACTGCCTAATCGATCTGATATTCACTCGATGACTATTGTAATTGATTACACTATTAATTCGATTACAGTAGTGGATCGAGTAGAAAATGAGTCGATTACAATCACACTCAATCACATGGAAAGCTCGATTACAATTAGACAGATCAATCAGTTTAGTTCAGATACAACCCATCGATTACATTGTGTTCCTTTACACCTAGACTCGATTACAATTGTAAACTCGATCATAATGATACAATCGATTACAGAGAGGGGTCGATTACATCTGAATCAGATTACAACAGAACTCGATTACAACCCAAATTCGATTACCTTTGAAGCCGATTACAAGGCCTAATCAGCTGTGAGATGGATCGATTACAATATTGGTCGATCGCACTTAGGACACTCGAATACATTGAGAGTATCCAATCACCATTGTGGAGTTCGCATACACTGCCATAATCACTTGCAACAAGACTAATTAATTACAATAAGAAACCGATTACGCAATGAAGACTCTATTACAAGTAACTCGAATACAAATTGAACCCATAGCCTTAAAATCGCATACAAAGGACCTCGATTACAATTGAATCATTATCATCGATTACTTTGTAATCGATGTTTGGGGGGGGGGGACTCGCTTACTTGGAACGACAGGAAGAAGAATAAAGAAAATGAAATGAGGAAGAAGAAGGACGAATAGATGGTTAAAAAAATTGAAGAATTGGGCTTTTTTTTATTTACCCTTGGCCGAAACTCTTAGCCAAGCCCAAATGCCACCCATGCCCTATTACTCCTTACACTCAATCACTTGGGCCTAGCTCAAACTTCTTGGTAAACCCGGAGACCATCCTAGCTCGTTTACAATGAGACCCGAGTTTAAGAAAAAGAAAAGAAAGGCAAAAGCCCGATTAGGGTTTTGAAATGGAAAGATAATATTAAGATAATCTAAAAGTACTATATTAATAATAAAATATTAAAGACAGAAAAAGGAATATTAAATAATTAAAAGCCGTATACACTAGGATTTATATAAAATAATTTAAGTATCATGTAATACAATGACCATAGATTACTCCAGACATAGAACCAATATTAATACGTGTACCCTATATACAGTTAGCAGGGCACAATTAAAAAAGGGAATTACGATAAACGGAGAAAGAAACAGGATCCAGGTGAATTTCTAGCCCCACTTCCTTGTTATGTTGTCGGGGCTGTGTGCATACACGATATGTTTGTTAATGCATTTGTCCTAAGTGGTAAATGTATGCCTTACGTGATTATGTGAAAAGTGTGAATGATTGCTTGTCAGTACGTGAACGATCTTCGGATATTGCACACATGGTCAAGTTGTAATGTTATGTTAAATGATGGTACGATATGTATGTATGTTATGAATGAATATAATAATGGGGATGATAATTAAGGATAAAGGGTTGCATACACTACTAAAATATGCGAAGGATAAAGGGTTGCATACACTACTAATATATGCGAAGTATAAAGGGTTGCATACCCTACTAATATATGCGAACGTTAAAGGGTTGCATACCCTAATAATATATGCGACGGTTATATGACGAAGTGCTCTTTATTACATAAGAAATGAAGGTAAGTAAGTATGAGATAAAAGTATGAAAGTATGAATGAAAGTATGTAAGTATGTATGTATTGTATGTTATGTGATTAACTATAACTCACTCAGCGTAGCTGACTTTTAGTATACGCAGGTGAGTAGGATGAGGCAGCTCCCTTGAGTTGAACGCGTGGCATTGTGTAGGTTCCCAGCCGGATCTACACGGAAGTATCTCGTTCTACGTAGGTGCGGAATCCCTACGTAAGACGACACGAGTGTTAGATGCGATATACGTTAAAACCAAGCACAAATACACGTTACAATACTCAAAAGACACGTTGTATTGCAACACTTCAACACGTGATGTTCAATCACAATTACACGTACTGGAAATCACTCCTTCATACAACCTGTAACATATGTATATATATGTTACGAAAACTTCGCCTAACAGACTAGGCGAAGTTGTCAATAACTTCGCTTGTCCACAAGTTCGCTTATATCAGGCGAACTTGTGAGACAACCTATCTAAACCAAAACAAACAAACACGATTACAGACACAAACATAACACTAGATACTGAACTACTGACATCATGTACCAACAGACTCCCCCTTGGCAGTAGCTTCATATCTCTATCTTTAATCACCTGTTTGGTAATCTCAAAATCTTGTATCTCCCGTCTTCAAGCATGAACTCCATGTCTTACACAGACACAGACAACTCTCTGGTATTTCTTGGCTTCTTCTTTCCATGCAGGAATATAGAATATCTTTTTCTCGTTCAGCACCTGCAAGTCAGCTTGGGACAAATTCACCAAGTGCATAGGATCATACACTCTCAGCACCTCTTGTTCATCTTCATCCTCCATAACCGGTTCAGCTGTTTGACTGTCGACATACCACCATTTCAGATCCTTTAGGACATCCTTGGGCATTTGTTTCATCGGCACTTCTTTTAAACACCGGATAGGCTTATACTTCATTACCATCCAAGGTTTGCCATCAGCTCTCATTCCTCTGTCTTTATCTTCAACAAGCTTCCCTTTCTGCGGCTTTAACAACTCGAACTTTTTCTCTTTTATACTTTCTTTCCACACGATCTTTCCAATAATCCTAGCCATATTATCATCACTCCTGTTTATCAACCCCAACTTGGCTAAATCCTTCACCTCACACTCCGGCAAGGTATTCAATGATCTCAACAACCCTTTGAAGTACTGAACTCCGTCAAAACGTTTAATCACAAACAGCCTCAACTGCTCGTCATATAACCAGCATATAATCCCCTTCTTTGATTCAGCATACCCTTTGATATTATAATTCTTTTTAAACATAGTTGGAACCGCTGGCTTCTTTGTCTTTACGAACCATTGAGCGTAGCCTTCTTTCCATCTCGGCTGCTCTTCCCATTCAGTCTCATCACTTCCCATATCTTGACCCACATTTGACTTATCAACATCTGGAATTTCATGTTCTACATTATCCTCCACAATCTCTCCCTCTTCATTCTCACTGTCAATCACAATCTCGGCTCCTATCTTCTCAATCTCTTCAACCGGTAACACATCGTCGTCACCTACAATATCGTCATCCAACATCTCCTCGTCATCCACTACCACCACATCATCACCCCCTGATCCACCTGCTGCACCAGCTGACTCCCCCTTAGATGTGGAAGTCCCAAGACTTTGTTTAGTTCTTGGCAACTCACCACCTGCACCTTTCGATGCATTGGGATCATCGTCTCTATCATTACTCTTCTTCGTCCTCAACTCATCGCCCTTGCAGCTCGTCTCCCCCTGAGATGCTAAGAACTGTTTTAAAGCATCAAAAAGTTTACCGTGCTCAACCAGGAGGGACGACTGAATCTGATTTTCTGCAACAAGGCGCTGGATAGCGTGAGTCTGGATCAGGTTGATTCTTGACTGTTCTGCCACGACCCTTTCAAGAGATGCTATCCTGTCTGAGTTAGATAAAGTTGCATCAAAATCAAATCTCATATGAGAAATGTCTTGAGCATACGGTGGAGGGATTCCCAAGGTAGTCGGGACATCAGAAACAGGCCGAAAAGTAACTGCAGGTGGTATTGTAGCAGATAACCCTGCAGTGGCAACCAGTGTCGACTCAACGACTCTTGCACAACCTCCGATGGAGTAAGTGTAGGAGGTGGCAAGGAAACAATTTCTGGAGCCGAAAGCTGAAAGGTAGTGGGTGGAATGCCAAAGGAAGATGATGTAGTTATCACAGGAACACCCGAGGTGATTGGTCCTGTCACAGTCATCGATGCAGGGACCATAGTCATACCAGATAAGGCTGGTGGAGAGAAATGAACCACCCTCGAGCTTTCACCAGCTCCCGAGCCTTCACCCGTTCTAACCCTATTCGATCAACGAATCAAACGATCTAACTCCTCCTCAAAATCAGATTCACTGTCATCTGTATCTCTCTTTCTTTTTCCATGAATTCTTTCTTGGGCAACCAGAATCTGTCTAGCTTCAGCAATATCATCAGCTGAGGAGTCAGAGTTGGTTCTCTCAGAATCAGCTACAGACGTAGCTACCATCGACACACCAACACCAGAAACCTCCGCTACTGAGACCTGAATCTCTGCCTCAGGATCAACTCGCTCCATATCAAAGAACCCTTGGCCACCAAAAGCAGCTTCAAGGTCTACTTGTTCTTCCGGTGCCACAACAGGAGCAGCAGGCAATGCGTGCTGTACCACAGGTGGTGGTTGAGAAACAACAGCCTGTTGCGGTGCCGGATCCCGAAACTAGTCTCCACGAGGAGCAACAAACGCCGGGTTTATCAAATACCCAAATAACGGAGTATGCCGAGGACGAAGCTCTGGTTTACTTCGAGCACTCGACGATATGCATTGTGCGAATATCCTCTTGCTGACACTCTCTACATATCGAATTGGACGGTGCTGAGGTAGCGTAGGAGCCACATGATTCAAGATCATTTGTAAGAATCTTGGATACATCAAGAATCTTTCACGAACTACCGCACGTCTCTGACGGTCTATTTTATAAAACACCATCTGACTGAAGCTGTAAGGCTTGTTGTAAGTCAGTGTTGTCATTGCCGATTGCATCGTCGCACCCATCCCGTCCGTACCAGCCTTACGACCCGACATGCACACGATCATCACATGCATGAGAAAACGCCATTGATCCAACAAAAATCCCTTACGCCTCTGAGTGTCACCCAATGGACCGGAATAGCCCATTCGTAAAAATGCACCATCTCTGAATGGAGCGGTAAAGTCTGTAGGATCATCTCTAGTTTCATTACCAAACTGCAAGGCAACCCTTATCTGTTCAAATGAGAACTGCACCTCCTGATTGTTAAAACTGTGGCTCGCATGACTGGAGCCTCGACTCTACAATCATAATCTACCGTTTGCCAGAAGTCTTCAATGTTCGGCAGAGAAATTGGCAGAGTTGTAGTAATAGCATGGAAGATACGTGAGCGGATAAGGAAAGAGATGATCTCGCGATAATCATCAACACCGCTAGCATCCGGGTCCAGCGTGATGTACATATTGTGACCCGGAAAGAATTGACGGTTGTTATCACCACCTTCGTCACCACCAGCACCACCGGCTCCTGCTACAGCTGCCATATCTGCATAACAAACGGTCTAACTTAGATAATTCGTCAAAGCAGATCACAACTTCGCCTATTACCATGAGCGAAGTTATGACAGCTTCTTGTGTAAAGGCGAAGTTAGGGAAAGGGCGAAGTTGAGTTCAACTTCGCCTTTACTATAACTTCGACTGATAACAGATAAGCTTTTAAATAATGTAAAGAACCAGGCGAAGTTAGGTACCTTAATTTCGCCCCTTGAACAACTTCGCTCCTGATTAGTTAAAGATTTAAAGCAGCAGGCGAAGTTAGGCCTAAGGCGAAGTTAAGAACAACTTCGCCTAAACCTAACTTCGCCTGAACTGAAACGGCGAATGTTCAGAAGGCCAGACGAGGTTGTTTGGTGAATTTGGTTTTGGACAATAAAAACATGTTACTAAAGAGATCTAGACGATCAAATTGGTTACGAACACGTCAAAAAGAGTTTGAAAAGTGGGTGTGTAATGGTTTGCATGAACGAGGTCCCAAATCGGACCAAAACGACATCTAATAACATGATCGACACGAATTATAAGTCATCCCGACCCTACACACCTTTAACACGGATTGAAACTGAGATTAATAACAAGGTTTGATTCGAGAGGTAACTTCGCCGAGGATTATATTTACTGATAAGTTCGCTTGGAATTTGAGAATGTGAAAGGTTTGACTGTGTTGACCTTTATATAGGCTTGAAAAAGCTCAGGCGAAGTTATGGTTAACTTCGCTTATCCATAACTTCGCCTTGTAACAACATCGCCTACCCCAGCATAACTTCGCTTAGTTTCAAATTTACAAAACTGGTCCTTATATATTTGAACAAAATGCAACTGGGTTTTAAAACTTCCGTTTAAGATTTAAACGTTACGATCAAAGAACCATGTAACCAAGTTTTCAACCATAAGACAAAATATGCAATTAAAAATTTTAGTAATTAAGTAAACAGGATCAAATTTCAGTCTTGACAGGGACTAGCATGTTTTAGAAAAGATCCGAACGGGAATCATACTAATTTAGTGACTGTCACATAGATCCATGTTCAGCGGTATTATGACATAAAGAAACAGGTTGTAAGCAGGTAAACAACTTAGTATGGTTTTCATTGCTTCTGTGATACAGATTAGGTTCGATTAAGCTCAAAATTTAAACGGACAACACATCAGAGATTGTGATGCCTCCTATCTATTCTCAAAGCGTATTCGGCTTTCCCCAAGTCACCCCGAGTTGACCTCGACCCGTAGTGTCTGATCAAACAGGTAAGTACATGTTGATCTTTAGAGTCTTCTTCCCGGTCTCTTTCTTGCCTCTTGATTGACAATGATAACACATGATAACACAATAGGCTTCAGAAGGCTTAACATTTTTTTTAATAAAGATTTACATATCTTCAAACAGTAGACTACTGCAAGTCCCGAATCTGGATCACTGCAGGTACTTGACACACTATCTTCTCGGACATCAGAACACTCACGGGCTCGTGTATGACTGGGTAATCGCTTTTCTGCCTATCATTCGGAAAGATGTATATGGAGACATACACAACTCTGAATGAGTCTCCACTTTAGATCGAGAAGATTTAGTTAGTATCACTTCTACTTTTACGCACCATAAAAAGCTACCATAACATACAATGACTGTTCTAGAGTCTTTTAGGCCTAATAACTTCACTAGTTAAGCACACAGAATTAGTTTGTCTATCACTTTCCAAGGTTGGATCAATTTTCTTTTAAACATAGTAATGAAACTTCTTACGAAGTTATAGACTTGAAAAATTATATCATCTCCCAAAAAAATTTTAAATTCTATCGCCCCGATCAAGTCAAAGTCATCAGGTAAACGGCTATCCTGAAGATCCAAAGGATCAGCTGGACCGACCACATACGAGTATGTGTCCTTCTAACTAAGTATGAACAACTATTTTTCAGCGAAAGAACAAAACCCATCATAAACCGCCCCGGTCACTTTCAGTCATCTGGTCAATGGCTATCCTCATAATCTACTAGTAGAAGTAAGGACCAAACATATCCGAAGATGTGTCCTTCAAACTGAAGCAACCGACATAATTCTAAGCGATAGTGATGGTTTTTTTTTTTTAATTTGAACAGTGATCAGTAGGCGAAGTTATGCTTAACTTCGCTTAAGCTTAACTTCGCTGAAACTCTTAACTTCGCTTGTTACTTAACTTCGCTTGATGACAACTTCGCTTGATGACAACTTCGCTCGGTTGATAACTTCGCTTAAACTTATAACTTCGCCCAAACCCTACGAACAGTGACGGCAACTTCGCCTGATGAACACAAGGTTTTTGCAGGTTTTAATTTGACGTATTGTGAGGTATGCGAAGGTGTAATGGGTTATATTTGATAGTGGGAGATGGGTAAGACACAAAAACTCGGTATTTCAACGTAAACTCGTCCCGCGAATAGTCGAACGGAACGATTTCTACACTCATGTGATAATCCCGAACCACACAATCACGAGCAAAATGCTGTGATACCAATTGTAGGTTCCCAGCCGGATCTACACGGAAGTATCTCGTTCTACGTAGGTGCGGAATCCCTACGTAAGACGATACGAGTGTTAGATGCGATATACGTTAAAACCAAGCACAAATACACGTTACAATACTCAAAAGACACGTTGTATTGCAACACTTCAACACGTGATGTTCAATCACAATTACACGTACTGGAAATCACTCCTTCATACAACCCGTAACATATGTATATATATGTTACGACAACTTCGCCTAACAGACTAGGCGAAGTTGTCAATAGCTTCGCTTGTCCACAAGTTCTCTTATATCAGGCGAACTTGTGAGACAACCTATCTAAACCAAAACAAACTAACACGATTACAGACACAAACATAACACTAGATACTGAACTACTGACATCATGTACCAACACATTGAATAAGAGGCTGGCATCGGGAGACTCAAGACGTTTATGTTTAATGTTTTGTCCATTTTAAAAGACAAGATATGTTTTAAGACAAGTTATGGATTGTAATAAAATGTTTTACAAAAGTTATATATTCCGCGAATGTTTTTATTAATTCTGATGACTAGAACTATGTGAATGAGTAAATCCAACGTCCAAATGTAAGGCACCGGTGACCGGGCCTCACACTATATGATATGATTAGCCACACAATACATCACTATGTGTGATGAAAAGTTTGACAATAGCCACACTTTAAATTACGAAAAGCATTATGTGTGACAAAAGGTAAGACAATAGCCACACTATAATCTACAAAGGAGTGTTTGTGTGGTAAGTAAATATTTTAGCCACATTTAATGTAACATCCAGTTTCTAGATGATATAATTAGATACACTATTATTAAATTCTAGTGTATATATGATATAATTAGCCACACTATTCCCCCAACCCTATTGTCCACATTATTATAAAATTCATGTGGCTCTATACGTGCAATGGTCACACCAAGTAAATAGTCATGTGGTCATTTTCTACTGTTTAGCCACACTTATTGGAGAGGCTTCTTGATGGCCAACAACTAATGCTGGTACCCTTTAGCCAAACTTATAACCACATAAGGCCACTAAAAACTGTTTGTGGCCATATGATACCTACGATGTCGCGACCTTTGGTCACACATGACCTGAACTAGACGTGTGTGGCAAAAGGCCTACAGCCACACTTTTTTCGTGTGACTGAAGGTCATTTTTCATGTAGTGAATAAAAGACATAAAAAAGATAACGTAAATAAAATTTAAATTAAAAAAATAAAACACATAATTAATCTTCCATCTCGAATGCTCTGGAGTCGAAATTGTCTTGAGCCGACGCAAGAGCCTGAGCCATAAATTGGCAATAATTTCTTAAATATCCCACGCTTCGATTGTAAAGCCCCAATCCCGATGCCTACATTGGACGTTAGATTTACTCATAAACACAGTTCTAAATATCAAAGTGAATTAAACTTTTCGCAGAATATAAAAACATCAACCAATCATTACATAAAACTTCAAATCTTGTCTTAATAAACACTCACTAGTCTTTAACTAATCAAAACATGATAAAAGAAAACATCATAACATTTGTTCTCTTTAGATGCCAACTCTTTAGTTCATGTCATGTGTTCCCCTCAAGCCAGCTGTTTTAACCTATTTGGATGCGTGTATACTAAATGTCAGCTACGCTGAGTGAGTTCTTGTTAAGCAGACAACATCTATTGCTTTCACATACTTACATACATGTATCTGAAGATACATATTAAATACTTAACATGTTTACCTTTCTTTCATACATATTTACATACATTCATACTTTCTTACTATCTTGTTTTAACACACATATCTATTATACATTTTAGGGTCTGCCACCCTCCTTTCACAGATATTATTAGAAATCACCACCCACCTTACAAATATATTATTAGGGTCTACCACCCTCCCAACACATATATTATTAGGGTCCACCACCCTACTTACACAGATATTATTAGAGTATGTCAAGCTTCTTACACAGATATTATTAGGGTCTGCCACCCTCATAACCATACAACCATAAAATCATCCTCTCAGATATTACAAGGGTTTGCCCCATACTTTTCATGCAACCATACCACCATACATATACACACACACACACACACACACACACACATATATATAGGATTGATTTCTTTTGAGAACCACTTTGAGTTTTAAGAACTCGAAAGAACTCAACGTAACAATTTTTTTTTGAACTTTTTTTAAACATATGTAATACTCAGTTAAATAATCTCACATGAGGTGCATGTAAGGGCATATTTGTCTTTTCGTCTATACCTGCAAACAAAACCCCTTTATCAGTGGTTCCCCCACCCTTAATCACTTCATTTTCTGGTGATCCTTCAAAACCCCTAATATCCGATAGAATTTTTTAACTAAACAACATTCTCCTATCATAAATTAAAAACCCTAAATGGATGATATTCATCCTCCTCGATTCTACATCCGTGAAGATTTGAACAATCGGATGCTGAGAAGTTTTATGGTAAGTTAAAATTTTAGGGTTTATAATCGGGTTTGTTTAACTAACAACTGTTTAATCTTTTATGTGTAGTAAATAATCCACATTTGTTCTCGATAAAGTTGCACCATGGTGGCACCTTCACCAAATTTCCTGGACGGGATTATAACATACCCGTTGTCCATTTTGTTGATATGCTATATATTGACAAGTTTTCTGTTCACGAGCTTGATCGAATCTTGGTTGAATTAGGTTTTCCTACAAATAAGGTTAGATTCTACCATTATGTAATACCTGTTTCAGAATTGGATTGGGGGCTTAGAGCTTTGAGAAGTGATGATGATGTTAGGGAATTTGCTAAGTATATTGGAGCTTGTAATCAGTTAATGAATGTGTATGTTGAGCATGAGTACACTACTGTACACACATACTTCTACTCACCCTCAAAGTTTATCATTGAAGAGATAACAGATGAGGAGTTTCTTGCAAGTGAGGTAGTACTAGATAAAGCAAACTCAGCTAAGAAAAGGTTGTTGTTGGAATGGCAAGATAGCACAAATGAGGTTGTTGTTCAAAAGGTTGTTGTGGAACAAGACAAACAGGATGCAAATGAGAATGTTCAACAAAAGAATAATGTTGGTGTTGTTGAACAACAAGACCAAATTGATTTATGTCATGAGGATCTGGAATTTGACCCTTTGTTTGGAGAGAATGCTTTTGGTGTGCAACCTAAAAATTAGGTGGAGATGGATTACAATGGTGAAGGAGGTGGAGGTGGAGATCGTGAAATTCGTCAATTTCGGGTCTCGAATTGTATTCGTTTTTGTAAACTTTTATTATGTAAACCGACCCGTTTTGTAAATCGAAGCTTATGATATAATCAAAATGATGAATTTTATGTTACATTATTGTTGTATACTTGTTGGGTCTTGAAAACATCCTTTTTGGTCCTTAAAACGCGTAAAAATCACCTAAAACGAACTACAAGGACTAAATCTGCCAAATAACAAAAGTTGGGAAATAAAAAAATCAAACTTGTCGCGCCGCGCGACGGGGGACACTGTTGGTACATGTTTGTCAGTAGTTCATAGTCTAGTATTTGTTATCGAGTCTGTAATATAGTTAATGGTTTGTTTATGGTTTGTTTTGTAAACTAGCGAAGTTATCAGCAAGTTCGCTATGGCGAACTTGCTGATCTAGCGAGGTTACTGACAACTTCGCCAGTGGCGAAGTTGTCGTGTTTAAATAGAACGTTTCAGCAGAGAACGGGAGTTAGGGTTTTGGCTTTACGTTTTGTTTCGTTTTGTTCTCTGTAACAGTGACCTACTGTCACGTGTTTGGTTATTCAATATAACGTGTTTACCTTATAGCTCGTGTTCATTGTTCGTGTATTCAATCTATACAATATCTACACTCGTACCTATATACGCAGGGATTCCGCACCTGCGTTGTTAGAGATTTCCCGTGTACGATCCGCGTCCAGGAACCTACAATTGGTATCAGAGCCATCGGCTCGATTGTGAGGTTCGGGATTTCACGCGGGTGTAGATTTCGTTTCATTTCGGGTGTTACCGGGACGAGTTTTTGGAGTGTTTATTCATTCTAGCTATCTACCAGTGTGTTTAAGCCTTTAAACCTTCAAAATTCTCGTTAAAATCCGAGTTTCAGATCTGAACTGTTCTTCGCGTTCATCGGGCGAAGTTGCTGAATTCAGGCGAAGTTGCCGTCACTGGAGATTAGGGTTTCGGCGAAGATATAAGGATTAGCGAAGTTAACCACAACTTCGCTTACCTCATAAGTTCGCCAAAGCGAAGTTATCCGTAACTTCGCTTATCACCCAACTTCGCTTACATCCTAAGTTCGCTCATTCTAAGCGAAGTTATTCTTAACTTCGCCAAGCCAAGCGAATTTAAGATCCAGCGAAGTTCTTGTTCAGCGAAGTTAACTTCCAGCGAAGTTATTCTTAACTTCGCCATCTGAGCTGTTTTAATATTTTTTTGTGTTTTTCAGGTTTTTCAGGTTTTCGCAAGGATGTCCGCGATTAACATCTCAGATTTAGTCAAGATGGAGGTAGAGGCGGGGTCAGCCACTAAGGCCCCGAGGTTGATGAAGGGAACGGACTTCGTGGCATGGAAGGACAGGTTCATCCAGTATATCAAATATCAGGACGCCAAGATGTGGGTGTGCATGCAGGATGGATATGTACCTCCAACCATGCAATACGAAGGACGTGATGTGGTGAAGAAGTACAGTAAGATGGATGACGAGGAGAAGAAAATGTATGAGGCTGAGAGTAAGGCCCATGCTGCTATTACTATGGCACTACCTCAAGAAGTTCTTCATACATTCCGAAAGTACACTTCTGCAAGAGAGCTCTGGGATGCTCTGGAAAACAGATTCGAGGGGAACGTGGGTATACGTGCCTCAAAAATTAAACTTTTAAAAACCCAATTCTCCGTCTTCAAATTTTTGAAGAATGAATCCTTAGATGATATTATCACCCGATACTATCACTTAATGACAGAGCTTAGCAACTATTCAATTGCCTATCGAGAGGAGGAGATCGTTGAAAAGCTTCTAGATGCTCTCCCACCGAAGTGGGAAATGTATACCGTGTTAATGAGGGAAGACAAAGACTTTCCTAACTGTGACTTAGAAACTGCAGTGAACAAGCTCAGAACGTATGAGCTAAATATGGTTCGAAAGGAGACACCCACAGACCAGATACAGGACCCTGGTATGTATGGTGCTAAAGTTAACTCAGGCTCAAGTTCAAGGCCTGAATCTGCTGCATTTTATTCGAAGGGGGAGTCAGGTTCTGACTCTGCACATGAAGGAAATGTTTCTGTGAACTCAAATGGGGACGTATGTTTTGTTGCTGGAGGATCTAGTGCTTCAAAGCCTCAATCCTCTACAAGTGGTTATTCAGCTGGTCCCACAAGCAATAATTACACCAAGATGCCTATGAGTGTAAAATCTGCTGAAGAGCAGTTTGCAGTCTACGCTTCATTTATTGCTTCATACGAGAATTATATCCAGGGGAAGATTGTGGACCCTGCCGTTCTTGATGAGGATTATGACCAGATTGATGCTGACGATTTGGAAGAAATGGATTTGCAATGGCAAATGGCAATGATCGTGAGGCGGGTAAAACGTTTTATGAACAAAACAGGAAGAAAGTTTGTTGGTGGTAGGCCTGGATTTGACAAATCAAAAGTAAGGTGCTACAATTGTCAACAGTTCGGGCACTTTGCTAGGGAATGTAGGAATGAGAGAGTTGAACGGGGACAAGTTAGGCCTAACCAACACTCTGGAATTAACCGCGAGATCAATGCCATGTTAACTAGAGAGGCAGGAGAATACAACTGGAACCAACACTCAAGTGGTTTGGGTGAACAAGCACACATGGCTGAGACTGAAGCTGTAGAAGTTGAGAAGGTTGATGGAGAGAAGAAAGCAAATGAAGAAGAAACTGCTTTCATGGCGAACGATCAGGATGGAAGATCCAAGGTATGTCCCAAAATTATTTGTGCTAATTGTGAAAATTTGACTGAGCAACTAACCAATATAACTGATCAGTATGTCAAATTAGATGCTGAGTTTAAAACTGTTAAAGAAGATCACCATTTCATTAAAGCAAGAGAAAACAGTTATAAAGTTAAGATAAAGGCTTGTGAAAAAGACATTAAAAGTCTTAAAACTAAACTTGCTGAGAAAATAGAAATTATTGATCTTAGTTATGAGGTTTTGGAAGAAAAGACAAAATTGATTGCTGATAGAGATAAACAGATTGCTGACCACCAGGTAAAGGTGGTGGAACTGAACCGCAAACTTGAGCAGTTCAGAAACTCCTCGGCTATCCTTGATCACCTTGTGAGTGATCCAAGTACCTCTGCAAAGAGGGCAGGAATCGGATACCACGAGGTTCCACCACCCTTTAACCATAATTACACTTATAATCCAAGTGTTCAGAAATCTGTTGATTTTGAGATTGCTCAGTCAACCCCAATTAGAATTACTAGTGTCAAACCAAGTGTTAGCTGTGGCGAAACAAGTTCGCCTGTTTCTAGTGTGAATATTTCTGTATCAAGTCCAGTCTCATCAGATTCGGATATGTTGTCCGAACCTGGTCAGACAAAAGAAAAGGTAGAATTACCCACCAGTGGAGATAATGATAAAGTTTCTAAAAAGAGTTCTCCACTCAATCCGTACGTCCCACCTTATGTGAGAAGAACGGCTGGTAATACTACCTCTACATCCAAACCAACATTTGACAAGAAAATGGAGAGTAGATGTTGCTTTAGATGTAACAGGTTAGGACATCTTGTTGCAGATTGTCCTTTGAAACCGAGATTTAGAGATGTGAAGCCAAATAAAAATGAGAATAAGCGTCATTTTATTCCAGCTAAAAATGAAAACTTTAAAAATTGCCAAAATGTAACGAATTCAAGTTTTCATAAAAACCAACCTCATTTTTACAACCAAACCACAAGAAATAACACTTTCTATTCTCAAAGGTTTGGAAGGCATTACACTCAATCTGCAGGGAGATTCCCTAACAGGACGTACAGAAATTATCCTGACGCTAACTTGAGAAAGCCAGGGTACGGGATGTATCGATCCAAGACCAACTGGTCTTGGGTCCCAAGATTCTAACTCATTGTTTTATTGTGCAGGAACAGTTGAACAGGGCTGCCAACAATCTTTGGATTGTAGATAGCGGCTGTTCCCGGCACATGACTGGCAACAAACACTTGTTGCAAGATTTAAAACCTGTTCAGGGAGCTAGAGTTAGTTTTGCTGGTGAAAGTGGAGGACGAATAACTGGAAGAGGAACAGTGTCAAATGGGAGGATGACACTAGAGAATGTGAATTTTGTGGAGGAGTTAAAGCACAATCTGCTAAGCGTGTCGCAGATTTGTGATAAAGATTATACTGTCCATTTCACGAAAGATGAAGCGATTGTGTTAAAGCCTGGTTTTCATATACCAGAAGAATGGATTGTGATGAAAGCTCCACGTGAGACAAACACTTATGTGATGGATATGAGGTCAACTGTAATGATAACTGGAGAATCATGTTTACTGACAAAAGCTAGCGAATCTGAATCGGAGCTGTGGCACAGGAGGATGGGACATATTCATCTTCGGAAGATGAACTACCTTGTCAGAAATGGGCTTGTGATTGGTGTTCCTTTAAAGAATTTCAACTTTGAAGATAAATGTATTGCATGCAAGAAAGGAAAACAACATAAGAAAAGCCATCTCACCAAGAAGATTAATTCAATAGGTGGTACTCTAGAGTTACTTCATATGGATCTCTTCGGTCCAGTGAATGTACAAAGTCTTGGCGGTACTTCCTACTGCTTGGTGATAACTGATGATTACTCGCGGTACTCGTGGGTATACTTTCTGAAAACTAAAGATGAGACTGCTCAGATGGTAAAGAATCTAATTACAAAAGTTGAGAATATCATGAGCAAATCAGTTAAGTACATCAGAAGTGACAATGGGACGGAGTTCAAAAATTTTGAAATGGAAATCTTCTGTCTTCAGAAGGGCATTGAGCATCAATTCAGCGCTCCGTATACTCCACAACAGAATGGAGTGGCTGAAAGGAAGAACCGAACGTTGATAGAAGGAGCCAGAACTATGCTGGCTGACTCAAAACTTCCTGTGATGTTCTGGGCTGAAGCGGTGGCTACAGCCTGCTATGTTCTGAATCGGGTGTTAACGGTTAAGAAGCTTGGAAAAACGTGTTATGAGCTTATGCAAGGAAGGAAGCCCAACTTGTGCGGTCTTGAGCCATTTGGGTCTCCTTGTTCGATTTTGAAGCCTAACTCGAAATTTGGGGAAGTAGCTGATGAGGGAATCCTCGTTGGTTACGTTGTTGGGACCCCCAACAGACGGATCTTCAATACTTCCACTTGCAAGGTGGAGGTGGTCTGTAACACTGACATTACTAGTTACCAACCGCCAAAACCAAGCAATGGACCGGCGGAGCTCTTTGACTATGTTAAACTTTTTAAGTCGTTTAACGTGCCTGATCTGGAGATTTCTGAAGTGGAAGAAACTACTGCGACGAAGATGATTTTTGATGAGGAAGAGAATTTACTGCACCATCAGATGACTGAAACATCTCAACCTTCCACATCAAACCCTTTCAATACCCCTGCGGCCTCAACTGAAGACGAATTCATTAATCCGTTTCACTCTCAGCCTGAAACAACCATAGATGAGCTCTCTTCAAACTTAGAAGACAATCTGCATGTCGGTGCTGTACCGACCACGAGAATTCACAAGAATCACCCACTGGAGAATGTTATAGGTGATGTGTCCTCCGGTGTACAAACCAGAAGTAGTTTGACCGAGAACACCTGTGTCTATACCAGCATAAGAGACACAGGTATACTGAATGAATGTTTGTACTCCTGCTTTATAAGCCAAATTGAACCAAAAAATTATCAAATGGCTTTAAAGGACAGCTCGTGGGTCGATGCCATGCAGGAAGAGTTGGCTCAGTTCAAGAAGATGGAAGTGTGGACTTTGGTTGAAAAACCAAAGCATGTGCATGCTATAGGCACAAAATGGGTGTTCAAATGCAAGAGAGATGATAAGGGAATAGTCGTGCGTAATAAGGCGAGGCTGGTGGTTAAAGGTTTCAATCAACAAGAGGGTATTGATTACAATGAAGTTTTCGCTCCTGTTGCCCGGTTAGAAGCAATTCGACTGTTTTTGGCATTTGCTGCTTTTAAGAAGATGAAGGTTTTTCAGTTGGATGTTAAGAGTGCGTTCCTTAACGGGAAAGTTGATGAGGTTGTGTATGTTGAGCAACCTCCGGGTTTTCCAGACCCGGACTTTCCTGATCACGTATACAGGTTGAGCAAGGCATTATATGGGTTACATCAGGCTCCTCGGGCCTGGTATTCAACTTTATCTGATTACTTGCTGGAAAATGGTTTCGAGAGGGGGTTGATAGACAGCACGCTTTTTGTAAAGAGAGATGGATGTGACTTCCTGCTGGTTCAAGTCTACGTGGATGACATAATTTTTGCAGCCACAAGAGTATCCATGTGTCAGGATTTTGAGGACGTCATGAAGAAACGATTCGAGATGAGTGCAATGGGTGAACTAACTTTCTTTTTAGGTTTGCAGGTGGATCAAAGGAAGGATGGTATGTTCATTCATCAAACGAAATATGTTCATGATGTGCTGGAAAGATTCAAGATGGGGGACAGTTCTCCATTTGACACACCAATCTGCGTCAATCACAAACTGGGAACTGAATCAGACGGTGACGCGGATGTGGACCCTACTCAATATCGGGCGATAATAGGTTCTTTGATGTATTTAACTGCTTCTAGACCTGATATTATGTTTGCTGTTTGTCTTTGTGCTCGTTTCCAGGCAAACCCAAAGGAATCTCACATGAAAGGTGTGAAGAGGATCTTGCGGTACCTCAAAGGCAAGCCGAAACTAGGGTTGTGGTACCCGAAAGGTGGAGACTTTGAACTGATAGCATACTCGGATTCTGACTATGGTGGTTGTAATCAGAGTCGGAAGTCAACAACGGGAGGCTGCCAATTTCTTGGAGGAAGATTAGTTTCATGGCAGTGCAAGAAACAAACATCGGTTGCAATTTCAACATGTGAAGCTGAATACATGGCAGCATCCAACTGCTGCTCCCAGGTTTTATGGATTCAGCAACAATTGCGCGACTACGGTTTGAATTTTCTACTCTCTCCCATTTTAATTGATAACACTGCCGCAATCTCAGTCATTAACAATCCCGTGAAGCATAGTAAAACAAAGCATATTGACATTCGTCATCACTTCATACGGGATTGTGCTGAGAAGAGACTCATAAAGATCGAAAAAGTTGATACTCTTGAAAATCTTGCTGACTTGTTCACAAAAGCTTTTGATAAATCAAGATTTCTTAACCTGATTGAGCTTAACGGGATGGTCAATCCCGAGTAACCATGTTCTACCTTAAAAAAAAAAAAAAAAAAAAAAAAAAAAAAAAAAAAAAAAAAAAAAAAAAATGTCTTTATTGCTTAAAATTAGTCGGTTATCTCAGTTTGATGGACATCTCCTCGGATATGTTTTGGTCCTTGTTTTCGAGATGAGGATAGCCATTAACCGGAAGACTGAAAGTAACTGGGGCAGTCTTGACATGTTTTCTTTCAGTTGCTGAAAATTAGTCGGTCATTCTTAGTAAGAAGGACACATACTTGTATGTGGTCGGTCCAGTTGATCCAAGGATCTTCAGGATAGCCGTTTACCTGATGACTTTGACATGATTGGGGCAATTGAAGTCAAAATTTTTTTTGGGAAATGAAATTACTTTTCAAGTCTATTACTTCGTAAGAAGTTCTTTGCTATGTTTAACAGAAAATTGATCCAACCTTGGAAAATGATAGATATACTGATTGTGTGTGCTTAGCTAGTGAAGTTATTAGGCTTAAAAGGCTTTAGAACAGTCATTGTATGTCATGGTGATTTTAATGGTGCGTAAAAGTGTATGTGATACTAACTTAAATTTACTCGATTTTATGTGGAAACTCCTTAAGAGTTTTGCATGGCTTCATACATATCTTTTCGAATGATAGGCAGAAAGGCGACTACCCAGTCATACACGAGCCCGTGAGTGTTCTGATTCCCGTAAAGAAAGCATCTCAAGACACTGCAGTGATCCAGATTCGGGACTTGCAGTAGTTTAGTACTCCGATGTAAATACTGATGTTGATTTAAAAAAAAAAAAAAAAAAAAAAAAAAAAAAAAAAAAAAAAAAAAAAAATAAAGTTTATTCATGTATCATTTTTGTACTTATGAGAAATAGTGACAATCAAGACGAGAACCGAAACTTCTCAAGATTTCTCAAGTTTGGAGTAAGAAGAAAACGGGAAGCAGACAACGAGTATCTACAAGCTAATCAGACACTATGGGTCGAAGTCAATTCGGGGTGACTTGGGTATAGCCAAATACGCTTTGAGAATAGATAGAAGGCATCATTACCTCTGAGTTGTTGCCCACTTAAAATTTTGAGCTTAACTGAACCTTAATCCGTATCACAGAAACGATGAAAACCATTTAAGTTATTTACATGCCTACAACCTGTTTCTCTATGTCATAATACAGCCAAACACGAATCTAAGTGACAGTCACATCGTTAGTATG
Source organism: Bidens hawaiensis (assembly GCF_021521415.1). Classification (NCBI taxonomy): domain Eukaryota; kingdom Viridiplantae; phylum Streptophyta; class Magnoliopsida; order Asterales; family Asteraceae; genus Bidens; species Bidens hawaiensis. The sequence goes on along the minus strand of NW_027494167.1, from coordinate 126,782 downwards.
ATTCCTGTTAGGATCTTTTCTAAAACGTAGTGGTCCCTGATTAGACTGAAATTTGATCCCTTATTTCGTTAAAATTTTTCTAAATTTTTTTTAGTTTAGTTTTTGTAGTTATATTATTTTATTGTTGGTTACTGGGTCTTGATCATATTTGTTTAACTCTTTTTGGTAATTTCTAAGGTTAAATTCAGGATTATTCAAACTTAAAGGGCTGATTTTGAAAATAACGGGCGAAGTTGTTGAATTCAGCGAAGTTGTGCTTAACTTCGCCTTGGCGAAGTTAAACGTAACTTCGCCTGAACCAACTCAGCCCTATATAAGGACTTTCTAACGGGAACAGTAACTTATATTGAACACTTTACGGCGAACATATATTCACTAAACCCTACGGCAATCTTTATACTCAATCGTCTTTTCGATCTTGTGTTTCTTGTTACTATTATTCGTGTGGTATGTGTTATCTCTTGCGTCTTACCTCTCTCGTTCGTAATAGTTTACCCGGTTCGAGACCTCGGATCGTCGGTTTTTCAAAACCAAGTTTTTCCGACCCTTTGTTACGTGCTCATGGACGAGCCTTACGTCTCAAATCCTTTGAAATATGTTGTTCTTCACTTATAAATCAACGATTTTGTCCGAAAACCATCGGACAAAATCGATTGAATCTCAACAGTCGCTGGTTCTGATTCTGGCGAAGTTAAGGTTTTGGCGAAGTTATCATCAACTTCGCCAGTGGCTGAAGTTCGCCAATGGCGAAGTTGTCCCCAACTTCGCCCTCGGCTTAAGTTCGCCAGTGGCGATGTTAACCGTAACTTCGCCAAGAATTTAACTTCGCCTATTTCCAATGCCTTATCAGTTTTCAGACGAACTTAAGGACGAAGCGAAGTTGTCTCCAACTTCGCCTCATCCTTAACATCGCCTGTACTGGTTACCTCACAACTTCGCACTTGGTAAACCGCGAGCTTGTGATTTCGGTTTTAAACGGTTCTAACTTGATTTGTTTGTGCAGATATGGCTGCTGTTGGAGGAACTGGTGGTAATGACGGTGATGACCAACGACGACAATTCTTTCCATCCCACAACCAATATATCACCTTAGATCCGGATGCACGAGGCTTAGATGATTTCAGGGAGATTATCACATTTCTCCAGCGATCAAGGATATTTCATGCTATAACGACAACATTGCCCATCTCCCTACCAAACATTGAGGACTTCTGGGAGACAGCTTACCTTGATTGCAGGGCTGAGCCTTCGGTGATTAGAGCAACCGTAAATGGCCAAAACATACAATTCTCTTCTGAGGATATACGGTTGGCTCTGCAATTCGGTGCAGAAACCAGAGATGACCCTACGGAATTCACAGCTCCTTTCCGTGATGGAGCATATTTGAGAATGGGCTATTCGGGTCCACTGGGGGACTCACAAAGGAGGAAAGGCTTTCTGCTGGACCAATGGCGGTTCTTGATGCATGTGTTGATTGTTTGCATGTCCGGCAGGAAGGCGGGGACAGACGGAATGGGGGCGACGATGCAATCGGCTATGCTTGCGCTGACTTATAATCGCAGATACTCATTTAGTCAGATGATATTCTATGAGATTGATCGCCAAATACGGGCTGCGGCGCGCGAGCGATTCACTATGTATCCGCGCTTCTTGCAGATGATTATCAATCACATTGCTCCGTCTCTACCGCAACGGCGCCCTATCAGATACGTTGAGTGCGTAACAAAACGTATCTTTGCTCAGTGCAGGACGTCAAGCACACGGAGCAACCCTGAGCGTCGTCCCAGGCATACTCCTCTTTTCGGGTATCTAATTAACCCAGAGTATGTCCATGCAGGCGGGGATGAGTTCAGGGATCCACAACAACATCAGGCGGCAGCACCTCATGCTGTGTCAGCTGCGCCTGTTGTCACTTCTGCTGCTGTGCCAGCTACTTCATCGCAGGCTGTGTCTGCTGCTGCAAACATTGATCTGGATGCTGCCTTCAGTGGACACGGTCTGTTCGATATGGATCTCTCGGGTTCTGAGATTTTGGGTACTACCTCAGCGGCTACTTCGGTAGCTGAAACCGAGCTGGATGAAACATTTGCTGAGGCCAGACGGTTGTTGGTGACTCGGGAGAGGACATCGGGTAAGCGGCCGAGGGCTGTGGATGAGGATGAAGATGATGAAGATGAGGAAGAGGCAGTCCGACTTGTGCTGAAACGCTCACGTCGAGAACGACAAGGTATGGCCACTGGAGCGGGGGAGACTTCAAGGTACGTACGATTTGCTCCGCCTGCCTTGTCAGGTATGTCTCTATTGCCTACTACTGCACAGGTTACTACGGTCGAGGCGTCGGCACCAGCAGTTGTGTCGCTACCACCCCAACTGGTTGATCCCCCGGTGGTAGTTGCACGTTTCGTCGACTCAACAATTACAACAACTGCAGGGTTACCTAGTGTACCACCTGCGGTCACTTCAGCTGCTACTTTTCCACCAACTCCATCGCCTGCTTCAGACTCTGAACGGATTGCTTCGCTGGAGCGTATTGTTGCTGAACAATCGAAGACCATTGACCGCCTGGTGGAAGCCAATCAAATCCAAGCCGCCCTCCTGGTAGAACACGGACGAGTTATCGATGCCTTCAAGGAATTCTTGGCATCTCAGGGGGAGACGACTTGCAGGGGCGATGAGTTGAGAACAAAGAGACGACAAGATCATGACGATGATCCCAATGCACCTTCGGGTGCAGGTAGTGAGCTGCCAAGAACCTCTCAGGCTCTTGGGGCTTCCACAACTGAGGGGGAGTCAACTGATGCAGCGGGTGATGATGTTGTGGATGTTGATGACGATGCTGATGTTGAAGATGTCATCGATGCTTTGAAGGACTTAGATGAGGAGGAGGATGATGACTGTGTGAATGATGATGACGTGTTGCCCGTGGAGGAGATAGAAAGGATTGGAGAAAAGATTGATGTGGTAAATGTGTTGGAAGAAGGAGAGATCGTGGATGATGCAGTGGAACATGAGATTCCAGCTGTTGAAAGAGCAGATTTTGGGGATAAGAATGTGGTAGATGAGATGGTGTGGGAAGAGCAGCCTAGATGGAAGGAAGAATATGCTCATTGGTTTGTCAAGACCAAGAAGCCTGCTGTTCCAACCATGTTCAGAAAGAGCTACAACATTAAAGGGTATGCAGAGGCGAAAAAGGGGATTATTTGTTGGATTTATGATGAACAGCTCAAGTTGTTTGTGGTGAAGCGTTATGATGGCGTTCAATATTTCAAGAGAATGTTGAGATCGTTCAACACATTGCCTGAATGCGAAGTAAAGGACTTGGCCAGGTTGGGCCTGATAAACAGAAGCAACGACAATATGGCTAGAATGATTGAGAAGATAATGTGGAAAGAAGGAGTAAAAGAAAAGAAGTTCGAGTTGCTAAAGCCACAAAAGGGAAAATTAGTGAAGGATACAGAAAGAGGTATGAGAGCAGATGGTAAACCGTGGATGGTGATGAAGTACAAACCAGTCCGATGTATCAAGGAGGTACCCATGAAAACTATGCCTCAAAATGTACTGAAAGATCTGAAATGGTGGTATGTGGATTGCGAGACAGCTGAGGCGGTTATGGAAGATGAGGACGAACAAGAAGTACTTCGGGTTTATGACCCGATGCATCTTGTTAATCTATCGCAGGCTGATCTGGAAGTGCTGAACAACAAGAAGATCTTCTACATTCCTGCTTGGAAGGATCAAGCGAGGAAATATCAAGGAGTTGTGTCGGTTTGTGTGAGAGAAGGGGCGCACGCGTGAAAGTGCAAGATTACAAGACTCAGAGATCAAGATATGAAGCTACTGCCAAGGGGGAGTCTGTTGGTACATGTTTGTCAGTAGTTCATAGTCTAGTATTTGTTATCGAGTCTGTAATATAGTTAATGGTTTGTTTATGGTTTGTTTTGTAAACTAGCGAAGTTATCAGCAAGTTCGCTATGGCGAACTTGCTGATCTAGCGAGGTTACTGACAACTTCGCCAGTGGCGAAGTTGTCGTGTTTAAATAGAACGTTTCAGCAGAGAACGGGAGTTAGGGTTTTGGCTTTACGTTTTGTTTCGTTTTGTTCTCTGTAACAGTGACCTACTGTCACGTGTTTGGTTATTCAATATAACGTGTTTACCTTATAGCTCGTGTTCATTGTTCGTGTATTCAATCTATACAATATCTACACTCGTACCTATATACGCAGGGATTCCGCACCTGCGTTGTTAGAGATTTCCCGTGTACGATCCGCGTCCAGGAACCTACAGACACCCTAGGTGGTCAAGTAGCGCGAGTAGCATTAGCTGCAGCTACGGGTTTTTAATTCTTTATGTTTGTTTTTGATCCTTTTGGCAAGAAACTTCTTGTGTTTAACATCCATATTTGACCATCAACATTACCCTATATATACACCCTCATTTCCCCTGCTACAACTCCAAAAACTCTCTCAAATATCAAAGATTCAAGGTTGTTTATTTATGTGTTCTTGAAGGTTTGACTTCTAAAAGTCAAACTGAGTTTAATCTTTCATTCTAATTAGCTTATGTAGTCTTATTAGTACTTGAATATGGTGGTACAACATATATATATATATATAATACACACCCCTTGTTACCTTAGGTAGTTGCTTCTCCGACTCCGGTTGGTTAAGCTTCGGACTTCGTAAGGCTAGGCTTCATGTGGGACTTTCGTGGTCCTTGATATATATACACTTATATAACTTGTTGCACATATAAATCTTGTTTAACTTCTGCTCTTCTTAGTTTGTTTGTCATATTTATGAAGTTCCATGGTGTGGGTTTGTAGAGACTAACCTCGATTTAACGGTAAATTGTACAAACCGTAAACCGAACTTTACTAGTTTTGTTAAATAATTGTTTTAAACATGCTTTATGTTAGATTTAAGTTTCTAAAATCATTTTTACAAGTTATTTAATGTTTGGGCATGTGGAACCCATCAAGGAACATATTGTGAGATGGAACCCGAACCAAACCGAACTTTCGTTTAAAAGACTTTATTGTTAACTTTTTGGTTGTAAAACTTAAGTTTCACCATCTATAAATTATTATACAAGTTCTTTGAAATTTGGGCATATGGAAACCATTCAGGAACGTATTGTGAGATGGAAACCGAACCAAACCGAACTAAACCAATTTTTACTCGCTTAAGACACACAAGTGTGTTTTTAGCTATCAAGACTTGTATATTTCTTTAAATATCATTTACAAACTGATTTTAATTACTTTCTTAAGTACTTGGGAATGTTGGATCCAACTTGATCTCATAACAAAGTTTGGACCGACAAAACCGAACACTCTCTTAACGTGCGGTGTTAGTTCTAAAATAATAGAACTACATACTTGGTTAAGTCTTACTTGATTTTAATGAGTTATCTCATAACATTTAATATCTTCGAAAGCTGACTTAGGGTTTGACCAATTATCAAGACCCGAACCAACAACCCGAACACTCGTTAAAGACCCGTTTTAGTATCTTTACCCCAAAGTAACTTGCACTTTAGCATTTTTCCCACCTTATTACTTAACATAGGTTAAGTAAATATTAAGGTTAGATACTTTAACCTGGTTTCGAACAAACTTACATTTTAAAGGGTTATTATTATAAATTCTTAAGTAGTTACATTTTAAACCTCGAACTTTAATTGTTTACTTTTCGCAACAATTATTTTATTTAAAGATCTTCAAGACAACCTTTCTAAATCCAAGACTTTCTTTTATTTAGGCTTCATACGTTAAACCCGTCGTTCCAGAAAATCTCCAAATTATCATCTTTCAAGTTTATTACTTGAACGTGAGTACTTCATACCCCGTTTTCCATCTTTTGTTTTGGGGTGACATTTCATACTTATTCAACTAAATGCTTTATACTTGAATCTTAAAACCACAAACGTTATCATATACTTTACTTAAATAATTGCTCGATTTGGTGTTCTATGATCATATGCCTATGTGTTTATCGCTTTCGGTTGGTTGATCTATAAAATCCTAGACTATTTGGCATCCCCTTATAGCAAGGTGTCGTTAACGTAATGCAATTAACGATAACTATAAAATCCTAGACTATTTGGCATCCCCTCATAGCAAGGTGTCGCTAACGTAATTCTATTAGAGATTTTATCTACTTATCCAAGTTAATGCTCCTATTTATTGTTTTGTATACATGTTTTGTGGCTTCTCTTACTATATATACATATACGAGCACAAACTTATGAATTGCTCACCAACCTTTGTGTTGACAAACTTTATTTTATGAAATGTTACAGGTTTGCATCTAGGTTGATTGTGGAGTTCAAGAAAACGACATCGATACCTCTAGGATATTAGCAAAATGAACAATATTTGATTTGCTATATTTTGTTATATGTTGTTGTATTTGACTTATGAATATTGTTATGTGACATTTTCGATGTTGTGAAATGAAATGAGTTTGTTAAATATTGTCGCTTTAAATAGTATCATGCGTTTATGTGCAATTGTTGCACCCCGGCATGTTCCGCCGCCTTTGGTCGGGGTGTGACAGATTGGTATCACAGCCTTTTCAATAGGATAGGTGGTAAGACGTAACGACCTAGTATTGTTATGCTTAGGGTCCTATACGTATGCTTATACGTGTTTACTCTATAATTGATTGTTCATATCACATGTTATTTATTTGTAAACTTGTTTAAAATTCACCAATATCCTAAATGTTCACATACACACACTTTCATAGTATTTCCAAGGTATCCTTATCTTAAAACGCAAAAATAGATTTTCATTGTGTTTAATGGATTACAAGATTAACTTGAATCCCGTTTTTTCAAATCCCTTAAAGGGTGCGTTTATATCGGGTTTGTAGCCATCATAGAAAACGAGACATTATAAAACGACCATTTGACAAAAAGATTCCAAGGATCGAAGGTGATTTACTTACCTGGGATGGTTGAGTTATAGTGCTCGTTTTCTAGGAAACAAATCTTGTTATACGTGTCAATTCTTTAAGTAGTCGAATGCGAGCGTTCCGGTCGCCATCCAAATTTTCGGTGTTTAAAACAATAGAACTACGGTGGTTCGTAGACTAGTGTTTTGACATGACATTGTATCTCGATTTATTGTGTTTTATCGTTATTGAGTCGAAAACATGAAAAAGTCGCGATGGTTTGTGCACTTGTTTAGACTCCAACGTGATATTTTGTGAACCTTTTAGTGTTGGAATATCAAGTCATGGTGGTTCATGCACGATTTTTCCGACACTATAAATCTCAAAATCTCAATTTTTAAGCTTTAACCTCTCAAAAATGACTTACGGTTGTTTTCGGTTTTGTTATTTGTAAACAAAGTTCTATATTTTATCTAACACTAACATCTTCTCCTTACTAACTCAAGGATTCACAATCACAAAAAAATCAAAATCTTATTTTATTTTATACACCCTCGTATTCATTTCTTTTTACCCAAAACTTATCTCACTTTCTTTATAATTTTTTTTTTGCATACCTCCACTAAGACGAAAACCGCGCAAGAACTCCAACCAACGCATGGCTGCTTTCGTCGTCAAACAAATGGCCGCGGTGATTCCCGAACTTATAACCCAAATCCAAGCTACCCAACTTCCACCCGTTGTTGCAACCGTAGAACCAAACACGCATCTTACTTGTATAAGCAATTTACTAGTGCTAACCCGTCCGACTTCCTTGGAACCAATTGTGCGACTACCTTGTTGCAATGGTTCGAATCGACCGAGAGTGTGTTCCGACACAGCAAATGCCCGGACGCGAAAAAGACAAATTCCGCGTCAAGCATGTTTAGACAGATCGCTCTAACATGGTGGGATAGTGTTATGCACCTCCAAGGTTCGGATACGGCTATGGCTCTTCCATGGGACGATCTCAAGGCGCTTATGATGAAGAAATTTTGTCCCAAACACGAGCTCCAAAAGCTTGAGGAAGAATTTTTGAACTTAAAACAAGAAAGTGGTGATAACGCCGCTTATTCACTCCGATTTCACGAATCGAGCATACTTGTCCCTCACTTGGTTACCCTGACTGAGCGCGAGCTTGACAAATACATTGGGGATTTACCGATGCAAATCCGGGACTCTGTTATGAGTAGCAAACCCGTGAATCTTGAGGACGCCATCACTTTAGTCGGTGCACTATCGGAAAAACACGTGAAGGCGGGCACTCTAACCCTCAAGAAACCGAGTGAGAAAGCCAAGCCCGCACCCGCAAGCCAAGGTTGAACCCGCACCACAAACCATTAACTACTCCAACTCATCCCGTCACAACAACAACAACAACAAGAAACCAAAGACCAACTACTGAAACTATGTCGTTACCCAACCCCAACCTCAACAACAAATCCAAGCTCCACCACAAAACAAAAGACCCTATACCGGTACCGCCCCTCTATGCAACACTTTCCAACTTCACCACCCACCAAATATTCCTTGTCGCCATTGTACCATTTGTAACCGACTTGGTCATCTCCACACCACATACCAATCCGCCCAACGAACCAAACCTAACCAACCAAACCCACCAAAAACCTTTCCCCAAATTGCCCAAAACCGATATGCACCCTACCCACAAAACCAAGCCCAACAACCCCGAGCTTGCTCCAAGTGGCGATCCCAACCATTTTCGCAAAAATTTCCCTCGTCTCACTTTTGCTAACCAAACCATGACCGTGCCCTACTACCAAACCCAAGCTTACCAAGTCCAAACCTACCAACCCCAACTTCCCCAACTCAATGCACCCCTCGTCCAACCCGTGCAAGCCATCCAACCTATGCAAGCCATTCAAGCACCACCTCCACCTCCACAACAAGCACCTCAAGTAAACATGGCAATCAATGGCGAGCTTTTACGATGAATGCAAATCAAGCTCAAATGGAAAACGATGTCGTGAACGGTATGTTTTTGGTGAACCATCATTTGGCTTCTATTTTATTTGATACTGGTTCCGATAGAAGTTTTATTTCTTTGAAATTTGAGTCGAAACTTGCTATGCCTCGAACCAAGCTTTCCCGACCGTTTTCGGTTGAAGTCGCCAATGGCAATTCCATTACCATAAATTTCGTCATCCGTGATTGTACTCTCATCATTTCCAAGAATAAATTCTCCATCGATCTCATACCGATGCAAATGGGAAGTTTCGATGTCATATTAGGCATGGATTGGTTATCTTTGCACCGTGCCGAAGTCGTTTGTTTCGATAAATTCATTCGCATTCTGCTCGTCAACGGTAAAATTCTCAAGGTCTTCGGCAACACTACTTCTAGAAGACTTAATCTCATGTCGTTCGCTCAAACGCAAAAGTACTTACGCCAAAACTGTGTTCCGTTTCTAACTCTCGCGGTGATAAAGGACAAAAAGGTAAGGAAAATTCAAGATATTTCCATTGTTCGTGACTTCCTTGATGTCTTTCCCGATGATGTCACCGGTCTTCCTCCCGTTCGTCCAATTGAATTCCGAATCGATCTTGTGCCAGGAGCGATGCCCGTGGCCAAGGCTCCTTATCGTTTAGCCCCCATCGGAAATGCAAGAACTATTAAATCAACTCGAATAACTTTTCGATCAAGGCTTCATTCATCCAAGCCCTTCTCCTTGGGGCGCTCCCGTTCTCTTCGTGAAAAAGAAGGATGGACCGTTTCGTATGTGCATCGATTATCGAGAACTTAACAAACTAACTATTAAAAATCGTTATCCCTTGCCATGAATTGACGACCTATTCGACCAACTACAGGGCGCAACTTGTTTCTCCAAAATCGATCTTCGATCGGGTTACCATCAATTGCGTGTTCGCGAAGAAGACATTCCTAAAACCGCTTTTCGTACTCGATATGGACATTTCGAATTTTTGGTTATGTCCTTCGGTTTAACAAATGCACCCGTGGTATTTATGGACCTCATAAACCGCGTTTGCAAACCATTTCTGGATAAATTCGTTATTGTCTTTATTAATGGCATCCTTATCTTTTTTTAAATCTAAAGCCGAACATGAACATCATTTGCGTTCCATTCTCAAACTCCTTGGAAATGAACGACTCTACGCCAAATTCTCCAAACGTGAATTTTGACTCGAGGAAGTTCAATTTTTCGGACATATCGTAAACGACAAAGGTATTCATGTCGATCCTGCTAAAATTGAGGCTGTTAAGGATTGAAAAACTCCAACGACTCCCACGAAAATTCGATCATTTCTCGGTTTGGTCGGGTAATATCGGCGATTCATTCGGAATTTTTCCAAGATCTCTTTGCCTCTTACCTCCCTCACTCATAAAGGGAAACCATTCGATTGGGGTTCGAAGCAAGAGAAAGCCTTTTGTTGTATTTTGTGATGCCTCCCATCAAGGTCTCGGCTGCGTTCTCATGCAACGAGATCAAGTCATCGCATACGCATCAAGGAAACTTAAGGTCAACGAGAAGAACTATACGATTCACGATCTCGAACTTGGTGCTGTCGTTTTCGCTCTCAAAATCTGGAGACATTACCTTTATGGTACGAAATGTGTGGTTTTTACCGATCATAAAAGCCTTCAACATATTTTTGACCAAAAAGATCTCAACATGAGACAATGACGATGGGCGAATTACCTAGTGATTACGATTACGAGATTCGCTACCACCCCTGTAAAGCGAATGTGTAGCCGACGCCCTAAGTCGAAAGGTTAATGTTAAATCCATCCTGCTTCTAAGCGTTGTTGTTCAAACCGATCTTCAAATTCGTATCTTCCAAGCCCAACCTACCTCCGTTGAAGAAGTTAACATGTACGATGAAATGTCATGTGGACCCATTGAGATCATGGATCGCAACGAGAAGAAAACCAAACGTAGTCATATTCGGTTAGTCAGAGTTTGATGGGAATCACAGCGCGGCGCAGAATTTACTTGGGAACGAGAAGACGCAATGAAAGAGAAGTATCCACATTTGTTTCAATCGTCGTCTTCATCATAATTTCGGGATGAAATTTCCTAAAGTAGGGAATACTATGACATTCGTCAATTTCGGGTCTCGAGTTGTATTCGTTTTTGTAAACTTTTACCGAAGCTTATGATATAATCAAAATGATAGATTTTATGTTACATTATTGTTTTACACTTGTTGGGTCTAGAAAACATCCTTGTTGGTCCTTGAAACGCGTAAAAATCACCTAAAACGAACTACAGGGACTAAATCTGCCAAATAACAAAAGCTAGGAAATCAGAAAATCAACCGTGTCGCACCGCGCGATGGGGGACACCCTAGGTGGTCACGTAGCGTGAGTAGCATCAGCTGTAGCTACGGGTTTTCGTTTGCTTAACTTTGTTTTTTATCCTTTTTGCATGAAACCACTTGTGTTTAACACCCATATGTGTTCTTGAAGGTTTGACTTCTAAAAGTCAAACTGAGTTTAATCTTTCATTCTAATTAGCTTATGTAGTCTTATTAGTACTTGAATATGGTGGTACAACATATATATATATATATATATATATATAATACACACCCCTTGTTACCTTCGGTAGTTGCTTCTCCGAATCCGGTTGGTTAAGCATCGGACTTCGTAAGGCTAGGCTTCTTGTAGGACTTTCGTGGTCCTTGATATATATTCACTTATATAACTTGTTGCACATATAAATTTTGTTTAACTTCTGCTCTTTTTAGTTTGTTTGTCATATTTATGAAGTTCCATGGTGTGGGTTTGTAGAGACTAACCTCGGTTTAACCGTAAATTGTACAAACCGTAAACCGAACTTTACTAGTTTTGTTAAATAATTGTTTTAAACATGCTTTATGTTAGATTTAAGTTTCTAAAATCATTTTTACAAGTTATTTAATTTTTGGGCATGTGGAACCCATCAAGGAACATATTGTGAGATGGAACCCGAACCAAACCGAACTTTCGTTTAAAAGACTTTATTGTTAACTTTTTGGTTGTAAAACTTAAGTTTCACCATCTATAAATTATTATACAAGTTCTTTTGAAATTTGGGCATATGGAAACCATTCAGGAACGTATTGTGAGATGGAAACCGAACCAAACCGAACTAAACCAATTTTTACTCGCTTAAGACACACAAGTGTGTTTTTAGCTATCAAGACTTGTATATTTCTTTAAATATCATTTACAAACTGATTTTAATTACTTTCTTAAGTACTTGGGAATGTTGGATCCAACTTGATCTCATAACAAAGTTTGGACCGACAAAACCGAACACTCTCTTAACGTGCGGTGTTAGTTATAAAATAATAGAACTACATACTTGGTGAAGTCTTACTTGATTTTAATGAGTTATCTCATAACATTTAATATCTTCGAAAGCTGACTTAGGGTTTGACCAATTATCAAGACCCGAACCAACAACCCGAACACTCGTTAAAGACCCGTTTTAGTATCTTTACCCCAAAGTAACTTGCACTTTAGCATTTTTCCCACCTTATTACTTAACATAGGTTAAGTAAATATTAAGGTTAGATACTTTAACCTGGTTTCGAACAAACTTACATTTTAAAGGGTTATTATTATAAATTCTTAAGTAGTTAAATTTTAAACCTCGAACTTTAATTGTTTACTTTTCGCAACAATTATTTTATTTAAAGATCTTCAAGACAACCTTTCTAAATCCAAGACTTTCTTTTATTTAGGCTTCATACGTTAAACCCGTCGTTCCAGAAAATCTCCAAATTATCATCTTTCAAGTTTATTACTTGAACGTGAGTACTTCATACCCCGTTTTCCATCTTTTGTTTTGGGGTGACATTTCATACTTATTCAACTAAATGCTTTATACTTGAATCTTAAAACCACAAACGTTATCATATACTTTACTTAAATAATTGCTCGATTTGGTGTTCTATGATCATATGCCTATGTGTTTATCGCTTTCGGTTGGTTGATCTATAAAATCCTAGACTATTTGGCATCCCCTTATAGCAAGGTGTCGTTAACGTAATGCAATTAACGATAACTATAAAATCCTAGACTATTTGGCATCCCCTCATAGCAAGGTGTCGCTAACGTAATTCTATTAGAGATTTTATCTACTTATCCAAGTTAATGCTCCTATTTATTGTTTTGTATACATGTTTTGTGGCTTCTCTTACTATATATACATATACGAGCACAAACTTATGAATTGCTCACCAACCTTTGTGTTGACAAACTTTATTTTATGAAATGTTACAGGTTTGCATCTAGGTTGATTGTGGAGTTCAAGAAAACGACATCGATACCTCTAGGATATTAGCAAAATGAACAATATTTGATTTGCTATATTTTGTTATATGTTGTTGTATTTGACTTATGAATATTGTTATGTGACATTTTCGATGTTGTGAAATGAAATGAGTTTGTTAAATATTGTCGCTTTAAATAGTATCATGCGTTTATGTGCAATTGTTGCACCCCGGCATGTTCCGCCGCCTTTGGTCGGGGTGTGACAGATTGGTATCACAGCCTTTTCAATAGGATAGGTGGTAAGACGTAACGACCTAGTATTGTTATGCTTAGGGTCCTATACGTATTCTTATACGTGTTTACTCTATAATTGATTGTTCATATCGCATGTTATTTATTTGTAAACTTGTTTAAAATTCACCAATATCCTAAATGTTCACATACACACACTTTCATAGTATTTCCAAGGTATCCTTATCTTAAATCGCAAAAATAGATTTTCATTGTGTTTAATGGATTACAAGATTAACTTGAATCCCGTTTTTTCAAATCCCTTAAAGGGTGCGTTTATATAGGGTTTGTAGCCATCATAGAAAACGAGACATTATAAAACGACCATTTGACAAAAAGATTCCAAGGATCGAAGGTGATTTACTTACCTGGGATGGTTGAGTTATAGTGCTCGTTTTCTAGGAAACAAATCTTGTTATACGTGTCAATTCTTTAAGTAGTCGAATGCGAGCGTTCTGGTCGCCATCCAAATTTTCGGTGTTAAAACAATAGAACTACGGTGGTTCGTAGACTAGTGTTTTGACATGACATTGTATCTCGATTTATTGTGTTTTATCGTTATTGAGTCGAAAACATGAAAAAGTCGCGATGGTTTGTGCACTTGTTTAGACTCCAACGTGATATTTTGTGAACCTTTTAGTGTTGGAATATCAAGTCATGGTGGTTCATGCACGATTTTTCCGACACTATAAATCTCAAAATCTCAATTTTTAAGCTTTAACCTCTCAAAAATGACTTACGGTTGTTTTCGGTTTTGTTATTTGTAAACAAAGTTCTATATTTTATCTAACACTAACATCTTCTCCTTACTAACTCAAGGATTCACAATCACAAAAAAATCAAAATCTTATTTTATTTTATACACCCTCGTATTCATTTCTTTTTACCCAAAACTTATCTCACTTTCTTTATAATTTTTTTTTTGCATACCTCCACTAAGACGAAAACCGCGCAAGAACTCCAACCAACGCATGGCTGCTTTCGTCGTCAAACAAATGGCCGCGGTGATTCCCGAACTTATAACCCAAATCCAAGCTACCCAACTTCCACCCGTTGTTGCAACCGTAGAACCAAACACGCATCTTACTTGTATAAGCAATTTACTAGTGCTAACCCGTCCGACTTCCTTGGAACCAATTGTGCGACTACCTTGTTGCAATGGTTCGAATCGACCGAGAGTGTGTTCCGACACAGCAAATGCCCGGACGCGAAAAAGACAAATTCCGCGTCAAGCATGTTTAGACAGATCGCTCTAACATTGTGGGATAGTGTTATGCACCTCCAAGGTTCGGATACGGCTATGGCTCTTCCATGGGACGATCTCAAGGCGCTTATGATGAAGAAATTTTGTCCCAAACACGAGCTCCAAAAGCTTGAGGAAGAATTTTTGAACTTAAAACAAGAAAGTGGTGATAACGCCGCTTATTCACTCCGATTTCACGAATCGAGCATACTTGTCCCTCACTTGGTTACCCCGACTGAGCGCGAGCTTGACAAATACATTGGGGGTTTATCGATGCAAATCCGGGACTCTGTTATGAGTAGCAAACCCGTGAATCTTGAGGACGCCATCACTTTAGTCGGTGCACTATCGGAAAAACACGTGAAGGCGGGCACTCTAACCCTCAAGAAACCGAGTGAGAAAGCCAAGCCCGCACCCGCAAGCCAAGGTTGAACCCGCACCACAAACCATTAACTGCTCCAACTCATCCCGTCACAACAACAACAACAAGAAACCAAAGACCAACTACTGAAACTATGTCGTTACCCAACCCCAACCTCAACAACAAATCGAAGCTCCACCACAAAACAAAAGACCCTATACCGGTACCCGCCCCTCTATGCAACACTTTCCAACTTCACCACCCACCAAATATTCCTTGTCGCCATTGTACCATTTGTAACCGACTTGGTCATCTCCACACCACATACCAATCCGCCCAACGAACCAAACCTAACCAACCAAACCCACCAAAAACCTTTCCCCAAATTGCCCAAAACCGATATGCACCCTACCCACAAAACCAAGCCCAACAACCCCGAGCTTGCTTCAAGTGGCGATCCCAACCATTTTCGCAAAAATTTCCCTCGTCTCACTTTTGCTAACCAAACCATGACCGTGCCCTACTACCAAACCCAAGCTTACCAAGTCCAAACCTACCAACCCCAACTTCCCCAACTCAATGCACCCCTCGTCCAACCCGTGCAAGCCATCCAACCTATGCAAGCCATTCAAGCACCACCTCCACCTCCACAACAAGCACCTCAAGTAAACATGGCAATCAATGGCGAGCTTTTACGATGAATGCAAATCAAGCTCAAATGGAAAACGATGTCGTGAACGGTATGTTTTTGGTGAACCATCATTTGGCTTCTATTTTATTTGATACTGGTTCCGATAGAAGTTTTATTTCTTTGAAATTTGAGTCGAAACTTGCTATGCCTCGAACCAAGCTTTCCCGACCGTTTTCGGTTGAAGTCGCCAATGGCAATTCCATTACCATAAATTTCGTCGTCCGTGATTGTACTCTCATCATTTCCAAGAATAAATTCTCCATCGATCTCATACCGATGCAAATGGGAAGTTTCGATGTCATATTAGGCATGGATTGGTTATCTTTGCACCGTGCCGAAGTCGTTTGTTTCGATAAATTCATTCGCATTCTGCTCGTCAACGGTAAAATTCTCAAGGTCTTCGGCAACACTACTTCTAGAAGACTTAATCTCATGTCGTTCGCTCAAACGCAAAAGTACTTACGCCAAAACTGTGTTCCGTTTCTAACTCTCGCGGTGATAAAGGACAAAAAGGTAAGGAAAATTCAAGATATTTCCATTGTTCGTGACTTCCTTGATGTCTTTCCCGATGATGTCACCGGTCTTCCTCCCGTTCGTCCAATTGAATTCCGAATCGATCTTGTGCCAGGAGCGATGCCCGTGGCCAAGGCTCCTTATCGTTTAGCCCCCATCGGAAATGCAAGAACTATTAAATCAACTCGAATAACTTTTCGATCAAGGCTTCATTCATCCAAGCCCTTCTCCTTGGGGCGCTCCCGTTCTCTTCGTGAAAAAGAAGGATGGATCGTTTCGTATGTGCATCGATTATCGAGAACTTAACAAACTAACTATTAAAAATCGTTATCCCTTGCCATGAATTGACGACCTATTCGACCAACTACAAGGCGCAACTTGTTTCTCCAAAATCGATCTTCGATCGGGTTACCATCAATTGCGTGTTCGCGAAGAAGACATTCCTAAAACCGCTTTTCGTACTCGATATGGACATTTCGAATTTTTGGTTATGTCCTTCGGTTTAACAAATGCACCCGTGGTATTTATGGACCTCACAAACTGCGTTTGCAAACCATTTCTGGATAAATTCGTTATTGTCTTTATTAATGGCATCCTTATCTTTTTTAAATCTAAAGCCGAACATGAACATCATTTGCGTTCCATTCTCAAACTCCTTGGAAATGAACGACTCTACGCCAAATTCTCCAAACGTGAATTTTGACTCGAGGAAGTTCAATTTTTCGGACATATCGTAAACGACAAAGGTATTCATGTCGATCCTGCTAAAATTGAGGCTGTTAAGGATTGGAAAACTCCAACGACTCCCACGGAAATTCGATCATTTCTCGGTTTGGTCGGGTAATATCGGCGATTCATTCGGAATTTTTCCAAGATCTCTTTGCCTCTTACCTCCCTCACTCATAAAGGGAAACCATTCGATTGGGGTTCGAAGCAAGAGAAAGCCTTTTGTTGTATTTTGTGATGCCTCCCATCAAGGTCTCGGCTGCGTTCTCATGCAACGAGATCAAGTCATCGCATACGCATCAAGGAAACTTAAGGTCAACGAGAAGAACTATACGATTCATGATCTTGAACTTGGTGCTGTCGTTTTCGCTCTCAAAATCTGGAGACATTACCTTTATGGTACGAAATGTGTGGTTTTTACCGATCATAAAAGCCTTCAACATATTTTTGACCAAAAAGATCTCAACATGAGACAATGACGATGGGCGAATTACTTAGTGATTACGATTACGAGATTCGCTACCACCCCGGTAGAGCGAATGCTGTAGCCGACGCCCTAAGTCGAAAGGTTAATGTTAAATCCATCCTGCTTCTAAGCGTTGTTGTTCAAACCGATCTTCAAATTCGTATCTTCCAAGCCCAACCTACCTCCGTTGAAGAAGTTAACATGTACGATGAAATGTCATGTGGAGCCGAACTTCAACTCGAAACTAAATCCGATTGTCTTTCGTATTTTCTCAATCGTTTATGGGTTCCTGATCGCGATGATCTCCGTACTTGTATCACGAAGCTCACAACTCACGGTATTCCGTTTATCCCGGTGCGGATAAGATGTACTTCAATCTTCGTGCTACCTTTTGGTGGTCGGGTATGAAAAATGACTGACGTTGTATGTATCTAAATGTCTTACTTGCTCAAAAGTCAAAGCCGAACATTAAAGACCTTATGGTCTACTCGAGAAATTACTGATTCCTATTTGGAAATGGGAAGATATTGCTATGGAATTTATCACTAAACTACCCAACACCAAAAAAGGAAATGATAGCATTTGGGTGATCATCGATCGTTTGACCAAATCTGCTCATTTCATTCCGATCCGCGAAAAGTACTCTGTCGAGCAGCTTGCTCAAACTATGTTCGGGATATTGTGTGTCGACACGGTTTACCATTGACTATCATTTCTGATCGCGATGCCAGTTTTACCTCTCATTTTTGGCAATCACTTCAAGAAGCTTTGGGAGAACGTCTCGATCTTAGCACCGCTTATCATCCTTAAATGGACGGTCAATCCGAAAGTACGATTCAAACACTCGAGGATATGCTACAAGCGTGTGTTCTTGATTTCGGTGGGATTTACGACCTTGTCCTTCTATAAGTATCTACTTGGAAGGGGGTAGACCATTTCGGAAAGAAGGGTAAGCTAGCTCCTTGTTTCGTCGGTCCTTTCAAAATTCTTGAACGCATTGGGAAAGTAGTTTATCGACTCGAACTACCGCAAGAACTTGCCGGTGTTCATCCGACATTTCATGTTTCGAACCTTAAAAAGGCTTAGTCAAGGGTAATCTCCATATACCTCTCGATGAAGTGCATGTCAACGAGTCAGTGATCATAGTTAAACGACCCATTGAGATCATGGATCGCAACGAGAAGAAAACCAAACGTAGTCATATTCGGTTAGTCAGAGTTTGATGGGAATCACAGCGCGGCGCAGAATTTACTTGGGAACGAGAAGACGCAATGAAAGAGAAGTATCCACATTTGTTTCAATCGTCGTCTTCATCATAATTTCGGGATGAAATTTCCTAAAGTAGGGAATACTATGACATTCGTCAATTTCGGGTCTCGAGTTGTATTCGTTTTTGTAAACTTTTACCGAAGCTTATGATATAATCAAAATGATAGATTTTATGTTACATTATTGTTTTACACTTGTTGGGTCTAGAAAACATCCTTGTTGGTCCTTGAAACGCGTAAAAATCACCTAAAACGAACTACAGGGACTAAATCTGCCAAATAACAAAAGCTAGGAAATCAGAAAATCAACCGTGTCGCACCGCGCAATGGGGGACACCCTAGGTGGTCACGTAGCGTGAGTAGCATCAGCTGCAGCTACGGGTTTTCGTTTGTTTAACTTTGTTTTTTATCCTTTTTGCATGAAACCACTTGTGTTTAACACCCATATGTGTTCTTGAAGGTTTGACTTATAATAGTCAAACTGAGTTTAATCTTTCATTCTAATTAGCTTATGTAGTCTTATTAGTACTTGAATATGGTGGTACAACATATATATATATATATAATACACACCCCTTGTTACCTTCGGTAGTTGCTTCTCCGAATCCGGTTGGTTAAGCTTCGGACTTCGTAAGGCTAGGCTTCTTGTAGGACTTTCGTGGTCCTTGATATATATTCACTTATATAACTTGTTGCACATATAAATTTTGTTTAACTTCTGCTCTTTTTAGTTTGTTTGTCATATTTATGAAGTTCCATGGTGTGGGTTTGTAGAGACTAACCTCGGTTTAACCGTAAATTGTACAAACCGTAAACCGAACTTTACTAGTTTTGTTAAATAATTGTTTTAAACATGCTTTATGTTAGATTTAAGTTTCTAAAATCATTTTTACAAGTTATTTAATTTTTGGGCATGTGGAACCCATCAAGGAACATATTGTGAGATGGAACCCGAACCAAACCGAACTTTCGTTTAAAAGACTTTATTGTTAACTTTTTGGTTGTAAAACTTAAGTTTCACCATCTATAAATTATTATACAAGTTCTTTTGAAATTTGGGCATATGGAAACCATTCAGGAACGTATTGTGAGATGGAAACCGAACCAAACCGAACTAAACCAATTTTTACTCGCTTAAGACACACAAGTGTGTTTTTAGCTATCAAGACTTGTATATTTCTTTAAATATCATTTACAAACTGATTTTAATTACTTTCTTAAGTACTTGGGAATGTTGGATCCAACTTGATCTCATAACAAAGTTTGGACCGACAAAACCGAACACTCTCTTAACGTGCGGTGTTAGTTATAAAATAATAGAACTACATACTTGGTGAAGTCTTACTTGATTTTAATGAGTTATCTCATAACATTTAATATCTTCGAAAGCTGACTTAGGGTTTGACCAATTATCAAGACCCGAACCAACAACCCGAACACTCGTTAAAGACCCGTTTTAGTATCTTTACCCCAAAGTAACTTGCACTTTAGCATTTTTCCCACCTTATTACTTAACATAGGTTAAGTAAATATTAAGGTTAGATACTTTAACCTGGTTTCGAACAAACTTACATTTTAAAGGGTTATTATTATAAATTCTTAAGTAGTTAAATTTTAAACCTCGAACTTTAATTGTTTACTTTTCGCAACAATTATTTTATTTAAAGATCTTCAAGACAACCTTTCTAAATCCAAGACTTTCTTTTATTTAGGCTTCATACGTTAAACCCGTCGTTCCAGAAAATCTCCAAATTATCATCTTTCAAGTTTATTACTTGAACGTGAGTACTTCATACCCCGTTTTCCATCTTTTGTTTTGGGGTGACATTTCATACTTATTCAACTAAATGCTTTATACTTGAATCTTAAAACCACAAACGTTATCATATACTTTACTTAAATAATTGCTCGATTTGGTGTTCTATGATCATATGCCTGTGTGTTTATCGCTTTCGGTTGGTTGATCTATAAAATCCTAGACTATTTGGCATCCCCTTATAGCAAGGTGTCGTTAACGTAATGCAATTAACGATAACTATAAAATCCTAGACTATTTGGCATCCCCTCATAGCAAGTTGTCGCTAACGTAATTCTATTAGTGATTTTATCTACTTATCCAAGTTAATGCTCCTATTTATTGTTTTGTATACAAGTTTTGTGGCTTTTCTTACTATATATATACGTGCACAAACTTATGAATTGCTCACCAACCTTTGTGTTGCCCATCTTTATTTTATGAAATGTTACAGGTTTGCATCTAGGTTGATTGTGGAGTTCAAGAAAACGACATCGATACCTCAAGGATATTAGCAAAATGAACAGTAATTGATTTGTTATATTTTGTTATATGTTGTTGTATTTGACTTATGTATATTGTTATGTGACATTTTCGATGTTTTGAAATGAAATGAGTTTGTTAAATATTGTCGCTTTAAATAGTGTCATGCGCTTATGAGCAATCGTTGCACCCCGGCATGTTCCACCGCCTTTGGTCGGGGTGTGACAGAGATGGAGGTGGAGATGGAGATAGTGAAGAATCTTCAATTTCAGATGATGGTGGAGAAGATATTGTTGGGCCTAGATTCGTTGGTTTGTGCTTAGTTGGCATTAGGTTTGGGTTGTGTATGTAAACCGAGATCCTTATGTATCTCGGTGGGCTTTGGGCCATAGTTGGGCTAGCGTATTGGGTACCCTATATATAGAACATGATGTATAGGGTTTTGGGTTGTTCAGTAAGTTAGTTGTTTGGCCGTCTAAGGTTGTTGAAACGAGTTTGTAATCATAGTGCTTAAGCACCCGACGTTCAATAGAACGTGTGTTTTGAAGCTATTCCTTGTGTTCTGCGTGTTTGTTTTCCGTGTTCTTGAATCATCTAGTGTTGGATTTCCACACCAACATCTAGATTCGTTGATATCATAATTGAGAGATCCATCTTGGACCTTACAATTGGTATTAGAGACTTGACCTATTCAGTCTCGTTATTGTGATATCAAGGATTCAAGATTTTTGTTCGTTGGTGGTTGTGTTAATTTTTCCGGCGAACTGTTGATCGGAGGTGAAGGATCTACCTTTTTGGTAAAAGATTGGTTTTTGGTTTGGAAACAAATCAAATCCCTGTTTTCTCGGAAGTTAGTTACGATTCAAATTGGTTTTCGGTGTAAAAACAGGGTTCTCGGCATCAAATAAGTGTTCACGGCTTCAGACCAAGTTTTCTCGGCCTAGATTACTTGTTCTCGGCTAAATTGTTAAGTTCTCGGTCGACGATTAAATTCCCGGTCAAAGTTTTGAGTTCTCGGCCAACGATCTGGGTTCTCGGTTAATTCACTGTAGTTCTCGGTATTAGTTCTCGGTTAATCCTAGTTCTCGGTCAACACTGATTCTCGGTCAACAGGACTGTAACCACTTTTGGTCCTGATCAACTTGATTTGGGCCTTGTGTTTTGGACTTAAAAATTTTCTAGACTTTAATTACTCTTGAACCAATTTGACTAATAAAATGGAACAGTTAACTAATGGCAATGGATCAACCAACGTCTATCTCCATCAAGAACTGGACTCTATAATGGGGACCACCACTCGTATACCCCGTCTCTTGTCTCATGAGGGGTTTAGTGAATGGAAGTTTTGTTTTGAGAAATACGTTAAGATGAAGGATGCCAAAGTTTGAAGAAGTATTGTTAGGGGGCCTCAAAGAATTACTTATCAACATGATAACTCAACTGAAATTATTGTGAAGCCTGTTGCTTTTTATGATGATGATGATTTTGCTAAAGTTGAGGAAGATGAAAAGGCTCTTTCAACTTTAACCATGGCACTCTCACCTGAGATTGCCCTTGGTTTTAGAGAACTGCAATCTGCCAAGGAGTTATGGGAGGCGTTGATTGAGGTGTATGAAGGAAATGAAGACATGAAAAGGAGTCGCCAAGACTTGCTGCGAAAAATGTTCAATATGTTTAACCATGTTCTGGGAGAGTCGTTGGAGACTCAATTCCAAAGGTTCATAGCCCTGGTGACTGAAATGAGATTCGCAAGCATTTATCTAGCAACTTCTGAGATAAACAACAAGCTGGTGAACTCACTGCCAAAGAGTTGGAATATGAATGTTGTTGTTATCAAGAAAACTAAAGATCTCAACAGAATGCCTATCTCTGAGATTATGGATACTATCAAGGCATGTGATATGAATGACAAGCAACATGCAATAAATCATGCGAAATCCTACAGTGCAGTTGGGTACAACGTTGCTTCCAACAATGCCCTAATTTCTCAAGACAGTTTCTCAATGTTCAAGGCCACTCAGCAACATCCACCTCAAGGAAACTTTCAAATGTTCAAATCCACTCAAGGCCAATCATCTTCCATTCCACCTCAACCAGCTCCAGTATTCTTCACTAAGTCTGCTCAATCTTCAGCTGATAATGAAAAATCTTCATCTTCTGGTGTTGCTTATGGTCAGAACTCCAGTCAGATTCCCTCCATTCTGAAAGAGACTTAGGAGAAAATAGCTCTAATGGCGGGATTCATGAACTGCTATAATGCATTTCTAGCTGGAAACTTGGTCCAACCTGTAGTTGCTGCTGAGCTCGATCAGATCCATCCTGACGATGTTGAAGAAATGGATATCTCTTGGCAAATCGCCATGGCGGTATTTCGGGCCAAGAAATTCACTAAGAGGACGAGTAGAAACAATTGGAATATGCCTAATAATCAGAAGGTGGGTTTTAACAAGGACACCCTGAGATGCTACAATTGTCACGATCCGGGTCATTTTGCTCGTGAATGTACTAACCCAGCGATGGAAGGAAACACAGAAAGGGCGTTGGTTCCAGTGGGTAATGCTAGAGGAGAGGATGGGGTAGTTTGGGAAATGGTGAAAGGGGATTGGTTACTCAACAATTTCTTGGGAGGATCAGATGGATGCTCTCAACATCGGAAATCAGACCGCAAACTTCACAAATGTTGAAGACACTAAAGAAGAAAATGCTGCTGAGGAGCAAGTTAATGAACTTCAATTCGCATATATGGCTTTCACTTCGCCCGACTCATCTGAGGTAAGTTTTCAACCATGTTCTCAAGATTGTGTTGATAAGATGGAATTATATAGGCCCACAATGATAACTTAATTAGAGACATGGAAAGAGTAAATCTGAAAATTTTAAACTTAAGAAAAACGAAAATGGTTTTCTAGATAAAATAGAAGAAACTCAAAAGGATTTATCTAAGCTTAAGTCTAAATTCAGTATAAAATGTTGTTACTACCTAGATGCCAAACAGGAAATAGTTGAATTAACTGCTAAACTGGATTCTAAGTTGGAAATTTTGAATCTAACTAGCAAATTTGAAAGGGTTGAACTATATTTTAAAAAATTCAAAGGTTCCAGTAAAGTAGTCAATTCAATGATTGAAAATCAATTATGGTGGAAAGAAAATGGAGGTGAGGGCATAGGATATAGTCAAATTCCCCCACCCTACAACCACAATTATGTTAGTACTCCTGTTACCAAAGAACAGGAGGAAAAGGTAAAGGGCATGAAATACGGCAAACAAGATAAATATGATGAAGCCAGTTTTGTGCATGAAAGTGCGTCCACTTCAGGAGTGAATGATTCTAATGTGTTTGCTTCATGTGCAGAACAAGTAATTGTGAAGGAATGGACTGATGAGGATGACAACCCTTGTTTTGAATTTAATAATGACATTGTTTCTGATGTTTCTTTAAAACTACCTGTTTTGAATTCTATTATTCCGACTGTTTGTGTGGGCTGTGTTTTAAAGAGCAAGGATTCTTGTGTGGTTGATTCTGTTAAAACTTTAAATTCTAATAATGTGGTTTCCAGTAAGTTTAAAAATTTGAAAATTTCCAACAAATACTCACCACCTAAATTTGTTAAAGAGGGATGCTCTAATGACAAACAAGGTGATAAGTTCAATAATGTGAAAAATGGTCCTCGTAATTTTAAGCAAACTGGTCCACACAACCAGTCCAGATGAGGAGTTTCCCAAAAAGATTTCTACGTAAAACGTCAAACTTGTTTTAACTGTGACACTCCTGGTCATATTGCCAGAAATTGTCCACATCGTCCATACGTTCCCTGTTATGGATGTTATCAGAGGAATATGCCCTATATGCCTCATAATTCGTACAAGAAAATATTCAGGCATAATCAGGCTAATCCCTCTGACGATTATTGGAACTGAAACAAATCTGGCAGGTTTAGTCCTCATCAGACCAAGCCTAACAACATGTTTCGCAATGGGGTTAGAAATGGTGCTTCGGTTTCAAAAACGAACATGAATTCTAAACAGAAACAGGTAGAAAAGACAAAATCATGTCCTCCTAACCCAAAAACACCGGAGATGAAGTCAACCATTCGTACAGATAATGCCAAGTCTTACAATGGTATATATAAATGGTTACCTAAATCTCCGGTAAAAGAGTCTGCAAACCCAACGTTTGATGATCAAAAGGACATGCCATGGCAACCCGTGACAACTTTAGATGAGTCAGGGCCACCCGGTGTAACTATGGACTGGGTACCAAAGTCTAATTAATCCAGCGCTTTGTGTAGGGACAGCTATGGAGGAATATCATCAGACCTTGGTATGTTGATAGTGGTTGTTCTAGGAACATGACAAGAGACATTTCCCAACTACACGACATTCAAACATTTAATGGT
Source organism: Bidens hawaiensis (assembly GCF_021521415.1). Lineage (NCBI taxonomy): Eukaryota > Viridiplantae > Streptophyta > Magnoliopsida > Asterales > Asteraceae > Bidens > Bidens hawaiensis. The sequence continues at coordinate 101,368 of NW_027494167.1, read as the reverse complement.
GGGTATGTGTCCTTTGCGGGAGGAGAGAAATGGAAGATTACACAAAAGGGTGTTGTAAGTAACGGTGTTCTAAAATTTAAAAATTTTAATTTTGTTCTAGAATTGAAGCACAGTTTGTTGAGAGTGTCACAAATCTGTGATAAAGAATTTTCAACTCATTTTACTAAGAAGGAGTGCTTGATTTTGAAACCTGGTATAATTATACCAGAAGACTGAATTCTTGTTCGATCACAATGAAAAGATAATGCTTATGTGATGGACATGAACAAAAATGTTCCTGACGAAATAACATGCTTGTTTTCAAAAGTGTCAAAACATAATACCATGCTATGGCATCGTCGTCTTGGTCATGCTAATACTAAAAAATTTGAATCGTCTTGCTAAAAATGATTTGGTACGTGGCCTACCTATTAAAGATTTTGTGACTATTGAAAAATGTGTGGCCTGTGCTTTGGGTAAACATCAATGAAAAACTCATAAGCCGAAATTGATTAACACTATTTCATCAGTCTTGAGTCTTTCTCGCAGCTCTTATTGCCTTGTTATTACTGATGACTACTCACGTTTTACTTGGGTGTTTTTCCGGTCAAATAAGAGTGAAACTGCAGATTTGATCAAGAAGTTTATAGTGCTTATGGAGAACCAACTGAATTTGAAGCTGAAGGGAATACATTATGATAATGGTACGGAATTCAAGAATGCATCATTGAATTATTTCTGTTAAGAAAGAGCGGTGCTTCTTCAGTACAGTTCAGCACGGACACCACAACAGAATGGTGTGGCTGAAAGGAGAAACAGAACTCTTATCGAAGCGGCAAGGACTATGTTGTGTGATTCTAAGCTGCCAATGTTTTTCTGGGCAGAAGCTATTAATACGGCCTGTTATGTTCATAATCGGGTGATAATCAACAAATCACAGATGAAAACTCCATATGAGATTGTCTATGGTCATAAGCCTACTATTGCACATTTCAGAGCATTTGGTTGCCCATGCACTCTACTGAATCTCGAGTTTACTCTGAAATTTGGGGCCAAAGCTGATGATTGTTACTTTGTTGGCTATGCGGGCCATACCGCGTACAGGGTCTACAATAAGTCAACCAAGAAAATTCTAGAGTCCTATGATGTTCGTTGGTTGGAAGAAAACGAGACTGATGCTCGTGTTGGTCCGGACTGGTTATTCGATTACAATGAACTCTTCAAACCGTTTAATGTACTTCTGGTCATCAACACAGAACCTTCAGGTGCTGAAAAAGATGACCCACATGCAGTATCTCACATCTCTTCCCTTCTAGATGATGATGTCACATAACCACTTAATGAAGACACACCCGCGTCCGTCACTCAGCTGATAGAAGTTCCAGAAACTGAATACTCGCAAAATTCGTCTGAAGATGCTACAACAGTTGAGGGGGAGAGTCCTACTCGTCAGATTTTTGGGAGCACACTATTTCCTGATGCCTTTCCAAATGAATATGTCGTCAGTACCTCGTACTCACATAGTACAGCGACCTCTGAATGGAAGAACCCTCTTGCTGATATTGATGTAAATTTGTCAAACTTGCACTTTATCGGTGATGTTTCTGATCAATTAGTTCCATCGAGGATTCAGAAAAATTAGCCAATTGAGAATGTCATAGGTCCTCTTGAAACGGGCGTGTCCACCAGAATTCAGACAGGACACATAAACAGTTGTTTGTTTTCCTGTTTCATCTCTCAAATTGAGCCAAAGACAGTAGAAATGGCCCTTCAGGAACCAAGTTGGGTAGATGCTATGCATGAAGAATTGAATCAGTTTGATAAGCTGAAAGTTTGGAGATTGGTTGAGTTACCAAAAAAAATGAAAGCACTTGATACGAGATGGGTCTTCCGAAAAAATCAAGATGACACCGAGGTTACTGTTCGAAACAAGGCACGGTTGGTAGTTCGTGGTTTTCGTCAAGTTGAAGGGTTAGATTACACTGAAGTCTATGCTCTAGTGGCTAGACTTAAGGCCATTAGAATTTTTCTGGCTTACGCGTCATTCATGGGGTTCACAGTATATCAGATGGATGTTAAGACCGCGTTTCTGAACGGCGAAGTCAAAGAAGATATTTACGTGAACCAGCCACCGGGTTTCGTTGATTCCAAGAAACCAAATCATGTCTACAAGTTAGACAAGGCATTGTATGGGTTACATCAGGCTCCTCGGGCGTGGTATGCTACATTGACCGCACATCTTCAAGATCATGGTTACAAGTGAGGGACCATTGATCAAACCTTGTTCCGTAAAATTGTCGGAAAGGATTTGATTCTAGTCCAGATCTATGTGGATGATATTAATTTTGGATCCACAAATGCTGAGTTGTGTGCAGATTTGAAAGAGTAATGAAGAAAAGGTTTGAGATGAGTTCGTTGCGTTAAATGACAACATTTTTTGGGTTACATGTTCGCCAAAGCTCGGAGGGAATTTTACAACATTTCAAGATTCTAAGAGTGCTAACACTCCCATGGCGGAAAGGCCTCTGCTGTCATCTGATCCGGAAGGGAGTCCCGTAGATCATACGTACTATCGATCGATCATCGGGTCTCTGATGTATCTCACTGCCAGTCGTCCTGACATCATGTTTGCAGTCTGCCAATGTGCTCGTTTCCAGGCTAATCCTAAACTCTATCATTTAATTGTTGTTAAAAGTATTTTTAGATATCTGAAGGGACAACCAAAGTCAGGTCTTTGGTATCCCAAAAACTCAGAATTTGATCTTTATGCTTTTGCTGATAGCAATTATGGTAGATATGACATTGACAGAAAATTCACATCTGCCGGATGCCAATTCTTAGGTGATCGTCTCATTTCATGGCAGTATAAGAAACAACAAAAGGTGTCCACTTCGACCGCAGAGGCGGAGTATGTTGCTGCATCAGTTTGCTGCTCCCAGGTTATCCGGATGCAAAACCAACTGCTGAATTACGGTTTGGAATTTCTTGATACCCCTATCTTTTGTGTTAATGATGTTGCCATTGCATTTGTTAAGAATCCAGTTCGACACTCTATAAACAAGCACATCGATATTAAAATTCATTTTATTCGTGACTGTTTCGACCAAAAATTGATTCACCTTAAACAAGTTCACATTGATAACAATGTGGCAGATTTATTTACAAAACCGGTCGGAACAACCAAATTTAATGTGCTTGTGAGTTTTCTTAAAATGTTTCGTTTCGAGGATTGAGTCTTTTTGGGCGTAAACTTGAACATATTTTCTTAATTTGTACAAATTTAGGAGGGAGAAATATCAAAAACCCAAAAATAGTGTGTGTGCGTGTTATTTAAAAAAATTAAAAATAAAAATATTAAATTTGGTGTGTGTCTGTTTTTATGGTTCAGTCTCGCTTAAAATTATATCGGTTGCTCAAGTTTGAAGAACATATACTTATATATGTTTGGTCCGGTGATCTACTTGTAAATATACAGGATCGCCATTTATCTAAAGACAGAAAGCATCTGGGGAGATTGTGACATGTTTTTTGTGTTTTGAATTCTCTCACTTAAAATTATGTCGGTAATTCCAAGTTGGAGGGACACGTATTCTCATATGTGCCTTGGTCCTGTTAACCACTAGTGGTCATACGGGATAGCCATTTACCTGAAAACTGAAGAGTGACCGGGGTGACTGAGTTCTTAACATTTGTGTCTACTGTAACGGTCTGGGAAATGATATTACTATTCAGTTAACAGCTCTTTGAAACTTCAAATATTTTCAAATGAAAATTGATCCAACCTTTGGAAAATGATAGATAAATCGTTTCTGTGTGCCTTACGGGCGAAGTTATTAAGCTTAAAGGCTTTAGAATAGTCATTGATCTGTATGGAAGCTTTCCATGATGCGTAAAAGTTGAAGTGATATAAACTAAATTTTCTAACCTTACTGTGGAGAGTCATTTTGAAGAAATGTGCATGTCTCCACATACATCTCTTCGAATGATAGGTAGAAAAGTAACTACCCAGTCATACACGAGCCCATTAGTGTCTTGATCACCAAAAATATTAAGTTTCTAAGTTATTAAAAAAAATAATTATTGTGTTATTAAAATTTCATTTTTAAAGGCTTAAAGGGTCAAAATAGAACTACAGAGATGGGGGCATAAAAGTGACTCCTATCATGTCTCGAATGAAAGGCACGTAAGTCCGGATGGCTTGTAAGTCCAACGTTCAACCTTAAAGCTTAAAACTCTATTTAATTTTCTATAAAAATCTTTTGATCAAGCACTAGGGGTTGAAGCCAAATTGGGGTGATCTGGGGAAAGCCAAAACGCTTTGAAAAGAGATAGGAGGCATCACTGGTCCATGAGTGATGTCCATCTAAGATTTATGCCGAACTGAACCTAATTCATATCACTGATGCAATGAAAGTCATGCTAAGTTCGTTATACATGCTATCAACCTGTCTCTTTATGTCATAATAACGCTAAACATGAATCCTTGTGACAGCACCTTAAACAATATGATTTCATGTTCGGATCTTTTCATAAAAGGCGGCGTTTCAATAAAACTGAAATTTGATCCCAAATTTGCAAAATTCGAAAGGATTGGTATTTCGTGTTAATTTTTATTATTTTGTAATTTTTCATTTTTTTAACATTTTTGTTCTATTTGTTTTATCTCGAAAATACTCTCCTCGAAACGTGTGTTCTAATTGGGTTGTTTTCAATGTGATTAAGCGGTTGTTTTTGGGCTTTGATTCTGTCTACTGAATACATTAAAACTTGGTTTGGGCCAAAATGGAAAATTTGGGCTCATCTAGCTAGTCATTAAGGGTTCTCGGCCCATGAAAAGTGAGGTATAAAAGGTCTCTTAACCTCAATTATTGTTTACAATGCATTCAAAATTCAAAAACCTATTTCTCTCAAGTCATCTGGCCGAGAACCTTCTCCTACTACACTAATCACAAGTTTTAATCGGTGTTTGCTCTTTTGATTGATTCACAGGTAGTGAACACAAGTTCAAATTGAATGTTTTTGTGAGACCTAATGAGTTGTGTTCTCATGGAATGATGAATAGATGGAGAGACGAATCTCATTGGCAAACAAGGATCATGAGTTGTTAAACTGTTGATTGTGATTTCGATTGGAAAATGTTAGGGTTAATTGTCGGAGACTCAAAGTATTTTTTGCAGGTTTAATGGGGATTTCGGCCATCTCGGAGAAGATGGCACATGTTTCAAGAGGGAATACAAAGGGTTTTCTGTCTCCAGCTGTCAAACCGAAGACCCATGACCAATCAAAGGGTTCTCGGTTGACTTTTGTAGACCGAGAACTCACGTTCTTGATTGACTTTTGTAGACCGAAATCGTTTGTTTTGACCAAGAACTCATGTTCTCGGTTAATCTTGACAGAGAACACCATCTTTGACCGAAAACCACTTTGTTTGACCGAGGTCTCCTCTTTGGACAGAGAACTCACTGATGGACCGAAATCCATTATAATAATATTATAATTATTTTTCTCTTATGGTCCACCTAATATGATTTTGTCATCATTGGCCCCTCATGCTTTAAAACTTGACAATTACTTATATATAACTCTAGTCAAGTACGTATTTACTAACTTGACTCGTTTGGTGCAGTAATGACTGATCATGCTTCGTTAAAGTTTGTGGACACACATAATATATCTGGACACTTATTTGATCCACCACTGATTCACAAGGAGTTCAAATCTATGATTGTCGGTCTTAACACTTGCAGGATTTCTCACGCTTTACGAGAAAATCCAGTCATTTGCAAGAAGATGATCACTGATTTTTGGAACAATGCCTCAATCAATCCACGAGGGTCAGGTGGAGTTGTATCGATAGACTCCAAAATACAAAAGAAGCCGTTCGTCATCTCAGAGGTCATCATACGGGAAGTGCTTTTGTTTGGGGATCAATCCGATTACCCATTGGAATACTCGACTACTGTTGTCTCTGAAATTCTTACAAGAATGGGTTATGAGGGAACGTATCCTCCGGCAATCAAGAAGTTATTTCACTCTTACTGGAGATTTTTGATACACACGTTTTTCTCATGTGTGTCGGGAAGAAAGGGAGGATCTAATGAGATAAGTCATACTCAGATGTCGGCTTAGACGTTCACAAATCGGGTACTGTTGAAAAACCTGAACCGGTTCGGAACCGGGTTTTTTCACACCGGGAAGGAAATGGCACCGGTTCCAGTCAGGTACCAGTTCGGTTCCCGAACCGAACCGATGCCCCGAAATGCCAACTTTAGGAACCGGGTAGGGTAGGAACCGAGACCGGTTATTACGTAAAAACCGGTTCCGCCGGTTTTTTTTTGAATTTCAAATAAACTAGCCGTTACAAACCGGTTCCAACGGCTATATAGCCATTTTTTACCGTTGGAACCGGTTTTTTTTACTATAATTAGGTTATTTACATTCTATAAATAGCAATGTATGGTGTGTAGCAAGGTATGGGTGACGACCGCAAGAACATTTGGGTCCTCCATAGCACGAACGGGTTCAATAAAAACACTATTCTTAACCTTCTTGTTAGTTTTTTTTATGGATGCCTTAATAATATTTAGTTGTATAGTCGGGTTTTGCTAAAGGAGAAGTATTTTAGTTTGTTTTTGAGTTTGGTGGTGAAACAAGTAATGGAAAACAACTTATATATAGGTTTTGGGCTACAAGAACCGGTTCCAACGGCTATATTACCATTGGAACCGGTTACAACGGCTCTTTTGTTTCTCAAAAACCGGTTCCAACGGCTATATTACCGTTGGAACCGGTTACAACGGCTAGTTTGACCTGTGTTTGACCTTTTCAAAAAAAAACCCGCCGGAACCGGTTATTTCGGGTAGGAACCAGACCGGGTACAAATAGGAACCAGACCGGAACCGGGTTGGAACCGATTGGGAAATACAAATAGGGGAACCGAGTATGATTTTCGGGTACAAAAATACCCAAACCGGGTATTTGGTCCATCGGGTAGGAACTGGAACCGGTTCCGGGTCGGTTCCACCGGTTCGGTTCCGGAACCGGTTTTTTTAGCACGTCTATGTCGGCTATTGTTGCTCTAATCATGGATTGGAATTACAACTATTCCAAGTTCGTTTTCGATGAGATGATGAGCAATCGGAAGGGGAAGAAGAAAGAGATGTTCCTCATGTATCCAAGATTTCTACAGATGATTTTTGACTCACACTACACTGATCTCGTTAAGTCTGTTGAAACACTGGATATGAAGTCAATGAGACCCAACACCATTGGGTTGATGAAGCAGTCAAGAAAAGGGGCAAAGGTGGTATATCAGGGTCTTCATGATTTGGTTAAATTTGGCCATTTTGTCGAAACAGAGACTATACCGGTTGTAGCTCAAGTTGCTGAAGAGCACGTGACACCGACTCAGAACTGGGCTGTTGCTTTTAAGATTAGTTCAGATGAAGAACATGAAGAGACAGAACACCGTGAAACAAAAATTACTCTGACTGCTGAGCATTTAAGTGATTTTGAGACCTTCAAGGAATTATTACACTCGACTGCTTTGAAGCCTCCTCAAGCAATCGCTGTAAATGAAGAAGATGATGTTCCCGAGGAACCAGCCGCCGATCTCATTCCACATAAACGCAGAAAGAAAGATCCGAGATTGGACATGCGGGTAACTGAAGTTGCAGAAACAACAACAACACCAACAACAGCCACTAGCCTACAGCAACAAACTCACCAAACTGAGTCACATGTTCCAGAGACTCAAGTTGAACCAAGTCCATCCACCGCAGAGCCACAGACTCAAGATCAGATTTTTGATGATTTTTCTCGTGTGTTTGATTTGGAAACGGATACTGATGATCCTTCTGGATCTTTTGGCCCATCCAATCTAGGTCAGTCTAGTTCTGATGTTTTCGACAAGGTTGCTCAGATTCTTGCCATGCAAGAAAATTATTTTCAAAACAAAGGCAAAGGAGTTGTACTTGAAGATGCTCCTATTGATTTACAAGCTCTCCAACGTCGACTCTTTGAACTCGAACAAGACTTTGTCGTCAAAGACGTACGCATTCAAGAGCTGGAAGCCGGTAACTCTGATAAGAATTCCAAGATCAAAGAACTTCAGGCCAACATGGGAGGATTAACTGCTATGTACCTAGACCTAGGAGTGCAAACGAGCCGAGCTGCTCGCGAGCTACTCGAGATCGGCTCGTCAAAAAGCTCGAACGAGCAGAGCTTAATCGAGCCCGAGCTCAAGCCTAAAAGTAAGCTCGTTTAATAACGAGCCCGAGCCCGAGCTTTACTTATCGAGCTCGAGCCGGCTCGCGAGCCTAAACGAGCCTGCTATTTATATAATTTTTAAAATATATATTTAATAATTATTTATATATATATGTGTTTGTGTGTGTGTATCACTAGTTTTTATCCACCCGAATTACGGGGGTTGTTTTATATTGTTTGTTCTAATGTTTATTTATTTTTTGAATTTATATTTTTTATTGTATGAAAGTAATAATATACGTATGGTTTGATGATAAATTGTTTCACAAATAAATGGGATGTTATAACCCGGTTTAAAAGCTATATGGTTTTGATGAGACCCAAGACCTGTTTATTTTTTTTAATATAAAATTGGTTTTTTAATTATAAATAATATTTATGAAAGTTAATAATATACTTATGGTTTGATGAGACCCAAAAACCGTTTTTTTTTTTTTTACTATCAAATTGTTTTTTTTGTTTAAATAATATATATATCATTTTTTAAAATAAATAAGATATTAATTTTTATTATATCCTATTTTATAGGGATTTTACATCAATAATTTGGTGAGAATAATTTTTAATTTAATGAGATGTTATAACCCGTTTAAGAAATATATGGGTTTGGTAAGACTCATACCCATGAATTCGGGTCAAATGCATGAGAAGCCTCCATTTAAAAATTAAGCAAATATGGTGACTCCAAAAAAAGGGGGAGCGATCACATCGCGACACGTAGGATTTTTATGTCTTCGTTTATATATATTATAGATGTTATAAAAATAAATAAAAATAAATAAATACTATATATTATTTTATACAAAAAATTATAATAGAAAAATATATAATAATAATTATATTATTTAATAAATAACTTATAAAATGTAAACGAGCCGAGCTCGAGTTTGAAAAATCTACTAATGAGCCGAGCTCGAGCTTTGAAAATAGAGCTCGAAACGAGCCGAGCTCGAGCTCTCTGTAAGTTAAACGAGCCGAGCTCGAGCCTGGTCGAGCTCGGGCTCGGCTCGGGTCGTTTGCACCCCTACCTAGACCTCCAACAAAAACTTATTCACAGATTTGGAGATGAATTCAAGAACAGTGATTATGTATCATCTAGGACACCTCAAGTTGATCAGGGTGGAAGTTCCAGTGCTCGTCCAACTGCAAACATAGATGAATCTGAGACGCTGAAACAGTATATGTCTGCACCTCCAATTACCAAAGAGAAATCAGATAGACTTCAGAGGAAGCTGCTGGTGATGAAAAACTCCAATCAGAATGTTGAGTCATCCGATCATCCAGACAGGTTCAATGTCACCTTTCCTAAAGGATTCTCATATAAATATGGTGATCATTCCGGAATTGTATCTTGGGGTTTTGATTCTGACAAAAATATGTGGTGGGTTAAACGAAAGTCTGGAAGCACAGAATAATACAAAAAGATGAAGGACTTCGGGTCTTGGACCAAGGTGGATCTCACTGACCTGATTAATGCTCCATTTCACAACCCAACTAATGAAAAGCGAGCAAAATACTTCTGGAAATTCTTACGTCGTCAAGTTGACACTGTATTTCCTAATATGAAGACTGCTGAATCATTTTTGAAGAAGGCCAAAGGGGTTAAAGATCCACAAACTGGAAAGACAATAGTGAACATCATGTGGCCTGCAACAAAGAAAGCCACCCATATTCCTGTGCCTGACGCCATTACAGATGCTACATTGGATAATATGAGATTCTGGATATTCGATAGTGCAACTGCCACTGTTGTTGTCAAGTTACAGAAGGGAAAAGGGCAATTCAGATTCTTCGATCCAAGGGATTTGCTTAAGTTTGGGGAGAAAGATATTAAGATCCTCGTTACATTTCAGATAATAGCTGATCCGATTTTTGAAGCGGCTGCAAAAGAATACACAAGCATGGCAGCTTCCATTATCAGGACTAGGTTTTGGGCAGGTTCTTTGAAGGATGCTGACATTGATTACATGGAACATGACTAAGAACCAAGCTACAAACCAAGGGGGAGATTGTTGGGCCTAGATTAGTTGGTTTGTGCTTAGTTGGCATTAGGTTGGGGTTGTGTATGTAAACCGAGATCCTTATGGATCTCGGTGGGCTTTGGGCCATAGTTGGGCTAGCGTATTGGGTACCCTATATATAGAACATGTTTTATAGGGTTTTGGGTTGTTCATTCAGTTAGTTGTTTGGTCGTCTAAGTTTGTTGAGACGAGTTTGTAATCAAAGTGCTTAAGCACCCGAAGTTCAATATAAGGTGTGTTTTGAAGAAATTCCTTGTGTTTTGCGTGTTTTTTTTCGTGTTCTTGAATCATCTAGTGTTGGATTTCCGCACCAACATCTAGATTCGGATATCATAATTGAAATATCCATCTTGGACCTTACAGATGTTGATGAATCTTCAAGTTCAGATGAAAGTGGAACTGATGATAGCAGGGATTCTAATTTTGAAATGAGAGATGAGTGTTCTGATGATGATGAACATGTAGAGGTTTGTCCAGTTAAGAAACCAAAGAATGTGAAGACATCTAAGAACTATAAGATATCTAAGAATGTTAAGAAAACTAGGGAGGGTGATGAAGATACAGAAAGTGATTCAGATAGTAATTTCAACTATGAAGATGGTGACACGGATGATGTAGATGTAGATATGAGGGATTTCAGATTGCATAATGATTTTGAAGTTGAACAGCAGGATGCAATTGGCAGTTTAAAAGGTTTGGACATTGAAATGGATGATGTTATGTTGGATAATGATAGGATGTATATGTAAAAACAAGGAAATAAGAGAGACATGGATTATCTTTTCCATGTGGGACAAGTTATTGGTACAAAAGCAGAGGTGAAGGATATGATCAAGGCACATGCAATTGAAACAAGAAGACAAATTAGGATAAGAAAAGATGATTTGATAAGGGTGAGGGTCGTGTGTGAAGGGGATATGGAAGATGGGTCCCACATGTAGGGGGTTGGATCTAGCAGTGCTAATAAAGATCAGGGACCAGTCCAGAAAAATATTGGGGGTAGGGGGAAAGGAAAGACCCACTTGCTATTAGATGCCATTGGGTACTGTTGATATCATACCAAAAGAGAACATCTTCATGGAAAATTACAAGGTTGGTAAGTGAACATAAATGCCTTCAATCTAGGCAAATTTATGTTTGCACAGCGGGTTCCTCTCAAACCATTTGGTTTTCTTCTTCAAGATGACCCAAAGCTGAAAGTTAAATCTATCATATAAAGGTTTCAAAGGAGGTTTGAAGTTGGTGTGTCTGACATGAAAGCTTACAGGGCAAAGATGTTGGCCAAGGAACATATAAATGGAAATTTCATAGGCCAATATGGGTTATTGAGGGATTATATTGAAGAGTTGAAGAGGACTAATCCAGATACAACAGTGAAGCTTGAATTAGAAGAATGCTCAGATCCAACATCTGAGACAAGACAATTCAAGAGGATATATGTTTGCTTGGGGTCTTTGAAAAAGGGGTTCAAAGCAATAGGTAGGGATCTCTTGGGACTGGATTGGGCTTTCCTTAAAAGTGCTTGGCCTGGTCAACTTTTAACAGCAGTTGCTCTAGATCCAAACAATGGATACTACCCTGTTGCATATGCTGTATTTGAAGCTGAAACAATGAACTCTTGGGAATGGTTCTTGGAATGCCTTGGTGATGAGTTGGATTTGAACAACATATCTAAGTTTACCTTTATGAGTGACAGGAAAAAGGGTCTTATACAAGCGGTAGATAAGTTGTTTCCTTCTACGGAGCATAGGTTTTGTGTTAGGCACATTGAAGATAACCTAGGAACTCTCTTCAAAGGAAAGCTTTACAGGGATGCTCTTTGGAAGATGGCCATATATACAACACCTACACACTATGAGAGAGAGATGAACAACCTAAAAAAGTTAAACAAAAGGGCATATCTTTGGGTATCTAAGAAGCCACCGGAAACAAGGTCACACTTCACTAGTAAGTTTTCAATTTTTATCCTTTATTCTCTAATAACTTTCAATTTTTGTCGTTTATCTGACACTGTTTTAAATGTTTTGTTATAATAGGTAGAGCAATGTCTGATGTGTTGACCAATAGCATGAGTGAATGCTTTTATTCAAAGCTGGTAGATTGAAGGGACAAGCCTATTATCACTTTGCTGGAATACATTAGAAAATATGTGATGAGGAAGATGATGACCGTCGTTTGAGTCATTCAAAAACCCAATTAACTAAATAGTTAGAGTAAGTAGGGTATCGTATCCACGAGGAGCATGTGGCCAGTATTACAAATTTGTTTGATTATTTTAATATAAAATTATAACCAAAGTGGACAAACGATGTCAAGCAAAATTTTGAAAGAGTGATTTTAAAAACAATTTAAGGAAAACGCAACTTTCTCCGGGTTCAGGTTGTAGGTTTCATACAAAACTCGTTTGATTAATTGGACACCACGTAGACATGATGTTGGAAATTAGTTAAAGTAGATATTGATAGAGGCTTTTGTCATCAAACCTAATATAATTCAATTACTCAGTCTACTAGTACCAAGTCAACCCCCTTTAGTCACCCAACCTGCTTTTAGGTTTTGTCATCAATCGAACATGGTTGTAAAGAAAGAACTCAAAACACCAACAAACCGTTTAATTAACTAATACTTCAATTTGTTAAATGTTTGTCATCACATAAACAAATCCAATACATAAACAAACAAAATTGAGTGCTTAACCTTTATGAACCATTCCCCCAGAGTAGATCACAAGTGGACTAGCCTTGCTTCATGATGATGAATATTTTTCTTCTCGTATCGCGTGCACAGCAGCCAAGAAAACTCTCCATGTTGCGGCTTCCACCCTGTTTCGTAAACCCCTGCTCAATTCCCTAATACAATCGGCCCAATCATTCATAAAGTCAAAGTTTGCAACCCATTTGAATTAATTGGGGCCCAACTTAATTGTAGTCCATATGGAACCCAAGTTAATTCCATTTGTTTGCTCGTTGCTGTTGCTGCTCTACTCTTTTAATTATTTTACTTGGTTTCTATGCTCATGAGAAGAAACAAACACATGTTTTAAATCCATGTAATAGTTATTTAAATATTCTTTAAATGTAGTATGAATTTAAATGTCACAAACAATGATTTTAATTCTTTCTTTTCTTTTTCTATTTATTTAATCTCAAAAGGTTTAAGTAAAATACAATACACTTTTAACTCATTTTAACTCCTAACCTATTAAATATAAAAAACAACTTAATATGATTGCAATCCAATTTAAACTAAAAGTGCAACATTATTAATCATTAGTAACAACCAAACATCCACTCATCACATCCCCACACTTATTATTTGCTTGCCCTCAAGCAAACTCTCATGCAACACATACACCTCGATCGATGGTTAGAGTCAATCAAAAACCTAATTATTCTAAATAGTTAGAGTAAGTAAGGTATCGTATCACAAGGAGTATGTGGTCAATGCAATTCGTGTAACAGATTTAATATTATGAAGTAACAAGTTTTAGTGCTGATCACACAAGCAATAGTTTGAATTAAAAGAACTAAGCAACGAACAAGTAAACGAGTAATAAGCAGTTAACAAAGCAAACCACACCCGGGAATTCAAGTAAGCAACCAAACAGTATCTCATGCAACCTAACAGATTTATTATTAACGATTAACTAAAAACTGATCAACCAAACAAAACCTTAGACGTCAACAATTACTTTACAAACAGCACTGGTTATCAAACAGTCCTTGCCAGTGTGACTCAGTTAAGGATAATTGTACGTTTTATCGTATTCAATCTAACCAAACAGTTATATGACTAATTATCTAGCAACTAGTAACAGATCGTTCAGACCAACGTAAACCTAAACCGACCGAACACGTAGAAATACTAAACATCAATAATCATATATCAATCTTCAATAATCATAACATAAGTATTCTTAATCACATGAGAAAAACTGTAAATGGTTACAAACTATACATCCCGGGTGCGATTCTAGGAGATTAGCCGAGCCGAGACATCATCAAATCTTCGATACGGGTGATATGGATCATAGATATGGTCTTGACACGAGCTAGGATAGTGGAAATCGCCTCTTAGAGCTGCTGGAATCGCCTATGGTTCGTCAAAACGGAGTTAGGGTTTCTTTTCATGAAAGATATGATATTAACCAAATTTTCCCGTCTGCACACCCGTCGCGGTATGCGACGGGGTCTTCTGTGGTCCGATCGCGTACCGCTATTGACCACTAAGTCAACCTTTAAATTATCACCCATCGCGGTACGCGATGGGTCTTCAGCAAGCCCATCGCGTACCGCGATGGGACACTACTACAGCAATCATCATTCTTTTTCCTCGTTTTGCGTGCTGGACATCCCGGGTCTTCATACCGTGTCACAACAGGTCCATATTGAGTACTTTAACGCCTGTGACCTGAAATCCAATAATACACGTATGAAGTATCAATAGTTCTAGAATAAACAGTTAAAACTAAATAATAAACGAACTAAAACATATACAAATTAACCGACCATCACATCCCCACACTTATCTTTTGCTTGCCCTCAAGCAAAACTCTAAAGCAAACATCGACCTCCATCATAGGTATGTAGATTATCACCATTAATACTAGTAAGGTTTAAGGTCATACCCAGTTTCCCAGACTGACACTGTTTTTAGATTGACATCTCACAAATACGGTTAAATGCTATAATAAAAACAATAGAGCCGCCCATACAGGTGTACTTTGTTTCCGGTTAAGGCACATATGCTCATACCACTGGTAATATAACATCTCTTTTCTCGGTTTAATATATGGACTAGCAAAATATGTGCCAGTATCACTCAGCTCTCAATATCACTCAGAAATACATATTAATCCATCAAGCTGCTTTGGCACAAATGCAAATCAAGAGGTCTTTAAAAGGGTTGTAACGGGGCCAGGTGTAAGGGTATGGAAGGGAAATATATAAGTAGCTCAAACGATCCGACCCGGCTTATTACAAAACAACTAAATAAACGAAACAACTGTACAACTAACTGACTGATTATATACATCTAAATAAGCAAACTATCAAACATACTGATTTCACATTTTTTTTATTTTTTTTTAACATAAACGAACTTCAACGAATGAACTACAGAATACATAACTGAATATAGACAGACATCTTTTTGTCTTTTTCTCATTTTTTTAAGCATAATAACGTGATGCTTAACAATGAGATAAATACAAATACAAAACAAAAACAAATACAATTACATATACAAATAAACCTAGTAAGCCAGATCGTCTCGTAACATAATGTCGGGGTTAAACAAACGAAAAGTAAGTCCAAGAAATGTTTTCTAAGGGATAATGTGTTGGACTCGGTCTGCCCAAGAGACATATTAAATTGATGTGGCTAGTACGTTGATCCAAGTCGGGTCATACCCAATAACAAGCTAGACAAACACCGATAATATTCGTTCATATATGATGTGATCATAACAAATGAATATTAACACTTGAGTTATTTGGAAAGGGGTTTCTAAATAAAATGTACTTGTGTAATAAACAAATCATATGGATGATTTATGTTTTATGAAAGAACATTACATAGTGTTATTTAAGTTGGTTAAATAACAATATGTGAATAATAATAACCAAGCATGTCTCTTAACATATAATAGGTTTTATAAGTTATAAGTTATAAACTTATAAAAGTATATATGTATGGATATATATATATATATGTTTAAAGTTTTATAAAAGAAAAAGATAATAACTCTTTCAAATATATTATTTTTTATTATTGAGTGGAGACATGCAAAGGGTTTGATTGGTGGAGAGAAAGATGGCTTTGAATAAAACCAAACTTTTCTCTTTCATTTTTCATATAACACACACAACATACATGCAAGTAAACATCAATTCTCTCTTCCTTTCTTTCTCTTGATTTCGGCCAAACTAAGGCAAGGAAGAAGGTGTTAATCAAGTGTTTAAATCCTAGCTAAGAAGGTGTGTTGTTGAAGCTTGGGGTATACTAGCTTCAGGAGCTTCCATATTCAAGTTCTTGCCTTTCAATCATCATCCTTTTCACACTTCTTTGGTTACTTGAAAGGTAGTTTAACATGCATGAACTTTTAGTGACATGCATCTGTTTGATAGTGTGTAATTCGTATTTGGATCCGGGTTTGGGTTTTGCATGTATTGAATTGGTTCTATACACTAAAACTAACAAGATTTAAAACTTATATCCGCTGCGTTTTTGGTAAAATAAGGATTTTATCACTTTGATAATCTTGTTAAAACCCAACAATGGCATCAAGAGCCGCTTATACGAATGCATGCTTCATTAGACCCAAAATTTTTCGGTTTTATGGTGGGTTTCACCATTTGGCCGAAAATTTTAGGGGTTTTGGTTACCCCATGGTTTTTCAAGGTTATACTTTACAGGCATGTGGTAATCTTGAAAAACCAAGTCATTTGGATGATTGTTTAGTTTGTTTGGACAAAACCCGAAACTTTCGGTTTGCTTAAGCTTGGCCGAAAGTTTTGAGGCAAAAAGGGGAACCATTTTGGTCTTGTATTATTGCATATTTGGATGTGTAATAGATGTTCATAACCTAGCCATGGCCTTGTGTTTGGTTGAATGATTGTGTTGGTTGTTTGTTCATTCGATTTGGTTGTAATATTTATTTGGGTTTGTAATCTATTTATTCATTCATATGGCTTGTAATAATAAGTAGATTAGATGTATTTCTTTTACTAGAAAAATGTATTAGGATATATTTTGTAAAAGAAGATGCATGGATGGAAGCCCAAATAAAATGATGAAGACCACAACACCGGGAGTAAACACTTGGAGCATATGGATGCGGAATCAAGTGGGAGTTCACCGACACAAGTGCATGTTCTTTTGGGTCCCTTAGGAGAGACTTTTTGACACACTTGTCTTCGGTCAACAAGTGTGGTCAACATTAGGAGGCTATGGTTATGAACTTGTGGTTGTGTATATTTTATGCTTGCATGATTGATTTACTTATTATTTGCAATATGGTTTTCTTAACAACTTAAAATCAACTAGCATAAAATTGGTTCCTTAGAAATCGTTAGGTAATAAAATTTGTTTTATTAATAGCTAATGATTTCATAATAAAATGGGTTTTATTAAAATGAATTTTGAAAATGGGTTTTTCAACTAAGTACCATACATTTGAATGCATGCAAATGAAAGGTACAATAAATAGTTTTCCAATCTAGAATTTAGAAAACTAAAATCCCTTTTAAAAACAAGTTAAACACCATCCTTTTATACGACACTTAGTCACTTGTAGACTTGATAGTGGGTTAGGAGCACCTAAGCACTTTTAAGAAAACTTGTGATCTTAAGGTGATTTTACAAATACTTTTGGCATTAGGATCACCTAACCACTTGTATGAGTAAACGCACACGTGTGTGTAAGTAGGACAACTTGATTTGGAAACCATGACTATAGGGTCACCTTAACATGGCATCCAAAGGTGTTGATGGGATTAAACATACCAACTAAACATATGATGTTTAACCGATCCCATAAAACTAGATGTTGCAAAGGGTTGCAATCGTCAAACGTTGACTACCTTGTTAATTCGGATAGTAGGATAAAGGTCACCTAACTACTATTTGAATGAAACGTTGGGTTCTAGATTTTAATCAATAATTGTCTTGGAGACATTTAAAGGGTATTAAAGATTAAAATTTTATTAATATCGAAAATACTAATTTGAACTTTGTTAAATTCTTTTAGATGGCCGCAAACAACGCACCAAACGCAATTATCCCACACGTGCATAATCTATCACTAAGATCCATTCTGGATAAGGATCGTCTAAACTTTAACAACTTTATGGACTGGTATCGAAACTTGAGAATTGTTCTCAAGCAAGAAAAGAAGTCCTATATATTAGACGATCCTATTCCCGATGAACCCGATGTCAACAACTTGGATGCCTATGCGGATTGGCTGAAATACAACGAGGATTCGGTGCAAGTTTCTTGCCTCATGTTGGGAACAATGATTCCCGAGATCCAAAAGGATTTCGAGAATCATGGGGCGTATGACATGATTACTCAGCTTAAGGAAATGTTCCTTACTCAAGATCGGGTTGAGCGATTCGAAACGGTTCGAGCGCTTCATGCATGTCATATGGAAGAAACCCAATCTGTTTCATCTTATGTACTTAAGATGAAGAGCCACATTGATCGGCTTGAACGGCTTAACTATCCCGTCTCAAAAGAGTTAGCCACGGATTTGATCCTAAATGGCTTAACTAAAAGGTTTGAGACATTCGTCATGAACTACAACATGAACGGATGGGACAAAAGCATTGGTGAGCTTCACACAATGCTTAAGACAGCCGAACCCGGCATGGGTAAAATGTTTTACCCGTTCTTGCGATCAATGAGGGTGGCTCAAAGAAAAGGCATCACCCGGAACCAAAGGCAAGGGTTGCCATTGGCAAGGGGCAAGTCAAGAAGGGGTTAAAGGGAAAGGCAAAGGCGGAACCAAAACCAAAGAAGCTAAAGGTTAGCGCTGAGGATCCGTGCTTTGGTTGTGGTGAGATAGGTCATTGGATGAGAAACTGTCCGACCTATCTCAAGGAGTTGAAAGCTAAGAGGGATGCGGGGCAAACCTCAGGTACAACTTTCATGATTCACATTGATCTTAATATTATTTCTTCTAATACATGGGTATTGGATACCGGATGTGGAACTCATATATGCAATTCATTGCAGGGGTTCAAAAGAAGAAATGAAGTGAAGAAAGGAGATATAAGTCTTTTCATGGGCAATGGAGCAAAGGTTGACGTCCAAGCCCGAGGAGATTATGTTTTAAAACTTCCAAATGGTTTGGAAATTATTTTGAAAAACATTTTATATTCCCCTAGTTTGACTGGGAATATTATCTCTGTTTCTGTATTAAGACAATCTGGTTATGACTTTAAGTTTGTTGATAATGGTATTTATGTTTTCATGGATAATGTTTTTTATTTTAAAGCAATGCCGTTTAATGGCATTTATGAATTAATTCATGATGACTCATACATTGATAACTCGTTGTACCAAGCTAACACCAAAAGACTCAAAATGGATTTGAGTAATACTTTTCTTTGGCATTGTCGTCTTGGTCACATAAACAAGAATCGTATTCATACACTTCGAAAGAATGGTCTTTTGAAATCAAATGTTGATTCATTTGATGAATGTGAATCTTGTTTATTGGGAAAGATGACCAAAGAGCCCTTTAATGGAACAAATGAGAGGGCGAAAAACTTATTAGGTATCATACATTCGGATGTATGTGGACCTTTTAGGACAATAATATTTTTTGCCGGTCCCGACTCGGGGATAGGGTGCTAAATTAATAATTTGCTAAAATTATAAGATAATACATTTTTGATAATTTCTTTAGACCCCATATAAAATATAAATTAATAATTCCTTATATATAACATATTACATGAATGATTTATGAAGGTTTCTTAAAAAATGACTCAATTGTCTTTTGTTTTTTGTTGAAATCAATTTCCCCTTGAATCTCGTCTATAATTTTTCTTAGCATGGTAAGAACTTCTAGTGTTTGTCTTAACCTATTTTGATCTTGTATTTATATGGAAAATATTTTTAATGTCCATAAAGTGATACATTGAACACAAGAAGCATAATAAGGTGAGAGATTGAAGGTTTCTTTCAAATTGGACCGTTCATTTGATATACATGCATTGTATACAATAATTAAGTGGAAGCTTAAAATGTGTTTGTAAACTAAGTATTCTACTATAAATTAATAAAATATTAATTAATATATAAATTATTAATTATTAATTTATCGATTAATTAATAACTTTTTTAATTAATAAATTTTGGTGGTCCAAAGTGTATGATTTTATAGGGCAATGGTTATTCACACACCCTTTTTGGATATTCACACACCCTCTTAATACACATATTATCTTTACATACATCCTATAAAGGGTGTATGAATAACACATCCCTTTTATAGAGTTTATAATGTAGTTATAAAATTCCGTAAAAACTTGATGTAACACTCAATTTTTTTTTAAACATAAGTAAAACCAAATAGCTGGCTCCTACTAGTTACCGCACTTGGCCCAAGGGAGCGTTTACTTTTTTTGGCACCTAAATGTTTTGGGTAGTAATGGTTTGGTCGGCGTTAAACATCCAAGGTGAATGGTTTTTGACACACACATCACGCAGTCTTATGTTTAAAAAAATTGATTGTTACATGGAGT
Organism: Bidens hawaiensis; assembly: GCF_021521415.1. Classification (NCBI taxonomy): domain Eukaryota; kingdom Viridiplantae; phylum Streptophyta; class Magnoliopsida; order Asterales; family Asteraceae; genus Bidens; species Bidens hawaiensis. The sequence goes on along the minus strand of NW_027494167.1, from coordinate 80,845 downwards.
TTTTATAGGTTACATATTGCTTGTTAGTAATTCTTATTTGTTTTTTTACAACCGTTTAGTTTTCTGTTTTTTCACTATTTGTTTTTAAATGTGGACAATCACATAGGTCCATTGCAGAATGTTGAGATTGTTATTTTGTTTTTATTCAAAATTTTCATTCTAACACATGATTTAGTTTTCACTAACAATTTATAATATCTGTTATTTAAAAATTTATATTCACATGATATTTTTATTCTTCATCTACGCATCAACATTAATTATATTTAAAACGAATCATACTTAAAATAGATTATATTTGTTACGGGACCCAAATAATTTGTTTAACTTCAACTACGTTTTTAACTTATATAGCAAAGTGGAAAGATAATAAACAAAATCCACATTTAAGTATGGTTTAACACATGCATATTTTAAATTATTAGGAAAAAACTCAATTATCTACACTTACTAACAAAGTAGGATTTCTACTTGATGAGGGTGTTAAATAGTTAGAGTGTGAAATAGAAGGTCAAATTCAATCCTTATATGACGTAACATTTTGTTGTTAATAAAAGGTTCCACTGTATATGGACAATAAAAAAGATTGGATGGACTTTTATGGAACGAGGTTTTAAGCAATATTTAATAGAAGATTTCTTCTTTCTTTTTCGAAGTTGAATTTAAATAATTCCCATTATGTACCATTAGTCTAAGTAGTTATTGCGGATAAATATCGGATATCGGTCAAGAATTGATGTATGAGATATCGGTTATCACATTGAGATATCGGTAATTTTAATGTCATGTAAAATTCATATATATAGCAATTTAACATTAAATAATTCAATATAATCTCCTACCATAAACAAATTAACCTTTTACAAATTGCAATACACTAACACTCATAGCAAGTACGAATTGATTATGACTTAAAACGTTAACATTGAACACTAAAAGTTGATAATTAAGACTTAAAACACTGATATCGGGAATATCGGTCAATATTAGTCAAATATCGCTCAATATCGTTGATATTATCGGTACTGATATTCAGAACCGATATTCTGATTTATATATCGCCAAGGGACCGATAACCGATATATCGCCGATATATCATATATCACTGATATATCGGTGATATATCGGCGATATCGACTGCATAGGTATTAGTTAATAACATTCCTAACTAAAGAGTTTGTAGCTAACGATTCCATCTTTTAACGTTTTGTTCCCAACGAGTAGTGTCTAACGGAAGCTTAACTCAGTTAGCCTCCGATCGCCAGAAAAACGTGTTAGCCATAAAACTCAATTTGAACACCGTCGCTGCCGACAACCACCATGTGAACACCACCACCACAAAGTTACTCACCACCAACCAACCCACTCCCATTTGAATACCACCGCTAACCACCACCACCGTTGCCGAAACGTTCTGCGTAGTTGGGTGCTCGTCGGATCTGGCTCAAATCCTCCCCCATTACCGTCATTGAGTTGGTGCGACCCTCTTTTTCTTCTGTCGTTGACTCTGACGGTGGTTCTAGGATTCCGACAACTTCAATAATTGGGGTTTTATTACTAGAAAAATATTCCTAAAGCTCCGATTTAAGGGTACAAAAAGGTTTGGGATGAAAATGTGAGTTTTTTTTGGCAAAAAGAGTTTCTTGGCCAAAAAAGTGTTTTCCGACGACCGAGACTAACGGGGTTAAGCTTTCGTTAGTCACAGCTTGTTGAAAACAAATATGTTAAAAGATAGGGCTCGTTAGGTGGGACTATTATTTGCCAATAGTTCATATTAGGATTATTTAAATCCAATTTTCCTTTTTTTTTTCTTTAGTTTTATATTTAGTGGTTCATTTTTTCTATTTAACTTGTTTTTTTTCAATGTTTATTAGTATTTATTTAATTATTATTAATTTTTTTAAGGTTCTCTTTTTTTTTCTTTACACATTTTTTATTACGAATAACTTTTTCATGATTTCTAAATATGTCATTTCGGTACGTTTTTTTATCTATGTTTTGATGTTCGATGATTTCTAAAAAGAGACCCATGTCATTAGTATTTTTTGTTTCAATGCATCTTTAAAGAAAATCACTCACACCCGATTTGTAACAATTTTCGTGTTTATGGTTTTTGCAGACAGCTAACATCATATTCATAGATCTTCCTGCTGACACTGGTTTTTCATATGTAAAGAGATGGAATTCATCAAAGAAAAACAGTGATTCCCTTGTAGTGACACATGCATACGAGTTTATAAGAAAGGTCAGAAACTAAATCATAAGTTTGATCGATGTAGCGCTAGTTTTTTGGTCAGTTGATCCACACGTCTCTTTAGGTGAATGTCTTTTTAAATGTCAGCAATATGACAATACTAAGAAGACTAGAAGAGAACTATGAGAACAACTTGCTTTGAGTCGTGTGACATATAAGACGGTTTTGTTACCGTAGAATCTACTATTTTTCTCTCCACATCATACAAGGGATTATGTGGTTCTATATATAGTGATTGTATTAAACAAGCCTATGTGTTCTTCAAACACAAGGGTGATCTATTAATCTTGGGTTTTTCAAGTTGTGGGTTTCCTCCTGAGTAAACCCCATGACAAATAGACCCACATGTAAAAATAATTATATTATGGTTTTTTTCATATTTATATTTTGGTAATGAAAGGCGTTCTTCTCATTGTTAATTTGTGTCTAATGATTGATCGTGTTTTAATGAATTTGCAGTGGCTCATTGACCATCCTATCTTTCTCGATAATCCATTATACATCACGGGGATTTCTTACATAGGACTTATCGTTCCTAGAGTTGTTTCGGAGATATATAATGGTAACAATTGTACACGTAGAAAGAAAAAGTACTTAGGGCGTGTTTAAAATGTTACCGGTTAATTGTAAATAACGAATTTCTGCACATGAGAGGTTTTCTTTATTAAACTTCTTCTTTTGTAGGCAATGGACGAGGGCTTAGACCAGAACTAAAAATTAAGGTAACTCAATATTTTGCACTTACATAACTCGGATTTATTTACCGTGTCATTGATTCATAGTTCATGTATTTGGATCTTTGTGTAGGGTTTGTTGGTTGTCAACCCACTTATAGACAAGTTCATAAATTTTAATGCAAGAACTGAATTCGCTTATCGAGTTGGACTTATCGATCCTGAGCTATATGAGGTAACTAATATTAAACTATGAATCATTTATTTCATGCATAAAATGAAATGTGTTTATTATTAGTTGGTTTAATCCTATTTTGATCTTTGAAGACAGCAAAAGTACACTGTGGAGGTAAATACGTATACATCAATCCAAATAACACATTGTGTTTGGATAGTCTTCGCCCAATAAATGAGGCGAGTTGATCAACGAACGTCCCTGATCTTTCGTTACTTGTGTTAGTGACCTCTTATTCGCATTCTAACTTATTAACCTTTTCGTTTGTAGAGCTTGCATCGGATCAATGTGAATTATATCTTAGATCCAGTTTGTGATGCAGAAGATCCAACACTAATTTGCCGAGTAAATTTAACCCTCGACCATAAATCCTTAACCCTGTGTTACATATATCTAATGCATAACCTTTTCTATGACTATATTTTATATTTAGGATACCATTTATTCCTATTCTAATACTTGGGCAAACAAGGAAACCGTGAGACAAGCTCTCAACGTTCGTAAGGTACGCTAATCATACACCTAGACTATCAATGATGAAATGATCAACAACGTATAGATGTCAAATAATAAAAAAAAATATTTTTTTGAATGTTTGTGTTATGATTATGTAGGAAACTGTGGGTACATTTCAATTCAGCAACTCGAACATTAGCGACTTATTGGGGAAACCGGATTCCATGTATTACTCTCATGACATCTTTAGCAGCGTGAACTACTACAAACAATTTGTTACCAAGAACTGCCGTGCCATGATCATCAAGTAAGCGATTTCCTTAACCCGACAAGTGACAACCCCTCCCCTCGATCTCCTCTTTTATAGTCTAATTGAAAGTGTGTTGAATTGATTTGCAGTGGTGATCATGACATGACATTTCCATATATCAGCACATAACGATGGATAAAGAGTCTAAAGCTTAGAGTCACTAGTCCTTGGAAACCATGGTTCATTCGAACTCAAGTTGGTGGGTGAGTTCGAGTTCTTAATGTTTTAGACATTCATCATATACTAAAACCGGGTTATGCTTTGGTTATTTTTATTAGTTATGCAATATTGTAATAAGTATGCCGAGTCTTCATTATGAACATCTTTTGTTGGTATGCAGATATGAGAAGACATACTCAGAGGCCAATTTCTCTTTGAAATATGCCACCATCAAGGTAAGATGCAAGAATTATCAATCACATATTAATATTTTAATAATAGTATTGAGCACTTATGTGCATTTTCATTTATATTTATATTTAATTATAAAAACATCTGCAACACTGTAGACTAAACATTGTCCCAAGTTAACCATTTATTTTAGTCAAGTTAACTAAAGTGAGTTGAAAACAATAGTTGCTCATATGATTTATAGACTAAACACGAGCAAATGTTATATGCTTTGCAGGGCGCGGGTCACTCGGTGGCAATTTACAAGCCTGAAGAATCAATGGTCATTGTGCAGAAATGGCTCGCTTCTCAGACTAATTCTTCAAAATCTTAATTACCATTTCTACATAAATAGCACATTTACCATTTATGTATAGCGCACATATGTTAACGTGCACTTGAATAAATAGTATTATTATTGTTATTATTTTGAAAACTCATGTTAGTAATATAATTTTTGTGTTAAAATGAAAATATAATTTGAATGGAGCATGATGATGATAAAGGAAATAGGTTAAATTCAAACTTTAACTCATTGTCTGGTATCACTAGTAGGACCAGCTTAATGATATTAGAGGTTTAAATTGAAAAGAATTTGTTACATTTTCTAAACAATTGTGTATAAAAAATGTGTTGATAATCGGTCTCAATCTTGTGATCTAACACTAAGCAAGACAAAGGATTACCACTAAAACAATAGTTATTTCTATTGCTAATACACCCATTAATATATAATATAATGCATTTTTTTAATAATTTGGAGGCTTTAATTAATTGTGGGCTAACCCCTATCTTCATTTCACTGGCCCATAGGCCGTCAACCTTTTTAATAATTTGGAGGCCTTAATTAATTGTGGGTCTGAAACCTATCTTCATTTCGCTAGCTCATAGGTCGTCAACCACTAGGATTATGCTGATTTTGCTACTGCGCACCCTCAAATTCAACCTTTAACCCATTTCCTTCATCTAGCTCTGATTGGCCGGGCTGTGGTTTGATTCTCCCTAAAGAAAAACCAAAAGTGTTGAAAAAAATAATTAAAAAGGGAAAAAGATTTCACAGGATCTGTCAATTTATTAGATCCCAAAATCAAGGAGCACAATTACAGCAATTACAATCAATTGACAGCCTTATTATTCTAATATATTTTCCTAATTTAGACCTTGTATTTTATTATAAATATGTTTTCCCTGTTATTGTAAAATTCATTCACAAATATATCAAATACATTCATAAGCATCAAGCTCTTTGATTCACAACATGGTATCAGAGCGGTGAAACGATTCTTTTAGCTCATAATCTACCTGATCTCAAATCAAGGCTACCATGTCTGGGGACTGCAGTCCGAACGAACTCGCAGTTCAACTTGCGAACCTTCTTCAAACCAACCTCTATACCCAGAATCAAATCCTAAAACAAACCCTTTCCGATAGCTTGAAGATCAGTCTCAAGCTAAACAACCAGAATTATGCCTTATGGGCCCGAATGATTCGATTCGCTACAGGGGGAAATCCAAAACCCTATTAAGTCACCTGTTCTGAAACCCTACACCACCAAACGCATCAGATGAAAGATGAAAGATGAAAAATACGAGCAGTGGGAACAGGATGATCTCGTCGTGTTCTCGTGGCTCATACAAAACATCGAACCCGTGCTAGCCGCCGACCTCACCGAGTTTCCCACAGCAAAAACACCGTGGGACGCCTTGGTGGTTATGTACAGTAGTGGTTCGTCTCTTGAAGAGTTCTGGATCATGTTATAGGGCATATGGGGAGAGATTGATCGAAGGGATCCAAATCCCATGACTTGTACCGTAGACATAGCAACGTACAATAAAGTCAGGTCAGAACAAAAACTATTTCAATTTCTAAACTCTCTTAACCAACAGTTTCATCCGATAAAAAGGGAAATTCTCCGGTGTGACCGACTTCCCTCTGTTGAGGGGGCCTACGCGGCGGTCAGGAAGGAAATGGCTCACCAAGGAATTCTTGGAACCACCTATGAAAATCCCCGAACTGGTGTGGCGGCTGGACTCGTTGCCAACAGAACAATTGAGACCGATGGTCTAGGGTTAACTACAAAGGGGCAACACCGGTCAGACCTCACCGGAATATTATCGTCATCCAGATTTGTTAAATCAAAATTAAAGTGCATTCATTGCGGGATGTCCAAGCACACCAAAGACCAGTCCTTCATGGTCGGTTATCCCGATTGGTGGAATGACGGCCACAAAAAATCGAATACGCATACTGGAACTCAAGCGGGAAAAGCGACAACCACCTTCGACAATGGTACTGAAAAATCAAAGATAAATATAGAGAATGGATTTGAGAAATTGCGGCATACGTGGAGTCAAAAATGGGTGAGGAAAGTGATGGTGCAGTATTACAAAAAGAACCCTTTAGTATTGGAAAAGTCAATATGCCTCAAAATTGTCAAGAACAAGATAATCGTTGGATCTTTGACTGTGGGGCCACCGACACAATGACATTTGATATATCCAACATTGTCTCAGCCCATAAAGCAAAAAAAAGTCATATTCAAACCGAAAACCGGGGGGGGGGGGGTGTGACACCCGGTAATTTCCCAATCCTATAAACTAAGTAATCAACCTAATAATTAGGTGATTGTAAATATTATGCGCGCTATATTAGAATCAGCGCGGGCAATTGTTATGTTCGCCCTGCGCGAGCGCGCTATATTAGAATCAGCGCGGGCAATTGTTATGTTCGCCCTGCGCGAGCGCGCTATGATAGAATCAGCGCGGGCAATTGTTATGTTCGCCCTGCGCGAGCGCGCTATGTTAGAGTCAGCGCGGGCACGTTATGTGCGCCCTGCGCGAGCGCGCCATGTTAAGAACCTGCGTGGGCATATGTTATATGCGCCATGCGCGAGTGTATTGGTTTTATGTGTCCTTAATGTTGTCTATTGGGTTGACCGTCTCGCATGATGCTAAGGCGGGTGCATCCTAAATCGTTTATGCGCGTGCGGAAGGGAACTAACCTCCCCGCATGGCGGGAACATTGAGAGCTAGTTTGTCTGAAGCTCCAAGATGGAATTGACTTCAACATGACTGATCACTATGTTGAAATACCAAGACCACCTGGAGAATCTACAAATGAAACTCAATGTCCCTAACTGCGAGAAGGTTACGCACCTACCCGCAGCAAAGAAATGTCCTTCACGCAGAAAGCTATGCGCATAAAGTGATACGCGCAGAACACTTAGTCTATTCTCCAGATGTAAGGAGATTACTCCCGCCCAAAAGGAAACAGTAGCGTGTTTCAGAGATTTTCCACTTTTTACTGTACACTGACAAAAGTACCTGAAAAAGCACACTGTAACACGAAAAGTCAACTGTCAGCCACCCTATTCTCACCAACCCCAGACCTGCATGTCCTGTCCAAATCAAATCAAGATCTTTTATCCACTCCTCCACTTTTAAATAAATAATAATAATTTCCATACTTTATCATCATTACACCTAGATATGAAAAGATTACAATTCCCTAAAGCAAGGGATTGTGTTCCCTTGAGTTTGCCTATAAATATGTAACCCAAATTATCACCCAAACACACTTCAAACTTCTCTCTTAAGAACTGCAAACTTGCACTAATCATCTCCCAAGCATCCGTTGTTTTCATTTCCGATCCTGTTACTAGGTAAGCCGAGATTATAACCTTGAGATCTACTTTCCAACCCTTATATTCTCCTATTTCTTGATCTTAATATATATACTTCTTGTTATTTAATCGTATTCTAGACCTTCAATTCAAAGGCCAACACCAAGAAAACCCGAATCTCGATTAATCCCTTAACAAGAACCACAGGTGAGTCTCACAGCCCCTATTTTCACTATTTTCACTGTTTTTAAACTGTTTTCGGGGCGAGGGACACGTGCTTAAATTACGATTTATCATGGTATACTTACAAGTTATGTAAATGATTGTTTAAATTATGTTTCATGATGAGCAATGCAAACGGTTATCTATGGTTTACGATGTATGTGCGCCAGAACTCGAGTAAGTGATCACTTTACCATTGGAACTCTAAGGGTAGGGACTGCTGGTTTGATCCACCCACTCGTAGGGGTCGCACCTCTTTGCATGGACGAGTGCCTAGTATGGTCATGGGGCAGTACTATGGGATTGAGCCCGCTCGTAGAGGTCGCTCCTCTTACGCAGACGAGCGCCTTGTTTTCCGGCACAACGTCCACGCGTAACCCGCGGGACGGTATTACAGTATTATTCGCTCGTAGTGGCAGCCCCACTTTGCATGGACGAGCACGGCTTTTCAGAAATGTCCACGCGCAACCCGCGGGACGGTATTACACTATTTTAGCTCGTAGTGGCAGCGCCACTTTGCATAGACGAGTACGTTTTCCAGAAACGTTCGCGCGTAACCCGCGGAACGGTCTTAACAGAAACATGTTGTCAGATCTATGTTTTCATACGGTGTATCAAGCATATGTTTAGACATGAAATCAGAAATGTGTTTTAATATGATTTTCGCCAAGACTATGACGCGATACGATTTATCAAGTTACTAAAACTTGTGAACTCACTCAGTTTATACTGATTCAAATGTTTTACGTGTCTTTCAGGAGATAACTAGGTAGCGCATGGAGTCACACTTAGAGCACCTCACGCTGGACATCTAAAACTAGCTTTTTGGAAGATTTTAGTTCTATCCCTTCGATGCGCGTGGTTGTTCTCGCCGCGCAAGGGGATATGGCGTGGAAATCTTCAACAGTTTTTATACTTGGATGATTTTATGTAATTTTTAAACAATGTAATGTATTTGTATTAAACATTTCATGCGCAATGAAAATCTTATCTTGAATGTTTGCAATGGCCCGTGCTTAAGTATCAATCCCCACTCGCGCGCGCCCGGCTGTTTCCGCCGCTCAGGGCCGGGTGTGACAGATTGGTATCAGAGCACTGGTTATAGCGAACTAGGAAAAGAAGTTTTAACCTAGACTATAACCCTTGGGGAATCGCATGAAATATTTTTTTTCAAAGAAAATATTTTCAAAAGAAACTATACACACACTTAGGAACACGGGTCGCACAGTGTCTAGTGAATAAAGATAAAGAACATTATGTGCTCAGAGTACATGCGCTAAGTTTAATATATTTTCATTCTCTTTTAAAGCGAGAATGCCTCCAACTAGAGCCAAGGGAATCACCATGACACCCGAGGAACTCGCGGAAATAATCGCGCAGGCGATCGCGACACATGAGGCCAGCAAGGCCGAATCAAGTCAGGGTCGTCAGAACGAGACCCCAGAACCCGAATCAGGAGCCTTGGACAAAGGGTGCTCCTATAAGACATTTATGGCCTGTAGGCCTTGGCCATTCAAGGGTACCGAAGGGGCCATTGGGCTCTACAACTGGATTGACAAGATGGAGACAGTTCTCTCCATTAGCGGTTGTAGTGAGAACCAGAAGGTCCTTTACGCGACCTGCATGTTCCAAGAAGCAGCTTCGTCTTGGTGGAAGCTTCAAGTGAAGACTTTGGGGCGAGAAGTTGCTCTTCACAAGACCTGGGAAGAACTGAAGGAAATGATGATGAGAAAGTTCTGCTCTCGCGCAGAAATCCAGAGTCTGCAGCAGGAATTCTGGAACCACACCATGGTAGGAACGGATATCGACGCCTACAACAACCGGTTCAACGAGCTTTGCCAGTTGGTGCCAGACATGGCAAACACGGAGGAAAAGAAGATCGAGAGATATATCTTTGGGTTACCTCCTGTTGTTAGGGTTCCGCTCAACGCCGCAGCGCCTCCAACCTTTGATGAGGCGGTAGCGCGGGCCATCACCCTTACAAGGGATACGGTCCGTGCGGGTATGTTGACAACGCGCGGAAACGAGCAGCGAACCTCTGACTCCAAGAGGAAATGGAACTCTCACCACCGAGGGTCAGACTCCAAGCAGACACCGTTCAAGAAGCAGGAGAGCGCAAGGGTTTACGCGATCCAAGCCGCGGAGCCATCAAGGAAAGGATACAGCGGGCCTCGCCCATGGTGCAGCAAATGCAAGTATCACCACGAGGGTGAATGCGCAAGAATCGAATGCGCCAAATGTGGCAGACCAGGGCACAAGGCGATGAATTGCCGTATCAGAGAAGCTGGAGCGAGCGACAACTGCTACGCATGCGGGAAGCCAGGGCATTTTAGTCGGGATTGCCCGCAAAAGGGAAACCAAGCTCGCGGGAGAGCTTTTGTGATCGGCGCGGGCGAAGCTAAAGAAGAGCCGAATGTGGTAACTGGTACGTTTTTGCTTAACGGCCATTTTGCATCTGTTTTATTTGATACTGGCGCTGACCTAAGTTTTATATCCGCTGAGTTTAAAAACTCCCTAGGCCTAGCAAGCAGTAGGCTAGACACGCCTTATACTATAGAACTAGCCAATGGTAGGCAGTTATGCGCGAACGAAAGAACTGAACAATGTGTAATAGTCATGGGAGGTCACGGGTTCAATATTAACTTGTTGCCAATAGACTTGGGAAGTTTTGACATTGTGGTAGGTATGGATTGGTTAGTCGAGAACCACGCAGAGGTTATTTGCCATGAGAAGCAGGTTCGGATCCCACTGTTGAACGGAGAAACCTTGGTAATTCAAGGGGAAAGAAGGGGAGTTGCGACGAAACTGATTTCGTGCCTAAAGGCACGCAAGTGCCTAAGGAAAGGGTGCTACGCCTTCATGGCGCATGTCGTAGAAAAGAAAGGAGATGAGCGAAGAATTGAAGACTTACCAGTAGTGCGCGAATTTCCAGAAGTTTTTCCTGAAGATTTGCCCGGATTACCGCCGCCGCGACAAGTCGAATTTCGTATTGATTTAGTCCCAGGAGCTGCGCCAGTAGCTCGAGCGCCTTATCGATTAGCTCCATCTGAGATGCAAGAGCTATCCAATCAGCTACAGGAACTATTGGATAAGGGTTTCATACGCCCAAGCTTCTCACCTTGGGGAGCTCCAGTACTGTTTGTTAAGAAGAAGGATGGTTCGTTCAGAATGTGTATTGACTATAGGGAGCTGAACAAGCTGACAGTCAAGAATCGGTACCCCTTACCGAGGATTGACGACTTATTTGACCAGTTGCAGGGATCCAGTTATTATTCGAAGATAGATCTACGGTCAGGATACCACCAACTTAGGGTCCATGAGGAAGATGTGCCGAAAACAGCCTTCCGAACTAGATACGGCCATTATGAGTTCTTAGTGATGCCTTTCGGGCTAACTAATGCGCAGGCTGTGTTCATGGATCTGATGAACCGCGTGTGCAAACCATACTTGGACAAGTTTGTGATTGTGTTTATAGATGATATTCTGATTTACTCTCGGACCAAGGCCGAGCATGAGCAACACCTGAGATTGATTTTGGAATTGTTGAGGAAAGAAAAGTTGTATGCGAAGTTTTCCAAGTGTGAGTTTTGGCTTAGAGAAGTTCACTTTCTCGGTCACGTTATAAACGAGAAAGGAATACACGTTGATCCTTCCAAAGTCAAGGCCATCGAAAACTGGGAAGCGCCAAAAACCCCAACTGAGGTGAGGCAATTCCTAGGACTAGCTGGCTACTATCGACGCTTCATTGAGAACTTCTCCAAGATAGCTCTACCACTGACCGCGCTAACTCAGAAAGACAAGAAGTTTGTTTGGGGCGAAAATCAGGAAGCAGCATTTCAAATGTTAAAACAGAAGTTATGTAGTGCGCCAATTTTGTCTCTGCCCGAGGGGACGGATGACATCGTCGTTTACTGCGACGCTTCACATCAGGGACTCGGATGTGTCCTTATGCAGCGAGACAAAGTCATAGCGTATGCCTCGCGCCAACTCAAGACCAATGAAAAGAACTACACAACTCATGATCTGGAACTTGGAGCGGTTGTCTTCGCGCTAAAAATTTGGCGCCATTACCTCTATGGTACAAAGTGTATAATCTTTACGGATCACAAGAGCCTTCAACATATATTCGATCAAAAGGATTTAAACATGAGGCAACGAAGATGGGTGGAGCTGTTGAATGATTATGATTGTGAAATAAAGTATCACCCTGGAAAGGCGAATGTGGTAGCGGACGCGCTAAGTAGGAAGGAGCGAATAAAAACGCTACGGGTCAAGGCTCTAAGATTGACCATTCACGCAGATCTCTCTACCCGCATCCGAGACGCTCAGCAAGAAGCCTTGAAACCAGAGTTTGTTAAAAACGAATCCCTTGGGGGTATGATTAAGAATTTGGAGATCAAGGAAAACGACACTCGATATTTTGCTAACCGCATATGGGTCCCTCTCAAGGGAGGATTGCGCGAGCAAGTATTAAACGAAGCTCACAAGACGCGGTATTCCGTACATCCTGGCGCAGACAAGATGTACCAAGATGTTAAAACGCTGTATTGGTGGCCCAATCTTAAAGGCGCCATCGCGACGTATGTCAGTAAGTGCCTGACGTGTTCGAAGGTAAAGGCTGAATACCAGAAACCATCAGGGTTGCTTCAACAGCCAGAAATTCCCATGTGGAAGTGGGAACAAATCTCTATGGACTTCATCACCAAACTGCCAAGGACACCTGGGGGTTACGACACGATCTGGGTTATTGTAGATCGGCTAACTAAATCAGCACACTTCCTGCCGATCAAGGAAACCGATAAGATGGAAAAGTTAGCCCGATTGTATATTCGAGAAGTAGTTTCAAAACATGGAGTCCCGGTGTCCATCATTTCTGATAGAGATAGTCGGTTCACCTCAAGATTTTGGAGATCGTTACAAGGGGCTTTAGGTACTCGTCTTGACATGAGTACGGCATATCATCCCCAAACAGATGGACAAAGCGAGCGAACAATCCAGACATTGGAAGATATACTGCGCGCGTGCGCAATCGATTTCGGAGGTAGCTGGGATACTCATCTCCCATTGGTCGAATTTTCTTACAACAACAGTTATCACACAAGCCTCAAGGCTGCGCCGTTTGAAGCTTTGTATGGGCGCAAGTGTAGATCCCCACTGTGCTGGGCTGAAGTGGGTGACAAGCAAATGACTGGTCCAGAATTGATCCAAGAAACAACAGACAAGATTTTTCAGATACGGGATCGTCTTAAGACAGCGCGCGACAGACAGAAGAGCTACGCAGATGTGCGAAGGAAACCGTTGGAGTTTCAAGTAGGGGATAGAGTACTTTTGAAAGTCTCTCCATGGAAAGGAGTCCCCCGTTTCGGCAAGCGAGGAAAGTTGAATACGCGCTACATTGGACCATTTGAGATCCTGGAAAGGATCGGTCCGGTTGCTTATAAACTCCGTTTACCCGCCGAACTCGGTGGAGTTCATGATACGTTCCATATATCCAACCTCAAAAAGTGCTTATCTGACGAAACGTTGATTTTGCCGTTGGAAGAGATTCACATCGACAAACAACTGCACTTCGTAGAAGAACCTATAGCAGTAACCGATTGGAAAGAACAAAAGTTACGCAGAAGCAGAATCAAGTTAGTAAAGGTTCAATGGAACTCGAGGCGTGGGCCTGAATTCACTTGGGAAAGAGAAGACCAGATGCGCATGAAATACCCACACCTCTTTCAGAGCATGGCTTCTGCCAGCAACGTCTCCTAAATTTCGGGACGAAATTCTCTTAACAGGGGGAAAATGTGACACCCGGTAATTTCCCAATCCTATAAACTAAGTAATCAACCTAATAATTAGGTGATTGTAAATATTATGCGCGCTATATTAGAATCAGCGCAGGCAATTGTTATGTTCGCCCTGCGCGAGCGCGCTATATTAGAATCAGCGCGGGCAATTGTTATGTTCGCCCTGCGCGAGCGCGCTATGATAGAATCAGCGCGGGCAATTGTTATGTTCGCCCTGCGCGAGCGCGCTATGTTAGAGTCAGCGCGGGCACGTTATGTGCGCCCTGCGCGAGCGCGCCATGTTAAGAACCTGCGTGGGCATATGTTATATGCGCCATGCGCGAGTGTATTGGTTTTATGTGTCCTTAATGTTGTCTATTGGGTTGACCATCTCGCATGATGCTAAGGCGGGTGCATCCTAAATCGTTTATGCGCGTGCGGAAGGGAACTAACCTCCCCGCATGGCGGGAACATTGAGAGCTAGTTTGTCTGAAGCTCCAAGATGGAATTGACTTCAACATGACTGATCACTATGTTGAAATACCAAGACCACCTGGAGAATCTACAAATGAAACTCAATGTCCCTAACTGCGAGAAGGTTACGCACCTACCCGCAGCAAAGAAATGTCCTTCACGCAGAAAGCTATGCGCACAAAGTGATACGCGCAGAACACTTAGTCTATTCTCCAGATGTAAGGAGATTACTCCCGCCCAAAAGGAAACAGTAGCGTGTTTCAGAGATTTTCCACTTTTTACTGTACACTGACAAAAGTACCTGAAAAAGCACACTGTAACACGAAAAGTCAACTGTCAGCCACCCTATTCTCACCAACCCCAGACCTGCATGTCCTGTCCAAATCAAATCAAGATCTTTTATCCACTCCTCCACTTTTAAATAAATAATAATAATTTCCATACTTTATCATCATTACACCTAGATATGAAAAGATTACAATTCCCTAAAGCAAGGGATTGTGTTCCCTTGAGTTTGCCTATAAATATGTAACCCAAATTATCACCCAAACACACTTCAAACTTCTCTCTTAAGAACTGCAAACTTGCACTAATCATCTCCCAAGCATCAGTTGTTTTCATTTCCGATCCTGTTACTAGGTAAGCCGAGATTATAACCTTGAGATCTACTTTCCAACCCTTATATTCTCCTATTTCTTGATCTTAATATATATACTTCTTGTTATTTAATCGTATTCTAGACCTTCAATTCAAAGGCCAACACCAAGAAAACCCGAATCTCGATTAATCCCTTAACAAGAACCACAGGTGAGTCTCACAGCCCCTATTTTCACTATTTTCACTGTTTTTAAACTGTTTTCGGGGCGAGGGACACGTGCTTAAATTACGATTTATCATGGTATACTTACAAGTTATGTAAATGATTGTGTTTAAATTATGTTTCATGATGAGCAATGCAAACGGTTATCTATGGTTTACGATGTATGTGCGCCAGAACTCGAGTAAGTGATCACTTTACCATTGGAACTCTAAGGGTAGGGACTGCTGGTTTGATCCACCCACTCGTAGGGGTCGCACCTCTTTGCATGGACGAGTGCCTAGTATGGTCATGGGGCAGTACTATGGGATTGAGCCCGCTCGTAGAGGTCGCTCCTCTTACGCAGACGAGCGCCTTGTTTTCCGGCACAACGTCCACGCGTAACCCGCGGGACGGTATTACAGTATTATTCGCTCGTAGTGGCAGCCCCACTTTGCATGGACAAGCACGGCTTTTCAGAAATGTCCACGCGCAACCCGCGGGACGGTATTACACTATTTTAGCTCGTAGTGGCAGCGCCACTTTGCATAGACGAGTACGTTTTCCAGAAACGTTCGCGCGTAACCCGCGGAACGGTCTTAACAGAAACATGTTGTCAGATCTATGTTTTCATACGGTGTATCAAGCATATGTTTAGACATGAAATCAGAAATGTGTTTTAATATGATTTTCGCCAAGACTATGACGCGATACGATTTATCAAGTTACTAAAACTTGTGAACTCACTCAGTTTATACTGATTCAAATGTTTTACGTGTCTTTCAGGAGATAACTAGGTAGCGCATGGAGTCACACTTAGAGCACCTCACGCTGGACATCTAAAACTAGCTTTTTGGAAGATTTTAGTTCTATCCCTTCGATGCGCGTGGTTGTTCTCGCCGCGCAAGGGGATATGGCGTGGAAATCTTCAACAGTTTTTATACTTGGATGATTTTATGTAATTTTTAAACAATGTAATGTATTTGTATTAAACATTTCATGCGCAATGAAAATCTTATCTTGAATGTTTGCAATGGCCCGTGCTTAAGTATCAATCCCCACTCGCGCGCGCCCGGCTGTTTCCGCCGCTCAGGGCCGGGTGTGACAGGGGGGGTGTCATGATGGTAAAAAAGGGAGGGGCGGTTGAAATATCTCCGACAATTAAATTATCCAACTGCCTTTATATTCCACCCTGTCACATAAACTATTGTCTGTTAGCCATGTAACAAAGGAGCTCAATTGTACCGTCTTAATGCACCATACTTTTTGTATCTTACAGGACATCAGGACTGGGATGATCATTGGGCGTGACACTGAACGACAAGGGTTGTATTATGTGGATGAGGTGACTTCAAATGGTACTGTATTGCTTGCTCATGGAACAACGGATAGAGAAGCATGGCTATGGCATAGAAGATTGGGGCACCCTTCTACCGGTTATTTACATATTTGTTTCCTAAATTTTCCAATAGTATGTCAACATGTGAAACCTGTGTTTTGGCCAAAAGCCATAGACAAATGTTTAAACCAAATAATACCGGAGTTGATATACCTTTTCATTTGATTCATTCTGATGTTTGGGGTCTAGCTAAAGTTAATGAAGGGCAAAATTTTCGTTTTTTTTTTTACTTTTTGTGGATGATTGTACCCGCATGACGTTGGTATATATATTTCTTAAAAATCAAGTCAGAAGTTTTTGGAAAATTTGTCATGTTTCATACCATGATACAAACCCAATATAAAACTAATATCCAAATCTTACGATCCGATAATGGAGGTGAATTTGTTAATGCCTCCATGAAGCAATTTTTTGAAACCAAGGGAATGATTCACCAAACCACTTCCCAAGACACTCTGAACAAAATGGTGTCTCTGAACAAAATAACCGGTTATTTTTAGAAATGACTCTGGCTCTTATGATCGAATCCGGTGTGCCCACATCTTTTTGGCCCGAGGCTCTTGCTACTGCCTCATACCTTATCAATAGATTACCAACCAAGGAAATCAAACCCAAAACTCCTTTTATTCCTAACCATGAGGAAAGTGAGATGATGACAGAACAGGTTGAAGTTCAAGAATCTGTTAGCCAAAGTTCAGAAGAAGAAGCCTCTAGAGCAGATGAAGAAATATAAGAAAGTACAATAAAAAAAGATGTACCGCCACCAAGAGAAAATAGAGGTGTCCCACCAAAACGATACTCCCTAGAAAAAGATGCTCGGAAATCCAAGTATCCAATTGAAAATATTGCTAAAGGAAACTTATCTAACGAAGCTAAAGCTTTTTTAACTTCTCTATGATCTAAAGAAACTCCGGCTACTGTTGACGATGCTTTGAATTCAAAAAACTGGAGAGAGGCGATGGAAACCAAAATGGAGACTTTGAAGAAGAAGGTCACATGGGAGATGTGTGCCCTCCCACGTGAAAAAAAAACATGTAGGATGTCGGTGGGTTTTTTCTGTTAAACATAAACCGGATGGAAGTATTGAAAGATATAAAGCCCGACTGGTAGCTAAAGCTTACACTCAAACATATGAAATTGACTATTCCGAGACCTTCTCGCCAGTTGCCAGGATTGACACAATTAGAGTTCTTTTCTCTATTCCCACCAATAAAGGATGACCACTTCACCAGTTTGACGTAAAGAATGCTTTTCTTCATGGAGAATTAAAGATGAAATATACATGGAGGCTCCTCCCGCCCTCCCGGATTCCCAAGGGAAAATAAAAATCAAGAAGTTTTGTCGGTTAAAAAAATCTATATATCGGTTAAAGCAATCTCCTAGGGCATGGTTTGGAAGGTTTACCCTCGCAATGAAAAATTATGGTTTTAAACAAAGTAACGCAAACCATACATTGTTCCTAAAAAGAAGAAACAATCTTGTAACATGTCTAACTGTATATGTTGATGACTTGATTATTACAGAAAATGACAAGGAAGAAATGGAACAACTAAAAAGGAATCTATTTGCAGAATTCGAAATGAAAGACCTGGGAAGATTAAAGTATTTTCTGAGAATTGAAGTATTAAGATCTAAACAAGGGATCTTTATCAGTCAACACAAGTATAAACTTGATCTTCTAGCAGAGACAGGTATGATGGACTGCAAACCAATAGAAACCCCCATGATAGTGAACCACATATTGCACATGGAACCTGAAGCGGAATTGGCAAATAAAGAAAGATACCAACTTTTGGTGGGAAAGTTAATATATCTCGCACACACTCAACCTGATATAGCTTACGATGTTGGGGTTGTTAGTCAATTCATGCACCAACCTCATGTTGCTCACATGGAAGCTGTGTTAAGAATCATCAGGTATCTCAAGAGGACAACTAGTCATGGGGTTCTATTCAAACCAAACGGGCATTTAGATATTCAGGTATATACAGATGCTGACTGAGCAGGAGATAAAGGGAATCGAAGGTCTACATCAGGATATTTCACATTAGTTGGCGGGAACATGGTAACTTAGAGAAGTAAAAAACAGAAGGTAGTTTCTTTCTCAAGTGCAGAAGCTGAATTCAGAGGAATAACACGCGGTTTAACAGAAGTCTTATGGGTTCGGAAGCTCTTAACAGAAATCGGTTTTCCCCCGAAAGATAGAAGTAGAACTATGTGTGACAATGAAGCTGCAATTCAAATCTCAGAAAATCCAGTCCAACATGATCGAACAAAACATGTAGAAGTCGACAATTACTTTATTAGTGAGAAGCTTCAAACATGAATTATAGAACTCCCGTTTGTTCTTTCAGAAGATCAGTTAATGGGAGAATCTTCGGCCATTGTCTAAGCAAGTTGAGTATCGGAGACCCCACTACTCAACTTGAGGGGGAGTGTTGAAAAAATAATTAAAAAAAGAAAAAGATTTCACGGAATCGGTCAATTTATTAGATCCCAAAATCGAGGAGCACAATTAAAGCCATTACAACCAATTGACAGTCTTATTATTCTAATATGTTTTCCTAATTTAGATCTTGTAATTTATTATAAATATATTTTCCCTTTTATTTTAAAAATTCATTCACAAATATACCAAATACATTCATAAGCATCGAGCACTTTGATTAAAAAAAAAGTACATGAATTGTCTTTTGGAGCTTTCGAGCTCTTTGATTCACAACAAAAAAGTACATGAATTGTCTTTTGAAGCTTTTCTGCTTAACTAAAAGTAACATCTTTGTAATATTAAATGCCATGGCATGCATAATTGTAAAGAGTAAAGACTCAAGACATGTAAAATTGAGGGTAATTCGACTTATTTACCCGTATGTTAGGACAGTAAAGACTCAATACATGTGAAATTGAGGGTAATTCGACTTAATTACCCGTATGTTAGGACTTCCGAGACACCTACCCAACCCAAACCCTCCTAACGCACTAGAATTATTAAGATAATAGTAATAGTAACTAGTTTTTTTTAACTAGTATTGACACACTATAATTATTATGATAATTATAATAGTAACTTGTTATTTTCAAACTAGTATTGACGGGCACTACCCACCTAGTTATCTATATTTCCACCTTTAAGAGAAAACTCATCTTTAATGTGACTCCTAACGCACTACGATATAAACCCTCCTAACGTACTACGAGCCATCTATATTTTCTCCTTTGGGAGAAAACTATCTTTAGTGAGAATACCATATGCCGGCAAACTTATCTTTAGTGAGAATACCCTATGCCGGCCCTACGTGAAACCCCTATTTTCCCTATTTTTTTATGAACTTTTTGGATGTCTTGTCTGATCTTATCAACTAGTATTATTAGTAACATATCGTGTATAAGTAACAATATATTTTTCAAGATATGAAGAAACATAGCACATACGAATCACACGTACAAATTAAGTAAACAACTCGCCATACAACTGGAAAACGTAGAAACCCAAGATTCAGCTGGCTTTCGCAGCATTAGAGTCTAGCTCGACAGGCGGATTGTGGCGGTTGTGTGGTAGTTTAATCCGGCCAAAAGAACCTGCAGGCTTGAGCTTCACGTTATCACAGTTACATATTTCAATCAAAAATCCATCCGGATCATTAAAAAACAGCTGGTCAATCACCCCGTCTTCCCACCCACCGTTCTCATCTTGTACTTGATGTCCAAATCCTTCAGTTTCCGTTCCAACGCCTCCATGTCCTCACACTACACAATAACAAACCACCCTAATTAACACTTTTCAAATGATGAAGTGGCAAAACTTAAGAAGAGAGATGAAGGACAAATTAAGCCTTATTTTTCTTGTACAGAAGAATATAACAAACTATTATGCTCCATTTCTTTTTGTATAGGAGTTGCTTTTATTTTTTAAAACCTTGATGAACAAATTAAGCCATTTCTGTTTTTAAGTATGTAAGTCGTTAACTAAGATAAGTATGTGTGTTGAAGGTGGGGTTTGTTACACGTATTAGCTCTAGAATTACTAGAGTTATCTGAGATTTACTAGAGTACGTTATCTAATCTAGTATCAAACAAACCATAACTGATTCAATGAGCCTTATTTTATTCACATATGGCTTAATCAAGTTACTAATACTTAAATGATAGATATCAAAGAGCAAGTTTTTACTAATACTCGGATGCTATTAAAGAGCGTTTTAAAGTTTTTGTTTTTCATACGACTTCAACTTTTGTCTGGTAAAGTTGAAGCTGAATTCAAATTCACTATCCCATGAACGTGATTTGATAACACCTGTAAGGTAACTTCGAAAAAACCAAAATATACCATCCTCACCAGATTCACATCTTGTGTCACCAGCTTTTTTTAATGTAAAAAAAAGTCATTTAAAATTTACATTCATCGTAACATTATTATTATCCATGACTCATTATTATCCATGACCTTTATTATCCATGACTTGTTATTGTTGCCCGTATTAGCTATAGAATTACTACGGTTTTAAAGTCGGAATTACTACTGTTATTGTGGGTGTATTAGCTATATAGAATTACTACTGTTTTAAAGTCGGGTTTTATAGCACGTATTAGCTCTAGATTTACTAGAGTTATATGGAGTAACAATATATAATCAAACAGACTATAACCGATTTAATGAGCCATTCATATATTCACATATGTGCATCATATAGTACATGCATAGCTTAACCAAGTTACTAATACTTGAATGATATTAAAGAGCTTTCTAAAGTTTTTGTTTTTTCTCATACTTCAACTTTTGTCCCAACAATTTTTTTTGAAATAACCTATTTAATTATCATAACACTGATCCACAGTTCTAACCCTATCTGTCACTAGTTTTATTGAAAATAACCCATTTATAATAAACCCTAAATATGAATAAACACATATAACAGAAAAGAGATTAATTAAGCACCTGAAAGGATATATGATTATTCATGGGATCCAATTCATCACCATTACTAGGCAACTTCTCTTCATCCTTAGATTGAACCAAATGAATCCCTATCCCATAGTTAAACAACCACGCCCCATCGAAATCGAACAACTGCGGACGCTCTATCGACACGAACCCTAACGCCTTCTTGTAGAACTCCACCGAGTCCTCCACCGACTTACAAACCCTAGACACATGGTTAAGTGACAAGAGAGGCAGCTCAGGCTCCTCTTCTTCTTCTCCATTCTTCTTTTCTTCTTCTTTCTTTGATTCTGGTTTGTTATTGTTATCCATTTTTAGCTTTCAAATGACCGTTTAAGGTTTTGGCGGGGTTTTATGGACCAGATGGTGTGTGGCGGTTAATGACACGTGGTGTAACTTTGGCTTAGGGTTTCCAGGTGGATGAAAGTGGACGTGACGCGTAGAAGTGATTGTTGCATCGGTTAAGTAATCCATCAACCTAGGAATAGATAAATGGAATAAAGAAATGGGGCAAAACTATTGACCAATGGTGTGACATGATGGGGAATATTTTCATGTTATTTTTTGAATTTTTTAATGCATTGCCGTTCGGGATATCTAGGATTTATTTCTCAAAGTTCTCGAGGAGAAAAGGGAAATCATTTCACATGGTTTGTCTTCTCTTGTTATAATGTCTATAGACGTCGCGTAATGATATGGTGTACAACGGTTTGACGGCTATAATGAATAGGGTAGTGAATGACATGTTATTTTTAGGTTAAAAATAAATCATAAGGTTTTTTCTGGTTATGAAAGGATTAATGTAGATTTAAAATGTAGTTATAAGTGACCACAAGCTGTGAAATTTTTTAGTAGGGTTCAGCGCGTCGTACACGAAACTTCTTCAGCTTCTAGGTCCCAAAGCTTCGTTTTTAGCAGAATTGGCTTTGCTATTCAAAAAGGGGTTGCGGCGCAGTTTGTTGTCCGTTTGCTTGCCACTTTATTATAATCGTTTTATAGTAAACTATAAATAATGAGAATAAAAAAAAAAGTGACCATATATATACATATATGGCGGCGTTGGTTAGTTTGTGGTGCATGACTAGTTTCTTGCTATTCGGACTCCATTTGTATTTGATGTTTTTATTTAATATATTGCTTTTTTTTCCGTTCAAACAAAAAGAGCATTCGATGATTAATGGTTTGTTGAATATAGGTGTCTTTTTTTATGTTTAAATCTTTTAAAAAGTAAGAAATCAAATTAATTATTGTACTAATATAAATTAATTGTTGTACTACTTTATATTGTTGGCTTAACTATTTCAACAAGTTAACGTAATAAATATATGATACCGGGTTAGGATTTCTTCAAAAGACATAAGTTATATGTAGTGACGCTTTTTTAGGAATATTTCATCCACACTATATGAGAGTTATTTAATACATTTTCGTTTTTATTTTGTGTTCATCAATTCATTCTTGGTATATGCCGTTTAGTGTGTAAGAGTATCTTTAACATTCTTCGGCGTAAACAATCGGAATATTTTCAAGTGGGCGTTGATTTTCTTGTAATAATATATATGCATCTAGAAAGTTATTGTATGAATTTCTTAAGGGATAATTTCCAAAACGATCCAAAGCAAGAGAGAGAAAAAAAATCATAAATGGGTCAAGTTCACAAACTAACCCATCAAATATGTACTGAGGAGACGCTTTGGTAAATTAAACGACGGGATTTTAAAACCAATCAAAAGATGATATGTGTAAAGGATCTGACACTCCAGTGGAGAAGTGGCTGCCGAAGGTGGGGAATTGGTGGTTGGCGGTGGTGATGCGGCGGCAGCGGGTGGCGGTGAGGTGGTGTCAGACGGTGGTGAGGTTGAGGGTGTCGGAGAAGATGAAGATGAAGAAGATGATGAAGATGAAGAAGAAGAAGAAGAAGAAGAAGAAGATGATGATGATGATGATGATGATGATGATGAAGAGAAGGTAGGATTAATAATAATTTGAACGTACTAGACAACAAACATAAAAAAAATCCGTCTGGATAGACTGTTTTTTAAAAAGTGATTTAACTAAAAAATATGGTCGGAACAGACGAGATTTTTAAAAATGTCGTCTGATGTGTCAGATTCTTTACACATTTCACCTTTTGATTGGTTTTAAAATCCCGTCGTTTATTTTACCAAAGCGTCTCCTCAGTACATATTTGATGGGTTAGTTTGGGAACTTGGACCTGTTTAGGATCTTTTTTTCTCTCTCTTGTTTTAGATCATAATGGGAATTATCCCATTTCTTAATGCATTTCAATTCGGGATATCCAGATTTATAACTTTTCAAAGTTCTTGAGGGGAAAAGCTAAACTATATCACGCGATTTGTCTTGTTTTGTTATGGTGCTTATAGAAGGCGCGTGATGACTTAGTATACAACGGTTTTACAGTTATGGAGGATAGAATAGTTACGAATGATAGAACACAGAGTGACATTAAAAGTCTTAGTTGCTTTTGGGTTAAAATAAATCGGGAGGTTTTCTTTTATTGTGATAAGATTTATGCAAATTTAAAATGTAATTATGAGGGACCTTATATATGGTGGTGTTGGTTGGTTTGTGGTGTGTAGCCTAGTTTCTTGCTAGTTGCCTAGTTGGTCTCCTTTGCACTTGACATTTTTATAACAACTTTTACTATTATGCCACACACAATTCTTTGTTTCAATTGAATTGGTATATAGGAATTACAATGCGGAGTCCAATATATGGACAGATTGTTCCAATGTATAAAAAGAAATAAGAATTAATCTTGCCTAATATAAAGGAAGTAAGAATGGTATGCATATAATTTGTTCACATAATTTGCTCCTTAACAACCTCCCCCCTCCCCTCAAGTGGTGCATGTAAGTTAACAATGCCCAACTGGTCAAGCAAGAAACGGAAACATTGAGTCCCTAATGGTTTGGTGAAAACATCAGCGATTTGTGCCGTTGTGCAAATCTGCATAGGTTGTATTTCTTCATACTCTACCTGTTCCCAAACAAAACACAATCCATTTCAACGTGTTTAGTACGTTCGTAGAAGACGGGATTAGTTGCAATATGTCTAGCGTCTTGGTTGTCACAAAAGAGTTGCGTGGGGCCGTGCATGGCATTTCGAGTTCACCAACTAGTCATCGCATCCACAAAATTTCGCTAACGGTCGAAGCCATGGCACAGTATTCGGCTTCGACGGATGAACGAGAAACGACAGCCTGTTTCATTGACTTCCATGATATGTTAGCTCCCCCTAAAAGTGTAGGTCCCTTTGGACGGATCTAACAACACGATACTAGTCTACTTGGATAAATCTTAACACTAGGTAGCGGTAATCACTAGTGAGGACCGAGATCTCGAATCTTGTTTGGTTATATTTATTGCCGAGAGGGAAGAGAAAGAGAGAGATGAGAGAGTTTAAATTATGAATAAGGATAAGAATTTTGGCAAAAAGGTTGGTTATGCATGAGATACACACACTATTTATAGTGTGTGTGCTCATGCACTATAATTTCTTTATTCACGGCCCAATGGGCTCTAACATACATGGCCTCTGGCCCAAACATACAAGAAAGATAAACCGGCTAACTAACATATATAAACGTTCAAGCATTATCAAATACAAAAGACTAAAACACAAAATGAGCCTAACAATATCCCTCTAGTCTTTAGTATTGTTCCGTTAGCTCCAGTCTTCAGTCGGTCTCAGATTTGTACTCAAATATCTCGTCGTGATCAAAAGGTTGTTTTTTAACAAGAAGACGGACAAACTTGTTGAATTTCTCGATGATAGCGTTGGTACAGTCCTAACGCACATCTTCAATCATGCACAAGGCTGACTCGAGAAGCTTTTGTAAGTCAGCGTTGCTGAACCCTGCCAGTTCGTGTTCATCAAAGAATCGAAGGTCATGAGATTTCTCACAGTGAATAATGACCTCACTGTGTGCGTTGTCGAACTCCCAAGCAATGAAGTCATAAAGAAAGTCTTCGTCAAAGGGCATGCCATGAAAAATAGGTTCTCCATGATCATCAGGAATTTTGTATCTCCGTCCCTTAGCCGACTTTTTGGTAACAAGGTTGACTTCTTTAGACTTGTATGACCTAGATTGACTTCTTTAGACTTGTATGACCTACCCAGATTTAGAGTAAATTTTGGGTAGTCATCTTTCCACTCATGGCTCAAAAACTGCTTGAACTCCACCGTGCTTTCCTCCTCACCTCGACCCACCATCTTTCTGAAGTAGTTCATGTCAAAGATAGACAAGGTGTGCATATCTCCATAGGTGAGATATGTCAGGTCACCATTGGCTCAACGAACAACCCAACTCTTGTTGTCTTTGTGCCACTTTGCATAGAGGATTGGGGCGGAGTTATGGTACGCCTTTGATCTCCATCTCAAGCTTCCCATTCTGCTCACACTGTAGTACTTGATGCACTTTCTTGACTTTCTTGGAGCAAGCAGGAGTGACAACTGTTTCTTGAACTGTAGGCTCTACAATAACCCTTTCCGAGTGTCCGGATTAAGTGAGTAGTTTATTTCATCATCGCTTTCATTATTTTCTTCCACGGCTTCTTGACCTGGTGAGCTGGTATCTGCAAAAAGAACACACATTAAAAGTAGAGGCTATTTCAGCCTCGATTGCAGCATCAGTCTCGCGAGTTTTTTGAGCCTCACTTGGCGGGTCCTGTTCCTCCGCCTTATTATCACCAGTGGCATCACCATCACCACTGTCATCACCAATTCCATCACCACTACGAGCTTCATCAAAACTGTCGTACCCGTGGTCGTCATCATCATCCTCATTTTCTTCATCCTCATCATCATCATCACCGTCACCGTATTCATCATCGGTCTCATCATCATCCTCACCATCACCATTCCCTCCATCACCTCCTTGAGCTACAGGTTGTTGTTGGACAATAGGACTCATAGAAGTGGTAGCAGTAGCACTAACTTGTTCACCCGAAGTGGGTACAACAAGTGGAGAACTTGTGGAATAGTTGTGGTGGTAGTAGTAACCACAAGTTCAGTGCTTAACATGGTTCCAACAACCTTTAGAGGCTCACCTTCACTAACTTTCACACCCGAACCTCTTTCACCAGTATCTTTCCTCGGTCCACCACTTTCACCAGTATCTTTCTGTAACAACTCAGACTTTTCGAAAACTATATCTTTATTAAAGCCCGACCCATTTCGATGTTCGGGAAATTTTCTCGCATTTATCGAGTTTAAATTGATTATCATATTATTATTAATTAATTTATAATTATATCTCTTAGGTTTTGGCATAACTAACCCAAAACATAAAGATTTGCCTCTTTTGTGTCCATCCTCAAACCCTAGGGCTATTTTTGTAAATATCTTTATAATCCATTTCATAATCTGGATATCCTTTACCCAAACCCGAAACCATAACTGATTTCTTGTACCCGGTTGATTTAACCAATTACTTGGATCATAATGTTTTTATTTGTTGTAATTGATCTTGTGTATCTCATAGTTATAGTAATTTCGGGCTAATAGATGATCTTAACTTGTTAATTATATCAAATACGATATGTTATTCCTTTTTAACCAAACCGACATTCATTTGATCTTGTAGAACACGAAATAGTTTGTAACAATTCAATTAATTAACAAGATACGATCCTTAAACCCTAATCGTCCTAAGCCCTATATATAATTGGATTATTATCACCATTTGTTTACTCGTCCATAAACCTTCATAGCCGTCATCTGTAGCATCCAATTAACACAACTCCGATCATCAACTGAGGTAATTGGTTAGTGTATTATGTTCGCATCAACGTAATAATCAAAAGCCCTATGGTTTAATTGATTAACAATAATGGATTTAATCAAAATGAATATGTTAGGGTTCATACTAATCTGGGTTAATTCACTTCAGTTTATAATATATGGGTTCTGGTTTAGTTTGCACGTCGCTAGATAGCCCAGCTGGTTATGTCACTTGGTTATGGGGAGCAGGTTGCGGGTTCGACCCCTGCCACCCCGAGTTTTTAGTGAATTTTGGTATTTTCTTTTAAATACATTTTTATTAAATATAATAGTAATAATAATTATTAAATAATTTTCAATTTTATTATAATTTACTATAAAACGATTATAATAAAGTGGCAGGAAAACGAGCAACAAGCTGCGCCGCAACCCCCTTTTGAATAGCAAAGCCAATCATGCTAAAACGAAGTTTTGGGACCTAGAAGCTGAAGAGGTTCACGTGTACGACGCGCTGAACCATACTCAAAAATTTCACAGCCTTTGGGGCCAGGAAACAAAATGTATCAAAGGCAAATGGTAGAAAGACATGTTGATTATCTAAACAAGCTTTCTCGTGTTTAACAACTTTGCCCGATTCAGCCTTCAACGCAGCCTGACCCACAACAAACCCACGGTCCCTGAGCCCAACAAGAGGAGACACTCCTGTAAGATCCACACAGGCGTGTTTCCCCCCTATCCACCCGAACACAAGAATATCAGCTGGTCGTAAAGTGGACCTCCCTTCAAGAGGATCCGTGAGAAAGTTAACAGGGGCCTCCTTTTTAGCAGAAATCCCTACCCGTTTAAGAACATCACACAGAACATCCCTAACCAAATCATGTCTGTATTTAAATCCAGGCAATTCTTTGCAATGCACCGCATGGTCACCAAAAGAATCCAAACAGACCTTGCGACAAATTGGGCAAGGTTCATCAGTCGGGAACATAAGGATCATTAACCGGTACTTAAGGATAGCCCGATACTCCAAACCCGACATACGTTGGCCTAATCCTTCAATGGGGATGGCCGTTAGAAAATCCTGAGCCCGAGGAGCCCGAAGGCATTCAAACACTGCCTTTTGGCGAGGGGATAGATCAAACTTCACTTCTAAACTCTTGACGATTCCACTAAATAAGGCACTCGCCACAACATGTTGGCCTTGTGTTCTCGCATCTTTCGTCCGTGTATGTACGTATATGTAAACATAAATGTATATATAAATATATATAATAACACGAAAACTAATATTTATGTTTTAATATATATATATATATTTATAATTTAACAAACTAACAATATTTTTAAAAAGATGTATTTTACTTTTATACTTTATATATAATTAACAAACTAATAATTTTACATATAATCTTTATATATAATTATATTAATTATGATAAAAAGGGTATAATATTAACTTAATAATAATTATAATTATCGGGCTTTCATATTCGATCTAGTTCATTACCTTAGCGTATCCATACTCCATCTTCCTTTACAGGCTTTATCGTCAACACGCGATTTCCGCGAATCGTCATTCTTAATAATCTCTTTTTCACCTTTGCTCGTCTATTGAGCCGAGTACAATATTCCCCTATTTTACTTGCTTTCAACGTTTTGGGGACATATGCGTTGATACATTATTTCTCTATTGTATAATACTCAAACTGCAACTATTGTCATTTGTGTTAACAATTTTGTACCATACTTGTTACATGCTTTATGTGAATCGCATTTGGAGAGGTCCAGCATAATATCAGAATAGTATGATCATACGACCTTCGTAATAGCTGCGTGCTTTTCGATATCTCATTTATTTTTGCTCATTGGTTAAGTTGTTTATTTCATCTGACTTGTTGCATACTTATTTTTATATTATATATATATTAAAACAAGTGTGTTGCTCACTCAACCTTGTGTTGACAAATCTACTTTATTTTTAATGCATATGCAGGTCATCGTGTGATGTGAAGTTAGTTCAAGTCTTGGAAGATCACTTAAAAATAAATCCAGAGAAAATTAACAAGACATTTGTTTTATGGTTTATGTTTGTTAGGTGAACTATTTGTCATTTTGGATATTGTATTGAATACTTTGTTTTATTTGAAATTAGATTTTACATGTATTGAAATTTCCAATATTGTATGATAGTACATTGAGAGATGTGAGCAATCAGCTCACACCCCGACATTTCTGCCATAGGTTGGGGTGTGACAGATTGGTATCAGAGCCGAAGGTTTAAGATATGTCATTAATGGTTCCATAGTAACATGCTTAGGAGACCCATACGTTCTTATCTGTTTGCCTTATATGTTCGAATATTAATTACTTATTATTTATTATTGTACTGTTATGCACATACACACAATTCCGAGGCTATGCCTTAACATTCAAAGAAAACTTTTCATAATTAGATTGCCTTTTTATTTTTGGGAAATTCCTTAAGAGTTCCTTACTTTTGTTTTTACTCTTCACCTTAAGGCTAGATAGTGTGACAAGTTCTGGCCGTAACTGGAAGGGGAGAGTACTGTGAGTTGGGCCTTGGCAAAACGGTTCCGATAACCCAAGGTAAGATGCTATTCCTTACCTAGATGATAACCAGGCCACAATACTCGAGCTTATAGGCCAAAACGGGAACACAACTGTCATACGAACGACACCTTAGGTTGTTTTAAACCGAATTCACGGTGGTTCGTGGCTAAATTC
Organism: Bidens hawaiensis; assembly: GCF_021521415.1. Lineage (NCBI taxonomy): Eukaryota > Viridiplantae > Streptophyta > Magnoliopsida > Asterales > Asteraceae > Bidens > Bidens hawaiensis. The sequence continues at coordinate 50,813 of NW_027494167.1, read as the reverse complement.
GGTTTTTCCGATTATTGTGTTTTGTTATTTAAATGGTTAGTTGGGTAAAAAATCCATGGAACCCATGGGCACTCCTACTATCCATTTCTCACTTTGTTTTATGTTTTTGTTGGAGTTCATCATACATGGTGGTTCATGGGATGCTTCAACTACTCATATTTTTCGTTCGTTTATTCTTTATTTAGTTTGGTCGATCGAAAGGCCATGTAACGCTCATGGGCTGACCAAATTTATTGTATTGTTAATTTGTTAATTAGTTGGGACAATCAAAATGCCATGTAACGCTCATGGGCTGTCCAACTCAGTTGTTTTTATATTTTAGTTTCGTTGGGCCATTCAAATTGCCATGGAAAGCTCATGGGAGACCAACATCCACAAATATATTTCATTAGTTTATTGTAAAGTTAACTTAATCAAATAAAAATCTAAATTTTAAACTGACTTATCTCCTCGTGTAGTCATCACATATTAATCATATTGACTACATCATCTAATAACTATTTTTGCAATGTACCCCCCCCCCCCCATAATTATAATCTTTTACTTTTAATCCTTATGATGCAAATCCTTACTTCTTAAGGAAACGTTATTATAAGTTATCTACATAATTAAACATTTTATTATTCTAATGTTTTCCTCAACTTATCCTTCAACTTATAAATCTTTATTTTTGGTCAACGTAGAATGTCTTATCTAAGAAACCACCGTCATCCTCGACATCAATCGTCTGATTCTTACCACCACCATATAGCTGCTTGAATAGCCAAAGAGTTAACTTCTGCGATCCCTAGGATAGCAACCCAAAATCGGAACATCCATGCAACCGATCCAACCTTTTCCACTAACCACTCTCCTCGTAACTACAACTCTTTATGATTGCTGATCCTTTTTTGCATATTGTTGATCCAACCTTGTTGGCTTTCAATCCATGCTCTATCAAGATCTTTACTTTCTTACAAATAAGCCACTTTATCAGCTAGAGCATCACGTTGTCTCGTCACTTCTTCATTTATTTCTTGTTGATCTTTAACAAATTTGATCAAAAAGAGCTCACGTTTTGCTCTGTTCTCATTTGCTTCTTCCAATGCTCTAATCCTATCGAGGATAGGATCTTGATACACTGTCGACTTATTCGACTTGCTATTTGATATGGGAGTGGTTGTTATGATTGGGCTATTTAGGGTTGAGGGAGGTGTGGTTGATATAGTTGATTGTGGTGTAGTTGGTATAGGCATGGTTAAGGTTAGGGTTGGGAAGGATGTAGGTGTGGCTAAGGGTAGGCTTGTAGGTTCGGTTGTGGTTGCTAAGGTTGATGTGGTGGTTTGTGATTGGATGGATATGGTAAATGTAGAGGTCCAAAATGATGTTCCTCTTATCAGTGAAGTGAATTGATAGGTGGGTGAAGTAACGAGTATGGTGGTCCTAGGTGGAGATAAGGTCTGGGCTATTGGTTCGGTTTCGGCTTGGGTGGTTACGGGTTGGTTTTCTAATATTGAGGGTAAGGGCTCACTAGTCTGGTTGGTGAGGTTTCGAGAGGTGTAATGGGTTCGTCCCTAAGCGTTGGGGTTTTTGATTTAGGCTTGGTTTTGGTTTTGAGTATGATTATAGTTTGGTATTTTGATGGGGATTTTGATTTGGTTTTGGATTGGGTTTGTGATGAGGTTGTGGTTTGGGCTTTGGTAAACTTGATTTGTTAAGATTTAAGGGCCTCAGTGATTTTGACTAGAGTAGTGGGTGATCCTACATGTGGGTTAGCTATGATGGTGGTTTGTGGTGTGGTAGTTTGTGTGGTCAAAGGTGTGGAAGCTAGGGTTTCACTCATCATAGCTGCAGTCGAAGGAAAACGTACCTTTAAAGTAGGCACCTTGGCAGAGGCAGACTTCTCAGAGTCCTTTGTCCGCTTTGAACGCTTCAACGGACCCTCTGGTTCTTCCTCCTCTGTTTCAGTGGCAGCAACATGCTTCTTAGATGATTCACCAGCTTTTCTCTTGCCTTTATCGTGTTTACGCTTTGACCGATGCTCAACTTCAGCGTCCATCTCCCATTCAACCTCAATTGTTTCAGGCTCATCCATAGGGTTATCGTGTTCTTCCTCGTCATCTCCACCTTCATCATCATCATGACCTTCATCATTATCATCATGATCATTATCACTTTCCCTTCCTCCTCAACTTCTGTTTCATCACTGTCCGGTTCAGTCTCAGTGAACTGACCAATCTTAACCCACGTCATCACCTTTATACTTGTATGACCTTCTCCCAGTAGGCTCAACAATAGCCTTGAAAGTAGATCGACAACCATTTCACATGATGAGGCTTAGATGGTTTAACAACATTTCCTTCATCATCTACTTCATCCAGGTATACTGGTTTGGGAGTTTTGGGAAGCAGGTAATCCAAAAGCAGCTGTACGAACCTTTGATACATCATTCGTCGATTCTTGGCTAGTACATTAAGTTGCATGTACTTGAAGAACAACTTTGAGTAGTTATACTTCTTCTAGTTTGTCAAGCATAACATAACTCCTACCTAGTCAGCATTCAGTTTGTTAAAGCCCCCGTTCTGTGAAGATAAACAATTGGCAACAATGTGAATAAGAAGCTTCTAGTATATGGGAAGATGCCTCTTCTCACACATGCTCCACTTTATATCATAACCAATCTCTCAAAGAAACCTAGCAATTTGCTTATTTGAGAACTTGGTCAACTAATCATCAGCGCTATCCTTTATCTTTAGAGCTCGTCTAATAACCTCCTCATTCCCCGTGATACTCTGATCAACCACCTTTGATGTTATCTCAGTCCCTTTCTTTTTCAGTTTTGGGATTCACCCAAAACTGTTCAACCCAAGAGCTATGAATTTCAGGATCGGCAGTTATAGCATATGATAGTGGGCATTCTTGTAATCCCATGATCATAGAAATTAATACCTTGTATTTTCTTTTCTTTGGAAGTTCTAAGGGACATGAGTTGTTATGATTCTACAACAGAAATATAAGTGTTGATAATTGAGTATTAAAAGTAAGAATATAAACTAATAAAATTAAATAAGACAAACAATAGATAAACCAAAAATGAAACAAAATTAAAATTAAAAGTAAACTTGAAAATAAAATAAAATAAAAAAATTAATTAGAAAAAAACATGTTTGAGGTGTTTATGAAAACAGTTAAGTATGAAGTGATCTAATCGACTAAGTTTAGGTTTCAACATTGTTTGCACAAAAAATCCAAGTCTCATGTGATCGAATCGAATGATGAGTTAAATGAGTTATGTGAAATGTTTAAAAGTGTAACAAGTATAAACTGATCTAATCTAATTTGAATTTGATCTAATCTAGTTATAAGTTAATCTAATCGAATGTGTATCTGATTAGAATGATTTATAACTTAGATTAATTTATATTCAAATTCAAATAATAAAAATTTTCAAGTGTCATTTGATCTAATCGAATACAGATTCTAATATAATCGAATGATGACATAATCGAATCGAATGGTCATTCTATTAGATTATATTTTTAATTCGATTCGATCATAATTCTTAGTTGATCAGATTCTCCTTAGAAGATTTTCAGTACAAGTCATTTCTAATCGAATGATGATTCGATTACATTGCCCTTATTAGTTTTTCAGTCTCATGTTCTTTTTAATAGAATGCTGATTCGATTACATTTGTCCTTAACATGTTTTCTGAAATTCTCTTTTCTAATCAAATAGTCATTCGATCACTTGGCACTTGAACATATTTCATTGTTTTTTTTTCTTTTCTAATCGAATTCTCATTCGATTACATTGTCCTTATGCAACTTTCAATCCAACTTATTTTCAATCGAATGGGAATTCAATTACATTTCCTTTTCAAATCGAGTCCACACTAGTTTACACCTTCAATCGATTACATAGCCCTTAATCATTCTTCTCACCCAACACATTTTAATTCGAATATATATTCGATTAAGATAGATTATACCATTCGATTAATATAGTTTAATCTATTCTAATCGAATATAGTAAATTCTATTAGAACCCTGGACATTTTCAAACTACACATAATCACACATTTTCATCGCTTCTGGGTTTATACAATCCTGTTACAAATTTCTGGGAAAACATAGCCCACCTTCAACCAAGTTTTATGGGCCGACTAGACCAAAAATGGTCCGATAAACTTAAAAAACTCAATTAAAACAACACGTATACTCCTAATGATATCGCTAATAAGAATATGACATCAATTTAACCAACAAACATCATATAAAGACCCAATCGAGTTCAAACAGTTCCGACAGGAACTGCTTTTGACCCCCGAAACAAGAACAAGATGAATATAATGAATTAATGTATACCACATGTGCAGGATTTTATCTTGTTTGATGATTAAGTATGATTATGAGGTATAGATTTGATGTTTTGATTTTCGATCTAGAAGAGAACTGAAGGTATGGTGGTGGGAGGCGGTGAAAGGAGAGAAAAGGTAGAGAGAGAAAGTGAAAGTGGATAAGATTGACTGTTAAAATTGAAAGATATTTTGAGTTGGCCCTATATATAGGGTCAGCCTATCTCGCGATAGGGTCAAAACATCTCGAGTTTTAAACGATTTTACACTCTCAACTCCCGAACTCTGAAAATATTTTCAAATTAAGACCCGCAAAATACTTACCCACCGAATCCGAACACTTTAAACATATACTAGATATATTTTGTTAGACCAACACTTAACAAACTTTGCATAATGACGTTTACATAGAACCCAAGATTCCAACAAAATAAAGACCATTTTAAAGTTTGAGAAAAATTAAAACAAAAAAAATAATAAAATAAAATGAGATAAAAATAAAAATAAAAGATAATACAAGCTTAAGAATGCCTAAGATGTAAACAAAACAAAAACAAAAGAAAGGTTAAAAATGAATTTGAAGTAAAGATTGTTGGTACATGTGTGTCAGTAGTTCATAGTCTAGCATTTGTAATCGAGTCTGTAATGCAATTATGTTTTGATTATGTTTATATTTGTAACACGCGAAGTTGTCAACAAGTTCGCTCTGGCGAACTTGTTGAATCAGCGAAGTTATTGACAACTTCGCCTATGGCGAAGTTGTCATGTTTATATACTGTTTCAGCCGAAACAGTTAAGGTTGATCGTTTAGGGTTTACGTTTCAGTTGTTCACTTCGTGTGTTACGTGTCATTGTCTGTAATAGTGACCTCGGGTCACGTGTTCGTTATCAATATAACGTGTTTGGTTTATTGCTTGTGTGTTCGATCTCTACATACTCTACACTCGTATCTACCTACGCAGGGATTCCGCACCTGCGTTGTTAGCGACATCCCGTGTACGATCCGTCCAGGAACCTACAATTGGTATCAGAGCCATTGGCTCGATTGTGAGGTTCGGGATTTCACGCGGGTGTAGAAAACGTCTCGTTTGACCTATTCGCGGGACGTGTTTTTGTTGGGATTGTGTTTTGCTCGTGCTTGACAGTCATTTTCAAGCCATTGCATTGATCGGAAACTGCTGGATTGACGAAATCAGATCTGAACAGTTTCCTTGTTCATCGGGCGAAGTTACCGTTCTTCGGGCGAAGTTACCATTCTTCAGGCGAAGTTGCCGTCACTGGAATTAGGGTTTCGGTGAAAATATAAGGATTAGCGAAGTTAACCACAACTTCGCTTACCTCATAAGTTCGCCTTAGCGAAGTTATCCGCAACTTCGCTTTCCACCCAAGTTCGCTTACCTCCTAAGTTCGCTCATTCTAAGCGAAGTTATTTTTAACTTCGCCAAGTCAAGCGAATTTAAGACCCAGCGAAGTTCTCTTTTCAGCGAAGTTAACTTTCAAGCGAAGTTATTCTTAACTTCGCCTACTGAGCTGTTTTAATATTTTTTTATTTTCAGGTTTTTCAGGTTTTCGCAAGGATGTCGTCAATTAACATCTCCGATTTGGTCAAGATGGAAGTAGAAGCGGGGTCAGCCACTAAGGCCCCGAGGTTGATGAAAGGAACTGACTTCGTGGCATGGAAGGACAGATTCATCCAATACATTAAATACCAGGATGCCAAAATGTGGGTGTGCATCCAGGATGGATATATCCCTCCAACTATGCAATACGAAGGCCGTGACGTGGTTAAGAAGTACAGCAAAATGGAGGACGAAGAAAAGAAAATGTATGAGGCTGAGAGCAAGGCCCATGCAGCTATAACAATGGCACTTCCTCAAGAGGTTCTCCACACGTTCAGAAAGTACACTTCTGCGAGAGAGCTTTGGGATGCTCTTGAAAATAGATTCGAGGGGAATATGGGTATCCGTGCATCAAAGATCAAACTCTTAAAGACCCAGTTCTCCGTCTTCAAATTTTTGAAGAACGAATCACTGGATGATATTATCACCAGATACTATCATCTAATGACAGAGCTTAGCAATTATTCAATTGCCTATCGAGAAGAAGAGATTGTTGAAAAGCTTCTCGATGCTCTCCCACCGAAGTGGGAAATGTACACCGTTCTTATGAGGGAAGACAGAGACTTTCCAAATTATGATCTGGAAACAGCAGTAAACAAGCTCAGAACTTATGAGCTTAATATGGTTCGAAAAGAAACACCAACAGATCAGATACAAGACCCTGGTATGTATGGTGCAAAGATTAACTCAGGCTCAAGTTCGAGGCCTGAATCTGCTGCTTTTTACTCGAAAGGGGAGTCAGGTCCTGACTCTTCTCATGAAGGAAACGTTTCTGTGAACATGAACGGTGATGTCTGTTTCGTTGCTGGAGGATCAAGTACTTCAAAGCCTCAAGCATCCTCAAGTGGTTTTTCTGCAAATGCCTCAAGCAATAATTATTCCAAGATGCCTATGAGTGTAAAGTCTGCTGAAGAGCAGTTTGCAGTCTATGCATCATTTATTGCTTCCTACGAAAACTACATCCAGGGGAAGATTGTGGACCCTGCTGTACTGGATGAGGACTACGACCAGATCGATGCTGATGATCTGGAGGAGATGGATTTGCAAAGGCAAATGGCAATGATTGTGAGGCGTGTAAAACGGTTTATGAACAAAACTGGGAGAAAGTTTGTTGGTGGTAGGCCCGGGTTCGACAAATCCAAGGTAAGGTGCTATAATTGTCAACAGTACGGGCACTTTGCCAAGGAATGCAGAAATGAGAGAGTTGAACGAGGACAAGGTCGGCCTACACAACACTCTGGAGTTAACAGAGAGATTAACGCCATGTTGACCAGAGAAGCAGGTGAGTACAACTGGAACCCGCATTCAAGTGGTTCTGGTGAGCAAGCGAACATGGCTGAGTCTGAAGTTGAAAAATGTGAGAAGGTTGATGGAAATGAGAAAGCTAATGAAGAAGAAACCGCTTTCATGGCAGATGACAAGGATAATCGCTCCGAGGTAAGTACTAAGAATATTTGTACTAGTTGTGAGAATTTGTCTGAGCAACTCACTACGATAACTGATCAGTACGTCCGTTTAGATGCTGATTTTAAAACTATTAAAGAAGATCACCATTTTACTAAATCAAGAGAAAACAGTTATAAAGTTAAAATAAAAGCATGTGAAAAAGACATTCAGAGCTTAAAAACTAAACTTGCTGAGAAAATTGAAATAATTGATCTTAGTTATGAAGTTTTAGAAGAAAAAACAAAAGTGATTGCTGATCGGGATAAACAGATTGCTGACCACCAGGTGAAGGTGGTGGAACTGAACCGCAAACTTGAGCAGTTCAGGAATTCCTCGGCCATCCTTGATCACCTCGTGAGTGATCAAGGTACCTCTGCAAAGAGGGGAGGAATCGGATATCACGAAGTTCCACCACCCTTTAACCACAACTATACCTATAATCCGAGTGTTCAGAAATCTGTTGATTTCGAGGTTACTCAGACAACTCCAATCAAGATTACAAGGGTAGAACCAAGTGTTAGCTGTGGCGAAACGAGTTCGCCTGTTACTAGTGTGAATATTTCTGTTTCGAGTCCAGTCTCATCGGATTCGGATAAGTTGTCCGAATCTGGTCAGACAAAAGAGAAAGTAGGGTTACCCAACGGTGGAGATAAAAATAAAATTTCTAAAAAGAGTTCTCCACTCAATCCGTACGTCCCACCCTATGTGAGACATACGGATGGTAACACTGCCTCTACCTCCAAACCAACATTTGACAAGAAAATGGAGAGTCGGTGTTGCTTTAGATGTAACAAGTTAGGGCATTTAGTTGCAGACTGCCCTCTGAAGCCGAGATTTAGAGGTGTGAGGCCAAATACAACTGAGGATAAGCGTCATTTTGTTACTGCTAAAAATGAAAACTTTTCAAAGTGCAAAAATGTAAATAATTCAAGTTTTTATAAAAACAAACCTCAGTTTTTCAACCAAACCACAAGATATAATACTTTCAACTCTCATAGGTTTGGAAGGCATTACACTCAATCTGCAAGGAGATTCCCTAACAGGACTTACAGAAATTATCCTGATGCTAACTTGAGAAAGCCAGGGTACGGGACGTATCGATCCAAGACCAATTGGTCTTGGGTCCCAAGATTCTAACTCTTTGTTTTATTGTGCAGGAACAGTTGAACAGGGCTGCCAACAATCTTTGGATTGTAGATAGCGGCTGTTCCCGGCACATGACAGGCAACAAACACTTGTTGCAAGACTTAAAACCTGTTCAGGGAGCAAGAGTTAGTTTTGCTGGTGAGAGCGGAGGAAGGATTACCGGTAGAGGAACTGTGTCGAATGGGAGAATGACACTTGAGAATGTAAACTTTGTGGAGGAATTAAAGCACAATCTGCTGAGTGTGTCGCAGATTTGTGATAAAGATTACACTGTCCATTTCACGAAGAATGAAGCGATCGTATTGAAGCCTGGTTTTCAAATACCAGACGAATGGATAGTAATGAAAGCTCCACGTGAAACGAATACATATGTGATGGATATGAGGTCTACTGAAATGGCCACTGGAGAATCCTGTTTAATGACAAAAGCAAGCGAATCAGAATCAGAATTATGGCACAGGAGAATGGGACATATTCATCTTCGGAAGATGAACTTCATTGTCAAGAATGGGCTTGTGATGGGCGTTCCCTTAAAAAGTTTTAACTTTGAAGACAAATGTATAGCATGCAAGAAGGGAAAGCAACACAAGAAATCCCATCTCACCAAGAAGATTAAATCTATTGCCGGTACTCTAGAACTACTTCATATGGATCTCTTCGGTCCAGTGAATGTAAAAAGTCTAGGTGGTACTTCTTACTACTTGGTGATCACTGATGACTACTCGCGATATTCGTGGGTATATTTTCTGAAAACGAAAGATGAGACGGCTCAAATGGTGAAGAATCTAATTACAAAAGTTGAGAACGTCATGAGTAAATCAGTTAAATTCATCAGAAGTGACAATGGGACAGAGTTCAAGAACTTTGAAATGGAAATCTTCTGTCTTCAGAAGGGAATTGAACATCAATACAGCGCTCCGTATACTCCGCAACAGAATGGAGTGGCTGAAAGGAAGAACCGAACGTTAATTGAAGGAGCCAGAACTATGCTGGCAGACTCGAAGCTTCCTGTGATGTTCTGGGCTGAAGCAGTTGCTACAGCCTGCTATGTTCTGAATAGGGTGTTAACCGTTAAGAGACTTGGAAAAACTTGTTACGAGCTTATGCACGGAAGGAAGCCCAACTTGTGCGGTCTTGAACCATTTGGGTCTCCTTGTTCGATTTTGAAGACTAATTCGAAATTTGGTGAAGTAGCCGATGAGGGAATCCTAGTCGGTTATGTTGTTGGGACTCCCAATAGGCGGGTCTTCAATACGTCGACTTGCAAGGTGGAGGTGGTTTGTAACACCGACATTACTAGTTACCAACCGCCAAAACCAAGCAATGGACCTGCTGAGCTTTTCGATTATGTTAAACTTTTTAAGTCGTTTAACGTACCTGATTTGGAAATTTCTGAAGAAGACGAAAGAGCTGTGACGAAGATGATACTTGATGAGGAAGAGAATCTATTGCAACATCAGATGTTTGAGAAATCTCAACCTTCCACATCAAACCCTATCGATACCCCTGCGGCCTCAACTGAAGAAGAATTTATTAATCCTTTTCACTCTCAACCTGAAACAATCATAGATGAGATCTCTTCAAACTTGGAAGACAATTTACATGTCGGTGCTGTTCCGACCACGAGAATTCACAAAGATCACCCATTGGAGAACGTTATAGGTGATGTGTCCTCCAGTGTTCAAACCAGAAGTAGCTTGAATGAGCACACATGTGTTTATACAAGCATAAAAGAAACGGGTATAATGAATGAATGTTTGTACTCCTGCTTTATAAGCCAAATTGAACCAAAGAATTATCAAATGGCTTTAAAGGACAGCTCGTGGGTCGAGGCCATGCAAGAAGAGTTGGCTCAGTTCGAGAAAATGGAAGTTTGGACCTTGGTTGAAAAACCAAGGAATGTGCATGCTATAGGCACAAAATGGGTGTTCAAGTGTAAGAGAGATGATAAGGGAATTATCGTAAGAAATAAGGCGAGGCTGGTTGTTAAAGGTTTTAATCAGCAAGAGGGTATTGATTACAATGAGGTGTTTGCTCCTGTCGCCCGGTTAGAAGCGATTCGATTGTTTTTGGCGTTTGCTGCATTTAAAAAGATGAAGGTATTTCAGTTGGATGTGAAGAGCGCGTTTCTAAACGGGAAAGTTGATGAGGTTGTGTATGTTGAGCAACCTCCGGGTTTTCCTGACCCAGACTTTCCTGATCACGTATACAGGTTGAGCAAGGCGTTATATGGGTTACATCAGGCACCTCGTGCCTGGTATTCAACGTTATCGGACTACTTGCTGGAAAATGGTTTTGAAAGGGGATTGATTGACAGTACGTTGTTTTTGAAGAGAGAAGGATGTGACTTCCTACTGGTTCAAGTCTACGTGGATGATATCATTTTTGCTGCATCAAGAGTATCCATGTGTCAGGATTTTGAGGCTGTCATGAAGAAACGATTCGAGATGAGTGCTATGGGTGAACTAACTTTCTTTCTAGGATTGCAGGTTGATCAGAAGAAGGACGGGATGTTCATTCATCAAACGAAGTACGTTCATGATGTGCTGAAAAGATTCAAGATGGAGGACAGTTCTCCATATGATACTCCAATCTGCGTCAATCACAAATTGGGTGCTGAATCAGATGGTGACGCAGATGTGGACCCAACTCTGTATCGGGCGATAATAGGTTCTTTAATGTATTTAACTGCTTCTAGGCCTGATATAATGTTTGCTGTTTGTCTTTGTGCTCGTTTTCAGGCAAACCCAAAGGAATCTCACATGAAAGGTGTGAAGAGGATTTTGCGGTATCTCAGAGGCAAGCCGAAACTAGGGTTGTGGTACCCAAAGGGAGGAGACGTTGAACTGGTGGCATATACAGATTCTGATTATGGGGGATGCAATCAGAGTCGGAAGTCAACAACAGGAGGCTGTCAGTTTCTTGGAGGAAGGTTAGTTTCCTGGCAGTGCAAGAAACAGACATCAGTTGCAATTTCAACATGCGAAGCTGAATACATGGCAGTATCCAACTGCTGCTCTCAGGTTTTGTGGATTCAGCAACAATTACGCGACTATGGTCTGAATTTCTTACTCACTCCTATTTTAATTGATAACACTGCCGCCATCTCAGTAATTAACAATCCCGTGAAGCACAGTAAAACTAAGCATATTGACATTCGTCATCACTTCATACGGGATTGTGCTGAGAAGAAACTGATCAAGATCGAAAAAGTTGATACAATTGAAAATTTTGCTGACTTGTTTACAAAAGCGTTTGATAAATCCAGATTTCAAAACCTAATTGAGCTGAACGGGATGATCAATCCCGAGTAACCATGTCTTTGTGTTTATTTATTTAAAAAAAAAAAAAAAAATCTGTGTCATTATTGCTTAAAATTAGTCGGTTACCTCAGTTTGATGGACATATCCTCGGATATGTTTTGGTCCTCGTTTCGACTTAGAGAATGAGGATAGCCATTAACCGGAAGACTGAAAGTGACCGGGGCAGTTATGACGTGTGTTCTTTCAGTTGCTGAAAATTAGTCGGTCATTCTTAGTAAGAAGGACACATACTAGTATGTGGTCGGTCCAGTTGATCCATTGGATCTTCAGGATTGCCGTTTACCTGACGACTTTGACGTGATCGGGGCGATTGAAATCAAAATTTTTCTGGGAAATGAAATTACTTTTCAAATCTAATACTTCGTAAGAAGTTCTTTGCTGTGTTTAACAGAAAATTGATCCAACCTTGGAAAATGATATATATACTGATTGTGTGTGCTTAACTAGTGAAGTTATTAGGCTTAAAAGGCTTTAGAACAGTCATTGTATGTCATGGTAATTTTTATGGTGCGTAAAAGTGTATGTGATACTAACTTAAACTACTCGAATTTACGTGGAAACTCCTTAAGAGTTTTGTATGTTTTCATACATATCTTTTCGAAGGATAGGCAGAAAAGCAACTACCCAGTCATACACGAGCACGTGAGTGTTCTGATTCCCGTGAAGAAAGCATTTCAAGACACTGCAGTGATCCAGATTCGGGACTTGCAGTGGTTTAGTACTCCGAAGTCACTAAGAATGTTTGGTTTAAAAAAAAAAAAAATATATATATATATTATTATACATGTATATTTTTAGTACTTATGAGACATAGTAACAATCAAGACTTCTCAATTCTGGAGTAGGAAGAGAACAGGAAACAGACAACGAGTATATACAAGTTAATCAGACACTATGGGTCGAAGTCAATTCGGGGTGACTTGGGTATAGCCAAATACGCTTTGAGAATAGATAGAAGACATCATTATCTCTGAGTTGTTGCCCACTTAAAATTTTGAGCTTAACTGAACCTTAATCCGTATCACAGAAACGATGAAAACCATTTAAGTTATTTACATGCTTACAACCTGTTTCTCTATGTCATAATACAGCTAAACACGGATCCAAGTGACAGTCACATAGTTAGTATGATTTCTGTTGGGATCTTGTCTAAAACGTAGTGGTCCCTGACTAGACTGAAATTTGATCCCTTATTTCGTTAAAATTTTATAAGTTTTTCTATTTTTGTAGTTATATTAATTTATCGTTGGTTACTGGGTCTTGATCATATTTGTTTAACTCTTTTTGGAAACTTCTAATGTTAAGTGCAAGATTCTTCAAACTTAAAGGGCTGATTTTGAAATTACGGGCGAAGTTGTTGAATTCGGCGAAGTTGTTATTAACTTCGCCTAGGCGAAGTTAAGCGTAACTTCGCCTGAACAGACTCTGTCCTATATAAGGATTTTTTTTCTGGAACAGTACCATTCTTTTTCAAAATTCCGGCGATCTTATTTTCAGAAATCAAATCATCCGGAGATCTTGTTTGCTTTTCGATTTCGATCCTTGATTCCAGTTTCTAGTGTTCATTGACGGTATGTGTTGTCAATATCATTCCCAAACATACTCGTTCGTTATAGTTTTACCCGGTTCGAGACCTCGGGTCGTCGAACCTTCAAAACCAAGTCTTTCACCTTTGTGTTACGTGTTCATGGACGAGCTTTACGTCTTAACACCATTACTATATGTTGTTCTTCACTGCTGGATCGTCAAATCGGTCCGAAAACATCGGATCATTGCCTTTTGAATCTGAACAGTCGCCGTTTCAGATTCAGGCGAAGTTATGGTTTAGGCGAAGTTATCCACAACTTCGCCCGAAGCTTAATTTCGCCTGTGGCGAAGTTATCCGTAACTTCGCCTTGAACTCAAGTTCGCCTGAGGCGATGTTGTGCCAAGGCGAAGTTATCATCAACTTCGCCTATACCAATTCACTTAACAGTTTTTAGACGACCTTACAGATGAAGCGAAGTTGTTCCCAACTTCGCCTCACCTTTAAGTTCGCCTGTACAGGTTTAATCACAACTTCGCACGTGGTACAAAGCGAACTTGTGAGTTGCTTAACTGTTCTCTAACTTGTTTTGTTTTGTGCAGATATGGCTGCTGTTGGAGGTGCTGGTGGTGACGACGGTGATGATCAACGACAATTCTTTCCAGCCCATAACCAGTACATCACTTTAGATCCAGACGCACGAGGCGTAGAAGACTACAGGGAGATTATCACGTTTCTCCAGCGATCAAGAGTCTTTCATGCGATCACAAATACACTGCCCATTTCTCTGCCTAACATTGAAGACTTTTGGCAGACAGTGTACTATGATTGCAGGCCTGAGCCTCCGGTGATGCGAGCAACCGTAAATGGTCATAACATACAGTTTTCCTCGGAAGATATACGGTTGGCTCTGCAGTTCGGTGAAGAAACAAGAGATGACCCAACGGAGTTCGTAGCTCCTTTCCGTGATGGAGCTTATTTGAGGATGGGTTATTCGGGTCCGCTGGGGGACTCGCAGAGGAGGAAAGGGTTTTTGCTGGATCAATGGCGCTTCCTGATGCATGTATTGATTGTATGCATGTCCGGCAGGAAGGCAGGAACAGATGGGATGGGCGCGACGATGCAGTCAGCCATGATAGCGCTGACTTACAACCGCCGATATTCTTTTAGTCAGCTGATATTCTACGAGATCGATCGTCAGAGAAGGGCTGTGGCGCGCGAGCGATTCACTATGTATCCTCGTTTCTTACAGATGATTTTGAATCATGTCGCTCCGTCGCTACCGCAGAGACGCCCGATTAGATACGTCGAATGCGTGACGAAACGTATCTTTGCTCAGTGCCGCACTTCGAGCACTCGTAGCAAGCCTGAGCTGCGTCCCAGGCATACTCCATTATTCGGGTATCTCATCAATCCGGAGTATGTTCCTGCAGGAGGGGACGAGTTCAGAGACCCGCAACCACATCAGGGGCAGCACCACATGCTGTATCAGCTGCGCCTGTTGTATCTACTGTTGCCTCTGCTGCTGTGCCAGCTGCGGTAACTCCTGCTGTGTCTACTGCTGAAGACGTTGATCTTGATGCTGCCTTTGGCGGACATGGTTTGTTTGATATGGATGTCTCGGGTCCTCAGTTTATGGATGTTACTAGAGCAGTTACTTCGGTAGCTGACTCCGATCTAGACGAAACGTTTGCTGAAGCGAGACGACTTATGGTGTCTCGGGAGAGAACTACGGGAAAGAGGCCGAGAACTGTAGACGAGGATGAGGACGAAGTTGATGAAGAGGAGGCAGTGCAGATTGTGCTCAGACGTTCACGAAGAGAACGGACAGGTATGGGTTCCGGAGCTGGAGAATCTTCGAGGCTGGTACGTTTTGCTCCACCTGCCTTGTCTGGTATGTCTCTTATTCCTTCCACAGCACAGGTTACTGCTGTCGAGACGTCGGCCCCAGCAATTGTGTCTCTACCACCCCAACCGCTTAATCCACCGGTGGTAGTTGCACGATTTGTTGAGTCGACCATCACTACTACTGCAGGGTTACCAAGTGTACCACCTGCGGTCACTTCTGCTGCTGATGTCCCGCCAACTCCAACGCCTACTTCAGATTCCGAGAGGATTACATCACTAGAGCGGATTGTTGCTGATCAGACAAAGACCATTCAAAGCCTAGTGGAATCCAATCGACTACAAGCAGCCCTCCTGGTTGAACACGGAAAGGTAATAGATGCCTTCAAGGCATTCTTGGCATCTCAGGGGGAGAAGACTTGTAGGGGAGATGAGTTGAGGACGAAACGGAGAGAAGATCATGACGATGATCCCAATGCACCGGAAGGTGCAGGTGGTGAGCTGCCAAGAACCTCTCAGGCTCTTGGGGCTTCCACAGCTGAGGGGGAGTCTACAAGTGCAGCCGGTGACGACGTTGTAGATGGTGATGATGATGCTGATGTTGAAGATGTTATAGATGCGTTGAAAGAGTTGGATGAGGAGGATGATGAGTTTATGATTGAAGATGATGTGCTGCCAGTTGATGAGATCGAGAGGATTGGAGAGCAGATTACGGTTGAAAACGTGTTAGAGGAAGGGGAGATTGTTGATGACTCCGTGGAACACGAGATTCCGGAGGTTGAGAGACCAGAGTTGGGTGATGAGAACGCGGAGGAAGATGCTGAGTGGGAGGAACAACCGAAATGGAAGGAGGGTTGTGCCCACTGGTTTGTTAAGACGAAGAAGCCGGCGGTCCCTAAGATGTTCAGAAAAAGTTACAATATTAAGGGATACGCGGAAGCCAAGAAAGGTATTATCTGCTGGTTATACGACGAGCAGCTGCGGCTCTTTGTGATCAAGAGATACGATGGCATTCAGTACTTCCAGAGAAAGTTGAGATCTCTAAACACACTGCCAGAATGTGAAGTAAAAGATTTAGCCAGATTGGGATTGATAAACAGAAGTGAAGACAACATGGC
This sequence comes from Bidens hawaiensis, assembly GCF_021521415.1. Classification (NCBI taxonomy): domain Eukaryota; kingdom Viridiplantae; phylum Streptophyta; class Magnoliopsida; order Asterales; family Asteraceae; genus Bidens; species Bidens hawaiensis. The sequence goes on along the minus strand of NW_027494167.1, from coordinate 34,455 downwards.
TAGAATCATTGCGAAGATCGTGTGGAAAGAGTGCGTTAAAGAGAAAAAGTTTGAGCTACTGAAACCACAAAAGGGGAAACTTGTCGAAGACAAGGATAGAGGTCTGAGAGTTGATGGAAAACCTTGGATGGTCATGAAATACAAACCGATCCGGTGCCTTAAAGAAGTACCGATGAAGTTCATGCCCAAGGACGTGCTCAAAGATCTAAAATGGTGGTACGTGGATTGTGAGACAGCTGAGGCGGTAATGGAAGATGAGGATGAACAAGAAGTACTTCGGGTTTACGACCCGATGCATCTTGTTAATCTATCGCAGGCTGATCTGAAAGTGCTCAACGAGAAGAAGATCTTCTACATTCCTGCTTGGAAGGATCAAGCTAGGAAATATCAACGGGTGGTGTCGGTATGTGTTAGAGAAGGGGCGCATGCGTAGAGATGCAAGATTACAAGACTCAAGATTTGAAGATCAAGATATGAAGCTACTGCCAAGGGGGAGTCTGTTGGTACATGTGTGTCAGTAGTTCATAGTCTAGCATTTGTAATCGAGTCTGTAATGCAATTATGTTTTGATTATGTTTATATTTGTAACACGCGAAGTTGTCAACAAGTTCGCTCTGGCGAACTTGTTGAATCAGCGAAGTTATTGACAACTTCGCCTATGGCGAAGTTGTCATGTTTATATACTGTTTCAGCCGAAACAGTTAAGGTTGATCGTTTAGGGTTTACGTTTCAGTTGTTCACTTCGTGTGTTACGTGTCATTGTCTGTAATAGTGACCTCGGGTCACGTGTTCGTTATCAATATAACGTGTTTGGTTTATTGCTTGTGTGTTCGATCTCTACATACTCTACACTCGTATCTACCTACGCAGGGATTCCGCACCTGCGTTGTTAGCGACATCCCGTGTACGATCCGTCCAGGAACCTACAAAGATGAAATTAATATTATGTTTATTCTATTAATTTTAATGTTAAATAATTTACTTATTTTGGTGAGAAAATACTCGACATGGAATCACATTATCTATAACGTTCTAGATCACACTTCTATTTAGATATTATTATGCCAAGAACTCAAAGTCGATTGTAGATATACTTTGTCTACTTTTAAACTTAACAAGTATTTTGACGTTAATGTGATATGTTAAGGTATATATTAAGCACAATACTTATGTGGTCCCCATTTATACAAACAAATTAAAAACTCCATCATACCTCGGGCATAATCTGTGTTTATCAGTATCACCCCGAATTGACTACGAACCTCTAATGATTGATCAAAATATTTTGAGCTTATTTTAAACTTTTTGCAAATTTTTTGTCAAACAATAAAGGTTAAACCATGTACTTGTCATACGGACTTACAAGCCTTCATATAAAGTGTTTAAGACTTACTTGTATGCTCCAACTCACGTGGTTCCAATATACCCCTTTTTGTTTGTTAATTGTCAACGTTTTTATTTTTGATTTTATATTCTTTTAAGCACTTTGCAGTTTTTCTACATTAACATTTTAATTTTAATATATGTATTTGAAGCAAGAACAATTTTTATGGTGATCAATCACTAACAGGCTCGTGTATGACTGACTAATAACATTTTTGCCTTCATTGATATGACTTATATTAGAGTCGGCAACCGCTTCATAATAGTGTAACCACTAGCATAGGCGAGAATTTAGGTTTATATCGCTTTGAAACTTACTCATTTGTCAAGCCTGTCTACACATCAAGCAATGATCTTGTTGGCTTTTGATATACTCTTTTCATGTGTTAGGATCGTTAGAGATAATTTCTTATCATTTTCCAAATGTTGGATCAATTTCTCAAAATTTTAGAATTTTTGAAGTATCCGACCCCCTATCAAAATAAAAAATATAAAATATTTTTGGTAAGTCAAATGACTCAATTTTTTTTCTTAAATAAAATGAAAATCTTTTTGGTGAGTTAAACTTAACTCGTTTTCTCCCTCTAAAATTATGACATATTTGAAAATTATTTATAATTTTATATACAAAAAGATAAAGATAAAATCAATTTTCAACAAACAAGATCATGCCCAAATACTTAACAAAATACAAACATCAGGTACGATCAAAGGCTTTTATAAACATGTCGACAAAGTTGTAATCAGTGACGACCCGCTCAATGGTGACAAGTTTCGGTCATAACAATCACGAATGAAATGCATTCGGATGTCAATGTGTTTTGTATTTGAGTGTTGGACCGGGTTTTTTACAATACAAACTATTGCCTCATTATCACACTTGATGGGGGTGCTAATGAAATTCAAACCGTAATCCAGCAGCTGATGCTGGATCCATGTCACTTGTGAACAGCAAGAAAGATGCGGCAATGTATTCTGCTTCAGCGGTGGAGGTTGACACAGTGACCTGACATCCACCCGATGCTGACTTTCGATCAAGATTGCATCCCCCATAATCACTATGGGTGTAAGCATGCGGTACTAAAGGGGAGTCTTTGGGATACCAAAGAACTAAGCAAGGCTTTCCCTTCAGATACCGAAAGATATGCTTTACAACAATCAAGTGGGATTCTTTTGGATTACACTAATATCTGGCACACTGATAGAAAGGGAACATGATGTCTGATCTATTGGTAGTGAGATACATCAAGGAGCCAATCATTTATTGATAAATATGTTGATCAACTGGATTCCTCAATGAATCTGGAGCTAACACAGGTCTGGTAGAAATGAGAGTAAGGAAGGGAATTGAGTCCTTGAAGCCAAATTTCTGGACGATGTCACGAACGTATCTCTCTTGATGTATTAAAATCTCGCCCATATTTTGCTCAACTTGGAGACCTAGAAAGAATGACATCTCCCCCAATGAACTCATCTCAAACTGGTTTTGCATGACCTCGGAAAAATCTCTACATAGTTTATCATATGTTGATCCAAAGATAATGCTATCAACATAAACTTGAACTAGTATCTGATCATTTTTCACTTTCTTGATAAAGAGTGTTTGATCGATAACACCTCTTCTGTAGCATACCACGCACGAGGTGCCTGTGAAGGCCATAAATAGCTTTATCAAGATGGTAAACATGATTCAAACGATCAGGATCTTCAAAACCTGGTGGTTGCTTGATATAAATCTCTTCTTTCACTTTTCCATACAAGAAGGCGGTCTTCACATCCATTTGATATACTTTGAAATTCATCTATGAAGCATAGGACAGAAAGAATTGCCTCAAGCCTAGAAACAGGTGCATAAGTTTCATCGTAATCAAGACCTTCACGTTGAGAGAAACCTTGAACAACCAATCTTGCTTTGTTTCTAATAATCACCCCTTTATCATCTTTCTTGTTTCTGAATACCCATTTCGTCCCAATAGGTCTCTTGTTCTCTGGCATCTTAACTAGCATCCAAACATGAAGTTTCTTGAACTTCAACAACTCATCTTGAATAGCTTTAACCCACGAGATTTCCTTCAGTGCCACTCTGTAGTCCTTCGGTTCGACTTGTAAAGTAAAACATGCAAAAAGACATTTGCTAATGGTACCAGACTTGCTCCTTGTTTGGATGTTAGCTATGGAGAACCAATGATGTTCTCTGTGGGATGACTTCAATGGATGGGCAGTTGAGGAATATTATCAACAATGGTGGCAGGCTTTGCTTGGAGGTTCACTGATAAATTCTCCATGGTATGAAAGATGCGGGGGGAGTTGATGAGAATATCAGTGGCTGACTGAATTGAGTCAGGTTGATTAACCAGATATTATTGAGCAAATTGTTCATCACAAAGATGTTCACCATATAAAACATCAATTGCATTCAAGGGAGTTGATACAGTATGTCAGAATCACCAGCAGCAGGATCTTCGATGGCAGCAGCAGGTTGAATATCTTATTCTTGAGAGGGAGGTGTGGCAACGGACTCTACTACGCTTGGAGCTACTTGAATATATACCACATGTTCTATCTGAGGTTGTCCCACGTTGTTGACAGACTAAAATGAGTCATCTGAATCGGTGTCAGATACATCTTCGACTTCAATCATATCAGTTAAATCAGCAGATTGAGGAGCAGGATTGTTCAACTTCAGACAGATTGTTGATAATAGATTGCATCAAAAGAGGCTCTGCTAAAGAATATGGAACTTGAGTGTTTGCAGGTGGTGGAGTATACATGCCACGGATTTGTTTGAAGAAATAGACATATTCAACAACCGGTCGGTCCCGTACGAGCATCAGTAGTGTTAAACTCTCGACAGTCAACATTGAATGATTCTAGAATCAGCTTTGTCTTCTTATTGTAGACACGATAAGAAGTTTTGTTTGCAGCATAACCAACAAAGTAATATTCATCTGCCTTTTCAGCAAACTTTGGATCAGGCTGAGCACAAGTATGAAGCAAGGTGCATGGATATCCAAATGTCTTGAAGTAATTGACTTGCTACTTTTTCTTGTAGTAGACGTCAAATGGAGTCTTCTTCAAGCGTTTGTTGATGATCACACCGTTTTGAATGAAGCAATCAACATTGATTGCTTCACCCCAAAAGAACAAAGGAAGTTTAGAATCTGATAACACTATTCTAGCAGCTTTAGTCAGTGTTCGATTACGACGTTCAGCAACTCCATTTTGTTGCGGAGTGTATGGTTCACTGTAGCGGCGATATGTTCCATTTGAACTGCTAAAGTCATCCACAGTTCGGTTGCAAAACTCTGTCCCGTTGTCGCTTCTTATACACTTTACCTTCTTGTTTGTCTTCCTCTCCACGAGTGTAATGAACTTGATTAAAAACTCAGTGATTTCATCCTTGTGCCCTAAAAGGAAAGTCCAACTAAAAAGAGAATAATCATCATTATTCACAAGACAATGGGCTTTTCGGCTGATCGCCAATGGATGGATTGGACCAAATAAATCCATATCTAGTAGCTGAAGAATGGAATCTATGGAGTTATCGTCTTGGGCTTGTGAGGGAGCTTGTGTTGCTTTCATTTAGAGAATGAAATAGAAATTTTTAACAGACAATCCCTTCACATGCTCACCTTTGACCAATTTATTCAAGTTTTTAACGTTTACGTGGCCAAGACGTCTATGCCATAGAGATGAGTCGTTCTCCGAGGCCTTAGATATTAAGCATGAAGCGGTTGTACGTGAGTAAGAGCTATTCATATCTAATATATAAGCATCATTGTGCCTCAGAGTACACATCAAAATCCATTCTTTTGGGACTTTAAAACCTGGTTTGCGAATCAATCATTCATTCTCTGTGAATAGTGTGGAGTACTATCGATTATAGATTTGTGAGACACTTAGCAGGTTGTGATTCAATTGCTCCACCAAATTGACGTCATCAAACGTCAGGATCCCATTTGACACTCTTCCTCGTTTTGTTATGTTACCACCCACGTCTCCAGTGAAAGAAACGTGTCCACCATTAAACGGTTTAACGTCATACAATAAGGACTCGTCTCCCGTCATGTGTCGGGTGCAACCACTGTCTAGGTACCAAATACTGTTGACAGGCATTCTTGACTGACCCTACACACATTAGCAAACTAATTAGACATGGGTTCCCAAGACTTAGTTGTCTCGGGAAGGTCTACCATAGAATTACCATCCTTTATTTTAGTGTCATCAATTATGAAGTTTTGTGATGTGTCAGAATCAGAAGAGCAGTCCTTAGGAATCCATGCACGTGCAGATTTCCTGGTTTAGGAAGATTTTCTAGACTGTCTTCATCTCGGTTTTAAAACAAAATCCTCAAATTTCTCAATCTTTGGATTCCTTTTCTGGTTTCTTTTTTGTGAATTCCTTGTCTTAGAATTATTTTTTGCTCTTTTCTTTTTTGGTTATCCGAAAAGGTGGTTTACTCTTGTTCTTATTTTTGGATCTCACATCCATTTCACTGGCAGAACTATCACATTGATCATTTCTTATTCTTGAGCTTGGTGTAGCCCTGGAACGGAATTGATTAAACTGAGTGCTAATTTCTCGTTGTTTTCTATGCAAGTTATTGCAATGTCTTGCAAGGTGAGATGGGTTACCACAAACATAACCAAGCCTTTTTCTGTTATCCCTATAGAACTCGTCAGAACTATGATATGCTGGTTGTGGTGAATAAGGGGATGCTCGGAAAGGAACAAACAAGTTATCTAATCTATAACCCTGATCATTAAAAACATTTGAAAAGAATGAATTGACATAATCTTGTTGATGACAACCATATTAGCTGTCATCAAAGTAATTGTATAGTTGAGGATGATAAAATTGATTAGTTAATTGGAAAAAATTGTTCTTATGTGGTGGTACATATTTACTTAAGGTACTAGGTTTTTCGTTTTCAGAACAATTTCCTTTAGTTTTATCACCCTCTACTTTATAATCTCTTGGCAAACAACTAGGTATGTTTATCTCAACAAACACATTTTTTTGCACCTTTCTGTTACCGAAAGTCTCATAAAAAACAGTTTCACAATCACTATCAGAAATGGAAACATCATTCTCATTCACATCATTAAGAGAAGTGCCAACATCAACACTCTCACAAAGTACATGATTTTATAAAATATTTTTCAAAGTATTATTATTACAGACCGGGTTAACAACAGATGGTTTTAGATTCACACTTTAATCAAAAAGTTAATTTAAAATCTTTTTATCTCCGTAACCCTTGTCGTTTCCACACAATCACTTTTTTCTACACGACCTGCCGAAGAAGATGAATTACCATTAGGACTAATTGATGGAAGAATTGGATCAACGGTCTTGGGGACAACAGGAGTAAATGCCGTTGGTTTTGGCACATGTCCAATACCATAGACCATTTCATCCTCAGGTGGGGAATTGAAACTAAAGTGAGGAAGGCTAGTGTAATTCTCATTGAAATGAGGTGGAACAACAGTATTATCGTAGCCTATTCTCGTCTTTTGTCTCACCCCATTTTGTGCCCTAATTATTCCATCAAACTTATTAGAAGCTAACTCATATCTGTCAACGGCTATTTTTCTTTGAGCTAAATCTTACTCTAACTTCTCAATTTTAGCATTTAATTCAACAACACGTCTTTGGTGATGTCCAGCTTATTTTTCATCTTGGAAAAGTTTTTCATTAGACTTAGCCATATCATTATTATGAGTTTTAATCCTAGTGGCAAATATTTTTTCTGCTTTCCTTAGATCATCATTCTGGAATTTAATGCTAAGATTTTCATCTATATGGGAAACATTATGAGTTCTATAGTTCATAACTTTATCAAAACAAGCTTGTGAGCAAAGTTTGTATACCTCGGGAAGGACAGAGGCAAGTGGAGGTGTTCCAGCAGCTAGGTTTGTTGAGGTGCTTGCTTCATTTCTAAAAGCCATTCCAGCAAAGGTCTAAGGATTCTTTAGCTCTTCAAATTGGTTATCTTCCCAATCTGGTTGAGCTATTTCAGCTATTCTAGTAATCATAGCCTTTAAGCTCGACTCGAAGTTTCCCTTGGATGTGCTTTCTTGACCAATTCTTGGGACTCTTGACTTTGAGGAGTAACTTGGAACGGGCTTCTTGTCATTTCTTTTAACACCCTCATTGTCAGACATCTCTGTGATCTTGATGTCATTAACAGCCATAGGTGGGTTGGTGCATTTTCTTGTGTTGCAGTTGTAGCAACGTAGATTTTCTTTCTCAAACCCAATACTCTTCCCATCCGAATCTCTAAAACTGTTCTTCCTATACTTCTTCATGAAATTAGATACTCGGTGAACAGCCATGGCCATTTCGTACTTGATGTCCATTTTCTTGAGAACCTTCTTGTTGATCTCAGGAAGGTCTCCTTGCTCAAATGGAGGAAGCAGTTTTTCTTGTAACTCATGGCTTGCCATAAAGGCATGGAATAGTGCCACATTGGAGTCATCTGCTGAAAGAGTTTGAGGAGCAGAATAAGCTTGACTGCTTGTTGGTTTCTTGATCCTATGGGCTTTTAAGGCTGGTGCAATGACTTTGTCAACTGCGTCTTGAAATGAGCTTGAACTTGATGGTGCTTGAGGAGTTGCATTTGTCTTGAAGGCAGAATTAGCAGTATGAATAGTAGGGTGTGCGTGACTTAGAAATGTTGTGCTTATTCATGATCCAGTAGATATCCATACTCGATTGAGAGAATTGATATGATTACCCATTCTGAGTTTGTCATCCATCTCAAATGACTTGATAATTGATGTCAAATCAACAAGAGGGGTAATTTAAAGATTGGTTGTTCTCTTGATTGTGATTACACTGCTATTCCAGGTATATGGAAGTGATTTAAGCAACTTGTCATTGATTTCAATCTGGTTATAATCAATTCCATCACTTTTGATCTTGGTAATCAACGTTTCAAATCTATGAATGAGGCTAGTGACCGATTCTCTTTGCACATGGTTGAACATGTTGAACCCACCCTTCAGCATGCCTTTCCTGCTATTCCTCATCTCAGTATTTCCCTCAAACTTATTAACCAAGGCATCCCAAAGTCCTTTAGCAGTGGTGTAATCTCTCAAAGTTTGAGCAATTTCACGTGAGAGGAAAACACTAAGAACACCATACGCTTTGTGGTCTTCACTAAACATCTTTATATCATTATCATTATAAGAAGTTACGAGCTTAGGAACTTGACCATCAGCAGTAGTAGTCATGGGAATGTGTGGACCTTGATCAAGGGGCTAAGAGGTGCATAATCAAGAATTCTAATGTAGTTTTTAAAACGCCATTTGAACTCTTCAAAGTCATTGTCCTAATTCAGTAGCTTTGGAGGCTTAGTTATAGTTACGGCCTCGTTCTCAAAAATCAAGTAACTTCTTATGGCTTCATTTCTAACTTCTTCATTTGGATTAGCCATTGCTTAAACAACCTCAAGTTCAATCACAAGAACAAACAGATTCTGTTGAAAAACACAAGTACAAAGTAATTGAATGCAGATGTAATAAAATGGAAAGTGATCGAATGAAAGTAATCGAATGGTTAATGTAATCGAATGGAAATGTGATCTAATCGAATGATCTAATCTAATCGAATGATGATTCGATTCGATTAGAGTTGTTTGTTGAACTGGATTCGATTAAACTGTGATTCGATTCGATTGCATTTAGATTCGATTAGATTAACTTAACAACTCTATTAGATTACAAAATAAACTTGATTCAATTACTTGGAGATTCGATTCAAATAGGACAGATTCGATTCGATTGGATTGATTCGATTTGATTGTATTGTACTTAGAGAAAGTACGAATTGTACTTTTGTCACCTTTTTCAAGATTTTCCTTTTGAGGAAGTCACTTCAAGGTTTTTCTAGAGAGAGGTAAGTTGAGGGTAGCCTCCCGTTTGACCAATTTATCAGAGTCGGAGGAAGATCTCTCATCCGATCATCCTGAAAACGAAGGGCCTGCTCTCAATGTGAGATCAACAGCAAAAGAAAGAAGAAAAGGGCCATGGTCCTATGTTCGTTTTCGCCTTGCTCTGATGATGCGCTCCTTGTTCGCGGAGCTACATATAAGATTTATCACGGTAGAAGGCCTTTCCTTGAAAGCGAGAAGAACTCTGCTTACTCACCAGGTTTACAGCGGCGGAGCGACATACCGAAAAAGGGAAAGAATTCATTGCACCCCTAGGCACAAGTCATCCTCGTACCGAGCTTGGACCATGTCTCCCGAACAATCTGGGTCCCCCCCCCCACTGACTTGGTCCGGGCCTAAGTGAAAAAATAGCTGACTCTTGCAAGTTTGTGGCTAACAATCACCCTCTAAGCTATACGCTTGATAACGAACTAAAGGGCTCGAAGCTATAGAAGCTGTACAAAAAGCAGTTCTTATGAATTTATGGCACAGTTCTTTAAGCCGGGTACAACCAGGACATATCTTGTATTAATCTACTATAACTATAGGATAGAAGGATAGAGTCCAAGGAACCTAAAAAACTCGAAGAAGAGCGACAAGTTCTCGTACAAACAGCGGGAGAAGAAGACTAAGCCTCAACTTGACCATTTTTGGATTTAAGTAATATCCAAATTTTAACACTTTCAAATACCAAATCTTGGAATTTGAAGAACTTGTCCTTTGAATCTTTACAAACTAACACACAAAGTAAAATCCTAAGCTTGAACACTTGAAGATCTAACCTTTTAAACAATTTTTCTTCACTTTGAGGAACCCGTAACCCATTAAAAAACTTGAAATCCGTCTTCAACACAAACAAGACCAAAATCCAAGGTTGTGAACCAAGATCTACAACTAGTAGAGTCCGAAAGCTCTTATACCAATTGTAGGTTCCTTGAACGGATTTAACAACACAATACCAGTCTACTTAGATCAATATCAACACTAGCTAGCGGAAATCATTTGTGAGGAACGAGATCTTAGATCTGGTTTGGTTATATTCATTGCTGAGAGGGAAGAGAAAGGAGAGAGATGAGAGATTTTAAACTATGGACAAGGATAAGAATTTTGGCAAAAAGGTTGGTTATGCATGAGATACACACACTATTTGTAGTGTAGTGTGTGCTCATGCATTATAATTTCTTTATTCACGGCCCAGTGGGCTCTAACATACATAGCCATGGGCCCAAACATACAAAGAAAGATAAAACGACTAGCTAACATATATAAACGTTCAAGCATTATCAAATACAAAAGACTAAAACAAAAAATGGGCCTCACAAAAATCAATAAATACCCCATTCTAGATCGTCTCGTAATAGGGCATCGGAGTCACAATAAGCCGTTAGATTCATTCATTCGTCTTTGGTAAGAAGAATTCCTTGCCCCGGTGTTGCCTTGAGATATCGTATAACTCGGTTGGCGGTTTCAAGGTGGCTTTCTCTTGGATCACTAACAAATTGGCTTAGGACATTGACATAATAAGTAATGCCCGGTCTTGTGGCTTTTTAGTAAAGAAGTATTCCAACAAGTCTTCGATATTGGTTGGCATCACACGAACTTCACCTTCTCGTTTGTCTAATTTCAAATTTTGTTCCATGGGAAACAAGCTTGGTCAACAACCAAGCATACCCGTGTCTTCCAAAATATCCAAGGTGTACTTTCGTTGGCTAAGAACCATGCCCTTCTATGTTCGAGCAACTTCGATGCCAAGAAAATACTTTAGGGGACCGAGATCCTTGATGCTAAACTTTTGGTAGAGAAACTCTTTGGTGTGTTGTATCTTTTGCATGTTGTTGCCCCCTGATGATAACATCATCAACATAAATGAGGGCCACAACGAAAACGACTTCTTTCTTAAACAAGAATAAAGAGTGGTCGGCTTTTGATTGCTTGAATCCGAGTTGTTGCAAGGAAGTTGTGAATTTTCGATACAATTCCTTGATGCTTGTTTGAGGCCATAAAGGGATTTTTTTAGTTTGCAAACTCGATTGTCATTTTGTTTTCCAAAACCTTGAGGTATTTTCATGTAGATATCTTCATGGAGGTCGCCATGAAAGAATGCATTGTTTACAACAAGTTGATGAGTGTGCCAATTGATATGCTAAATGCAGTTATAAGATTATTAACTAAATTAACTTTCTAGACACTAAGTAATCCTCTAGACTCTCTAAAACTACTAACTGGCAAGTGAACCGATCGACTCTAGTAAAGCTAAGTAAGTCCGGATATCGAACCCACGAGACTCTTTAAATTACGTATATGAACTAATTAGACTCATCTAACTGATACAGCTATTTATTTTTGTATATTTATTAAAGGGAATTTTTAATTACTAATGTCTAAACTAATAAATTATATTATTTAAAGACAAGTAAACAAAACACAAGACAATTTAGTTTGACCGACTCAGATGATGATGAAAAACCACCTAGGTTTGAATCTCCTAAGTTGTAATTCAATTAATTGGAAAATAAATGTTATGGAACTGGGATAATAAAATAGACACTTAAAAGAACACCCGAACAAGACCCCTCACCCTTCTCAAGAAAACACCTATGGGTTTCTAATGAGTGTTAAGACAAATTAGTTTTATATATTTGACTCCCTTACGGTTGTAGGTTCCCTGGACGGATCACACGAGATATCCCGATATACACAGGTGCGGAATCCCTGTGTAGATCGTTACGGACGTAGAACACAAACACACGAACACACGAATACGATACGAACAAACACACGTTATATTAATAACTCAACACGTGATATAATCACAGTTACAGACTCTCGACCTCACGTCACTTGACTCACTGATTTACACTAACTACACACCATAAGCCGTAACCTATATAAATACACGACAACTTCGCCTCAGGCGAAGTTGTCCATAACTTCGCTTGGTTAACAAGTTCGCCTAAGCGAACTTGTCAACAACTTCGCTTGGTTAACAAGTTCGCCTAAGCGAACTTGTCAACAACTTCGCTTTAAACAAACAAATACATAAACAATATTACAGACTCGATTACAGACACTAGACATATGAACTACTGACATTTATGCACCAACAGACTCCCCCTTGGCAGTAGCTTCATATCTTGATCTTTCAGCATCTGTCTTGTAATCCTGTATCTTCACGCGTGCACTCCTTCTCTAACACACACCGACACAACCCTTTGATATTTCCTTGCTTCATCCTTCCAAGCAGGAATATAAAAGATCTTTTTCTCGTTAAGCATCTTCAGATCAGCTTGCGATAAGTTAACAAGATGCATCGGATCGTAAACTCTAAGGATCTCTTGTTCATCCTCATCTTCCATCACTGCCTCCGCTGTCTCACAATCAACGAACCACCACTTTAGGTCTTTGAGCACATCCTTGGGCATAAGCTTCATCGGTACTTCTTTAAGGCACCGGATTGGTTTATACTTCATAACCATCCAAGGCTTTCCATCAGCTCTCAAACCTCTATCCTTGTCTTCAACAAGTTTCCCTTTCTGTGGTTTCAACAACTCAAACTTCTTTTCCTTTATGCTCTCTTTCCATACGATTTTCCCTATGACTCTAGCCATATTATCGTCACTTCGATTGATCAACCCCAATCTGGCTAAGTCTTTAACCTCACACTCAGGCAGTGTGTTTAACGATCTCAACATTCTTCTAAGGTACTGAACTCCATCATATCGTTTAATCACGAAGAGCCGCAACTGCTCATCATAAATCCAGCATATAATCCCTTTCTTTGCTTCAGCATAGCCCTTAATATTGTAACTCTTTTTGAACATGGTAGGGACTGTCGGTTTCTTCGTTTTGACGAACCAATGAGCGTATCCTTCATTCCACCTCGGCTGCTCTTCCCATTCAGTATCTTCAACTGCCGTCTGATCACCCATATCGGCCTTCTCAACCTCTGGAATGTCATGTTCGACATTTTCCTCTACTATCTCTCCTTCCTCAATCTCATTCTCAATCTCAATCTGCTCACCAATCTTCTCAATCACATCACTCGGCAGCACATCTTCATCAAACAATATATCATCGCTGAACATATCATCATCTAGTTCTTTCAACGCATCAATCACGTCATCACCTATATTCTCATCATCAACCAACACCACATCATCACCACCAGAACCACCAGCCGCGTCGGCAGACTCCCCCTGAGCTGTGGAAGTACCAAGAGCTAGAGTAGTTCTTGGCAACTCACCACCTGCATCTTTCGATGCATTGGGATCATCGTCTCGGTCATTTCTTCTTTTCGTCCTTAGCTCGTCGCCTTTACAGCTCATCTCCCCCTGAGATGCCAAGAACTCCTTCAAGGCATCTATAATTTTCCCATGCTCAACCAGGAGGGATGACTGTAGTTGATTTGCTTCTACTAGGCGTTGAATAGTCTTCGATTGCTCTACCACGATCCGCTCTAGTGAAGCTATTCTCTCTGAGTCTGACATAGGCGTAGGCGAGACATCAGAAGCAGGCGTAACCGCAGGTGGTACCATACCTGATAACCCTGCAGTAGTGACGACCGTTGACTCTACAAATCGTGCAGCAACCACCGACTGAGTAAGCGTTGGAGGTGGTAGAGACACGATCTCCGGAGTCGACATCTGGATAGTAGTGGTAGATGGAATGCCAGCAGATGATGTAGCCACCACAGGAACATCCGCAGTGCTTATACTTGTAACCTGTACAGAAGTAGGAACGATAGACATACCAGACAGTGCAGCCGGAGCGAAACGTACCATTCTTGAAGTCTCTCCAGCTCCCATACCTTCACCTGTCCTTTCCCGTCTTGAACGTCGTATCAGCTTATGTATATCTTCTTCCTCTTCTAACTCATCATCATCCTCCGTCCTCTTTCTTTTCCCAAAAGTTCTCTCTCGAGACACCATCAACCGTCTCCCCTCATTCATGATCTCATCCAAATCTGAGTCAGCCATCGACGTAGCTGCTCTAGTAACACTCACACCCGAACCCTGTGCAGCAGAGACCTGCACCTCTTCCAGCGGATCAACCCGGTCCATATCAAAGTAATCTTGACCACCAAATACTTCATCAAGATCAATATTCTCCTCAGCCGTCACAATAGGCACAGCAGATGCAGCTTGAGTTGCTCTTGCCTGTCGCGGTTGAGGATCTCTGAACTCGTCCCCACCAGCAGGAACATACTCTGGGTTGATTAAAAACCCAAACAGTGGAGTATGCCTTGGACGCCGCTCAGGCTTGCTCCTCGCACTCGAAGTGCGGCATTGAGCGAAGATACGCTTGCTCACAGATTCCACGTATCTTATTGGTCGTCGCTGAGGTAGATTCGGAGCCACATGGTTCAATATCATCTGGATGAAACGTGGATACATAATGAACCGCTCCCGAGCCATCGCCCTTCTCTGTCTATCGATCTCGTAAAAGACCATCTGACTAAAACTATAGCGTTTATTGTAAGTCAGTGCAGTCATTGCGGACTGCATGGTCGCACCCATACCGTCAGTGCCCGCCTTCCTTCCTGACATGCAAACTATCATGACGTGCATCAGGAAGCGCCACTGACCAAGTAGAAAACCCTTCCGTCTCTGTGAATCGCCTAATGGACCAGAATAGCCCATTCGGAGAAACGCTCCATCACGAAACGGAGCCAAAAACTCAGTTGGGTCGTCCCTCGTCTCTTCTCCAAACCGTAATGCCACCCGAATCTGTTCAGAATTGAACTGAACCTGTTGATTGTTCACAGTCGCTCGCATGACCGGGGGCTCAACACGACAATCGTATTCTACCGTCTGCCAAAAGTCTTCGATATTTGGTAAGGATATCGGCAGAGTCGTCGTGATAGCATGAAAAATCCTCGAGCGTATGAGGAAAGTAATAATCTCGCGGTAATCCTCAACGCCGCTCGCTTCCGGGTCAAGAGTGATGTACATATTGTGACCCGGGAAAAATTGCCTCTGATTGTCACCATCGTCTCCTCCTGCACCTCCAGCACCAGCTACTGCAGCCATATCTGCAACAAACGCACCAAGTTAGATAAACGTTAATGAATAACACAAGTTCGCTGGTTACCATGAGCGAAGTTGTGATAAACTCTGTATAGGCGAAGTTAAAGATGAGGCGAAGTTGGGAACAACTTCGCTTCAGCTTTAAGTTCGTCTAATTAATATTAAGTAAAAATGATCCAGGCGAAGTTAATGGTAACTTCGCCTCATCACAACATCGCCTCAGGCGAAGTTGATCCTCAAGCGAAGTTACGGATAACTTCGCCGAAACCCTAAGTTCGCCTGAACTGAAACGGCGACAGTGAGGTTTGAATCAAACATCGGAAAATCTGGGATTTTGGTTAAGATTGAAGATCAAGGACCCCGAAAAACATGGTTTAGGGTCTATCTTGATGATCAAATCGTTCATGAACACGTAACAACAGGTTTTGAAAATCCGGGTTCAAAATCCGATGGTCCGAGGTTTCGAAACAGTTCGAAACGACCACTGTTTAGCATGAATGAACATGGAGTGTATGATAAATCGACATCTCGAACCTTGAATCGTGAGGAAATCTGAGAAAAATAACTAAGAATCGAATTGAAGCAATAAGTTCGCCGGAGGCTGTATATGTTCGCCGGAATATCTGATAAGTTCGCTGTTTGAAAATAATGAAAAGGTTTGACCTTTGAACATCCTTATATAGGGGCGGAGTTATACAGGCGAAGTTACGGATAACTTCGCCTAGGCGAAGTTATTCACAACTTCGCCTGTTTAACAACATCGCCTATATTTACAAAATCAAACCTTATAATTTGAACATTTTTCAATTAACTCTTTAAAACTTCCCTTTAAGAAATAAATGACATGATCAATTCTAAGTAACCAGTTAAAAAATCATAAAACTATCTAAGTACAAAAACTTTAAAAATTTAAAGTATAAGGGATCAAATTTTAGTCTAGTTAGGGACTACCACGTTTTAGAAAAGATCCGAACAGGAATCATACTAACTACGTGACTGTCACATAGATCCGTGTTTAGCTGTATTATGACATATAGAGACAGGTTGTAAGCAGGTATAACTTAAAGTGGTTTTCATCGTGTCTGTGATACGAGTTAGATTCAATTAAGCCTCAAAATTTAAGTGGGCAATAACTCAGAGATTTTGATGCCTCCTATCTATTCTCAAAGCGTATTTGGCTTTCCCCAAGTCACCCCGAAATGACTTCGACCCATAGTGTCTGATTAAACTTGTAAGTATTCTTGATCTGCTTCCCGTTCTTCTCTCTTACTCAATGATTGTGAAGTCTTGATTTTGTCATCTCTAATATGTTTCAATAACTCCAATATTTTTTTTTTTTTTCGAATAAACATAGACTTCAAAGTAGAAATTAACTGCAAGTCCCGAATCTGGATCACTGCAGTATCTTGAGACGCTATCTTCACGGGAATCAGAACACTTACGGGCTCGTGTATGACTGGGTAATCACTTTTCTGCCTATCATTCGGAAAGATATATATGAAGACATGCAAAACTCTTAAGGAGTTTCCACTTAAAATCTAGATTTAGTTTGTATCACGTCTACTTTTACGCACCATAAAAAGTTACCATGACATACAATGACTGTCCTAAAGCCTTTTAAGCCTAATAACTTCACTAGTTAAGCACACAGAATTAGTATATCTATCATTTTCCATGATTGGATCAATTTTCTGTTAAACATGGCTAACGAACTTCTTACGAAGTAACAGACTTGAAAAGTAATTTCATTTCCCAGAAAATTTTTGAATTCTATCGCCCCGATCGATTCAAAGTCTTCAGGTAAACGCCTATCCCGAAGATCCAATGAATCAGCTGGACCGACCACATACGAGTATGTGTCCTTCTAACTAATTATGATCGACTAATTTTCAGCGAAAGAATAAAAACTCATCATAACCGCCCCGGTCACTTTCAGTCATCTGGTTAATGGCTATCCTCATATTCTATAAGGACCAAACATATCCTAAGACATGTCCTTCAAACTGAGGTAACCGACATAATTTTAAGCGATTAGTGACGTTTTTTTTTTTATTTAAATACAAGAAAAGCATGGTTACTCGGGATTGATCATCCCATTCAGTTCAATAAGGTTTTGAAATCTGGATTTGTCAAACGTTTTAGTATATAAATCAGCGAAATTATCAAGCGTATCCACCTTTTCAAGCACTATCAGTTTCTTCTCAGCACAATCCCGTATGAAATGATGACGTGTGTCAATATGTTTAGTTTTACTATGTTTCACGGGATTGTTAGTTACTGAGATAGCAGCTGTGTTATCAATGCAAATAGGAGTAAGTAAGAAATTCAGACCATAGTCGCGCAACTGTTGTTGAATCCAAAGAACCTGGGAGCAGCAGTTGGATGCTGCCATGTATTCTGCTTCACAGGTTGAAATTGCGACCGAAGTCTGTTTCTTGCATTGCCACGACACCAATCTGCCACCAAGAAACTGACATCCTCCTGTTGTTGACTTCCGACTCTGATTGCACCCCCCATAATCAGAGTCTGTGTAGGCGACTAGCTCCAAGTCTCCTCCTCTCGGGTACCACAACCCCAGCTTCGGTTTGCCCTTGAGATACCGCAAGATCCTCTTCACACCTTTCATGTGAGATTCCTTTGGGTTTGCCTGAAAACGAGCACAAAGACAAACAGCAAACATTATATCAGGCCTAGAAGCAGTTAAGTACATTAAAGAACCTATAATAGCCCGATACTGAGTTGGGTCCACATCTGCATCACCGTGTGACTCAACACCCAATTTGTGATTGACGCAGATTGGAGTGTCGAATGGAGTGCTGTCCTCCATCTTGAATCGTTTGAGCACATCATGAACATACTTTGTCTGATGAATGAACATCCCGTCCTTCTTCTGATCAACCTGCAATCCTAGAAAGAAAGTTAGTTCACCCATAGCACTCATTTCAAACCTTTTCTTCATGACGGCTTCAAACTCCTGACACATGGAGACTTTTGACGCAGCAAATATAATGTCATCCACGTAGACTTGTACCAGCAGGAAGTCGCTTCCATCTCTTTTGAAGAACAAACAACGTGCTATCAATTTTCCCTCTTTCAAAACCATTCTCGAGCAAGTAATCCGATAAAGTTGAATACCAGGCACGAGGTGCCTGATGTAATCCATACAACGCCTTGCTCAACCTGTACACGTGATCTGGAAAGTCTGGGTCAGGAAAACCCGGAGGTTGCTCAACATACACAACTTCATCAACTTTCCCATTCAAAAACGCACTCTTCACATCTAGCTGAAACACCTTCATCTTTTCATAAGCAGCAAACGCCAAAAACAATCTTATGGCTTCCAACCTGGCGACAGGAGCGAACACTTCGTTATAATCAATACCCTCTTGTTGATTAAAACCTTTAACGACTAGCCTCGCCTTGTTTCTTATAATAATCCCCTTATCATCTCTCTTGCACTTAAACACCCATTTTGTGCCTATCGCATGCACATTCTTTGGTTTTTCAACCAAAGTCCAAACTTCCATCTTCTCGAATTGAGCCAACTCTTCTTGCATGGCTTCGACCCACGAGCTGTCCTTTAAAGCCATTTGATAATTCTTCGGTTCAATCTGGCTTATAAAGCAGGTGTACAGGCATTCATTGATTATTCCTGTCTCCTTAATGCTTGTATAAACACAGGTGTGCTCATTCAAGCTACTTCTAGTTTATACACCGGAGGACACATCACCAATCACATTCTCCAAAGGGTGATCTTTATGAATTCTCGTGGTCGGAACAGAACCGACATGCAAATGGTCTTCCAAGTTAGAAGAGAGCTCTTCAATGGTTGTTTCATGCTGAGAGTGAAATGGATTGAAAAATTCTTCTTCAGTCGAGGCAGCAGGGGTACCGATAGTGTTTGATGAGGAAGGTTGACATTTATCAATCAGCTGTCTTTGTAATAGAATGTCTTCCTCATCAAGGATCATCTTCGTTGCAACTCTCTCTTCTTCTTCAGCAGTATCCAAAAACGGTACGTTAAAAGACTTGAAGAGTTTAACATAGTCGAAAAACTCAGCAGGTCCGTTGCTTGGTTTTGGCGGTTGGTAACTTGTGATGTCGGTGTTACACACCACCTCAACCTTGCTGGTCGATGTATTGAAGACACGTCTGTTAGGAGTCCCAACAACATAACCGACTAAGATTCCTTCATCGGCTACTTCACCAAATTTAGAATTTGTCTTCAAAATCGAACAAGGGGACCCGAATGGTTCAAGACCACTCAAATTGGGCTTTCTCCCATGCATAAGCTCGTAACACGTTTTATTTAGCCTCTTAACCGTTAAGACTCTGTTCAGGACATAACAGGCTGTAGCAACAGCTTCAGCCCAGAACACCACAGGAAGCTTTGAATCAGCCAGCATAGTTCTGGCTCCTTCAATTAACGTTCGATTCTTCCTTTCAGCCACTCCATTCTGTTGCGGTGTATACGGAGCGCTGTATTGGTGTTCAATCCCTCTCTGAAGGCAGAAGATCTCCATCTCAAAATTCTTGAACTCCGTTCCATTGTCACTCCTGATGAACTTAACTGTTTTACCCATGACGTTCTCAACTTTGGTAATCAAATTCTTCACCATTTGAGCCGTCTCATCTTTCGATTTCAGAAAATATACCCACGAATATCGCGAGTAGTCATCAGTGATCACCAAGCAGTAAGAAGTACCTCCTAGACTTTTTGCATATACGGGACCGAAGAGATCCATGTGAAGCAATTCTAGAGTACTGGCAATAGAGTTGACCTTCTTGGTGAGATAGGATTTCTTGTGCTGTTTTCCCTTCTTGCATGCTATACATTTGTCTTCAAAGTTAAAACTTTTCAAGGGAACGCCCATCACAAGTCCATTCCTGACAATGTGGTTCATCTTCCGAAGATGAATGTGCCCCATCCTCCTGTGCCACAGTTCGGATTCCGATTCGCTTGCTTTCGTCATTAAACATGATTCTTCCGTAGCCATTTCAGTAGACCTCATATCCATCACATAAGTATTTGTATCACGTGGAGCTTTCATCACTATCCACTCGTCTGGTATCTGAAAACCAGGCTTCAACACGATCGCCTCATTCTTCGTGAAATGAACAGTGTACTCCTTATCACAAATCTGCGACACACTCAGCAGATTGTGCTTCAACTCTTCTACAAAGTTCACATTCTCAAGAGTCATTTTTCCATTGGACACCGTTCCTCTTCCAGTAATTTTGCCTCCACTTTCACCGGCAAAGCTAACTCTCGCTCCTTGAACAGGTTTTAAGTCGTGCAACAAGTATTTGTTACCCGTCATGTGCCGGGAACAGCCGCTATCTACAATCCAAAGTCTGTGGGCAGCCCTGTTCAACTGTTCCTGCACAATAAAGCAAAGGATTAGAATCTAGGGACCCAAGACCAATTGGTCTTGGATCTATACATTCCGTACTTCGGCTTTCCAAAGTTAGCATCTGGATAATTCCTGTCAGTCCTATTAGGAAATCTCCTTGGAAATTGAGTGTGAGGCCTTCCAAACATATGTGTATTGAAAGTATTATATCTTGCGGTTTGGTTATTAGCATTGTTAAACTGAGGTTTGTTTATGTGAAAACCTGAATTAGTTACATTTCGGAACTTTGAAGGGTTTTCATTTTTAGCAGTATTAAAATTACCATTAGGCTTATGCTCAGTTTTAATAGGCCTCACACCTCTGAATTTCGGCGTCAGAGGGCAATCTGCAACAAGATGTCCTAACTTATTACACCTAAAACAACACCTATGCTCCATTTTCTTTTCAAAGGTTGTTTTAGATGTCGAGGCTGTGTTACCGGCCGTTCGTCTCACATAAGGTGGGACGTACGGGTTGAGTGGAGTACTCTTTTTATAAGTTTTATCTTTTTCTCCACCAGTGGGTAACACTACCTTCTCTTTTGTCTTACCCGATTTGGACAACTTATCCGAATCTGATGAGACTGGACTCGTAACAGAAATTTTCACACTTGAAACAGGCGAACTCGTTTCGCCACTACTAACACTTGGTTCTTTACTCGTAACCTTGATTGGAACTGTCTGAGGAACTTCAAAATCAACAGATTTCTGAACACTAGGGTTAAAAGTGTAATTGTGGTTATAAGGTGGTGGAACCTCGTGATAACCAATTCCTCCCCTTTTCGCAGAGGAATCTTGACCACTAACAAGGTGATCAAGAATAGCTGAGGAATTTCTGAACTGCTCAAGTTTTCGGTTCAGTTCCACCACTTTCACCTGGTGGTCAGCAATCTGCTTTTCTCGTTCAGCAATCAGTTTAGTCTTTTCTTCTAAAACCTCATAACTTAGATCAATTACTTCAATTTTTTCAGCAAGTTTTGTTTTTAAGCTTTTAACATCTTTTTCACACGCTTTTATTTTAACTTTGTAACTGTTTTCTCTTGCTTTCATAAAGTGATGATCTTCTTTAAGAGTTTTAAATTCAGCATCTAAACGAACATACTGATCAGTTATGGTAGCAAGTTGCTCAGACAAATTCTCACATTTAGTACAAATAGGTTTAGAACTTACCTCGGAGAGTTGATCCTTGTTATCTGCCATGAAAGCTTTTTCCTTACCAGTAGCTTTCTCTTCTCCGGTGACCTTCTCACATTCTTCATTCTCAACCTTAGCCATATTTGCCTGCTCAAAAGTTTCATCCGAATGCAGGTTCCAGTTGTATTCACCTGCTTCTCTAGACATCATGGCACTTAAATCTTTACTACTCCCATTGTACTGTGCAGACCTGCCTTGACCACGTTCAACTCTCTCGTTTCTGCACTCTTTAGCAATTTGGCCGTTTTGTTGACAGTTATAGCACCTCACCTTAGTCTTGTCGAACCCAGGCCTGCCACCAACAAACTTTCTCCCTGTCTTCCTCATAAACCTCTTCACCCTCCTCACAATCATGGCCATCTGCCATTGTAGATCCATCTCTTCCATATCATCAGCATCTATTTGGTCATAGTCTTCATCCAGCATCGCTGGATCAACAACCTTCCCTTGGATATAGTTCTCATATGAAGCAATAAACGAAGCATAGAGGCCAAACTGCTCTTCAGCAGATTTGACGCTCATTGGCATCTTAGAGTAGTTATTGCTTGAAGAACTTGAAGAGCCACTACTCTGGCTTGCTGTCTGTTTAGTACCACTTCATCCACCGGCTACAAAGCAAACATCCCCATTTGAGTTTACTGACACATGCCCCTCCTGTGAAGACTTGGCACCCGACTCGCCCTTCGCGTAGTAGGCGGCAGAATCAGTCTTTGAACTTGAATTGGAGTTTACTTTAGCACCGTACATGCCTGGATCTTGAACCTGATCCATAGATGTTTCTTTTCTTACCATATTAAGCTCAAAAGTTCTGAGCTTGTTGACAGTGGTTTCAAGATCATAAGTAGGGAAGTCCTTGTCTTCCCTCATCAGTACAGTATACATCTCCCATTTTGGTGGGAGGGCATCGAGAAGCTTCTCAACTATTTCTTCTTCTCGGTAGGAAATAGAATAGTTACTCAATTCAGTCATTAGATGATAATATCGAGTGATAATATCATCAAGAGATTCGTTCTTCAAGTACTTAAAGACTGAAAATTGAGTTTTGAGCAACTTTATCTTTGAAGCCCGAATACCTACATTCCCTTCAAATCTGTTCTCAAGAGCTTCCCAAAGCTCTCTAGCTGATGTATACTTTCTGAACGTATGGAGGATCTCCTGTGGAAGAGCCATTGTGATTGCAGCATGAGCCTTGCTTTCGGCTTCATACATCTTTTTCTCCTCCTCTTCCATTTTACTGTATTTCTTGATTTGGTCTCGACCCTCATACTCCATGACTGGTGGAATATATCCATCTTGGATGCATACCCACATTTTCGCATCCCGGTACTTAACGTATTGTATGAACCGATCCTTCCACGCGACAAAGTCGGTTCCCTTCAGCAACCTTGGGGCCTTTGTAGCTGACCCCGCTTCAACTTCCATCTTTACAAGCTCCGAGATGTTGATCGACGACATCCTTCTTGAAGACTAAGAAACCCGAAAAAATTCTGAGTAGGCGAAGTTAAAAAATTTCCTCTGAACAGTACTGTAGGCGAAGTTAAGGATCTTTCTTAAATTCGCGTGACTGGGCGAAGTTGAGAATAACTTCGCTTAGGGTAAGCGAACTTAGAAAGTAGGCGAACTTGAAGAAAAATTCGCTGAGCTAGGCGAACTTGATGAGAACTTCGCTGAGTTAGGCGAAGTTGAGGAGGTGGGCGAAGTTGTAAATAACTTCGCTTCTCCTTATATCTTCGCCGAAACCCTACGTATCCTGACGGCAACTTCGCCTGATGAACAGCAACTTCGCCTGACGAACTCAAACTTTCTGCAGATCTGAAAATCGGATTTTAACGAGGTTTTTGACGGTTTAAAGGCTTGAACACACTGGTAGGAGGTTAGAATGAGCAAAAACACCGAAAACACGTCCCGCGAAAAGTCGAAACGGGACGAATTCTACACCCGCATGAATATCCCGAACCACACAATCGAGCAAAAGCTCTGATACCAATTGTAGGTTCCCTGGACGGATCACACGAGATATCCCGATATACACAGTTGCGGAATCCCTGTGTAGATCGTTACGGACGTAGAACACAAACACACGAACACACGAATACGATACGAACAAACACACGTTATATTAATAACTCAACACGTGATATAATCACAGTTACAGACTCTCGACCTCACGTCACTTGACTCACTGATTTACACTAACTACAAACCATAAGCCGTAACCTATATAAATACACGACAACTTCGCCTCAGGCGAAGTTGTCCATAACTTCGCTTGGTTAACAAGTTCGCCTAAGCGAACTTGTCAACAACTTCGCTTGGTTAACAAGTTCGCCTAAGCGAACTTGTCAACAACTTCGCTTTAAACAAACAAATACGTAAACAATATTACAGACTCGATTACAGACACTAGACATATAAACTACTGACATTTATGCACCAACAACGGTTATTTAAATAATTATGAATGAGTACCTTTATAATGAAATCCTACCTTACAGTGCAGAAATCAATGGTAGTTTAATAACTCAAAATCGATACACAATATTAAACAATCAAACCTAGACGGGCTCCTTACGAAGAACTAAATCTAGCAATCTTAATCAACAAAGATCTAGCAAATAACCTATCACCTTACAACTTTTTGGGTTAGCAGCACACTTTTATTCGTTTGACTAATAATATTATTCCTATGATCTTATTGCAAATCAATCATAAACTAGCCTAGAACAAACAGTAAATGACCTAACAAAATCTTATTATATGAAACAATCACTAAAGGATAATGTGGAATAATAAAACTCATTAATCAAAACCAAGCACACATATGCATCAATTAAATAGAATCAAATCGTTTACTGATTCATAAAACCATAATCTAAAGCATAATCCAAATAAAATCAAACACTAACAAAGGTTCATCGATAGCTTAGGCAGTCCATAACTGTAACGATTCCGACAAAACCAGGTATACCCTAACCGGTAGACGTTAGTTACGTCACATGTAATGTCGGGTACACGAGTTACCATGGTAATTATACGAGAATACATGGTTCATTGTATTGATTGTACGTGAATATATAATTCACCGTATTGATTATGCGATCAAACGATCGATAGTTATTGAAACCCGAATGAGTCGAGGGTTCAATTATAGACGAGATATATGGTATTTAGTGATGTTACGAAGTATTAAAGCTTCGGGATAAATGGATTATAGCACAGAAAAAGGATTTCGATTTAATAGTACGTCGGTACGTTAAACGAAACCTTTAATACCAAACCGAGCAAGAGACGATCGATCAAGCCGAAAAAGATGCGTAATAACTAATACTATGATGTTTTAAGTTAATAAATGTCATGGTTTAAGTTTTTAAATCGGTTTTATATAAATTTAAATTTTAAGCCGAAAAACGACCGTTTTGGCCTCGTTTTAAGCCGAATTAAACATTTAACCGAGAAACGAACTGAACCAGATTATCCAAAACATTATCCGGATATCCGATATCCAAATGAGTGGCCAAGAATGAAGAGGTGGGTCCCACCCCACCCCCTCACTATCTCCGGCCGGAACACACACATCCACAAACCATTCATTTTTCTTTTTTACACCATCCCAACTCAACATCCTTCATTTCTCTCTAGTTCATAATCCAAAAACCGACAATTCTAGCAAGAATAACGAGGTAATGATCGTGATATATACGTGTTTATCTTCGTTTCTTGAGTTTTCTTTCAAGAAAATGAGGTTTCCAAGTGAAAAAGGGTGAAAACCCGAGATGGAACCGATTCTTGCATGATCAAGTGATGTATACGGGTTATACAAAGGATCTTGGTCCAAGAAATGAGTTAAACGAGTCAAAAACGAATTTTTACGGTTAAAATCTTTGTTTTAGTATCATAACCGTAACCATGAAAGAAATGGCTTGATCGTGAGTGTAACTTTCTTGGTATTGTGGTATGTTGTTTGTATGCTCTGTATTTAGTGGTAGATAAGGCGGAAAGATGAGTTTGTAGCTTGTACTGGCGGAAAACGAAAGGTATATTCGGTTTTTGTCGGTGTATGTGTTTTTGGACAGATTGTTGGTCGTTTAGAGTTGGGTCATGAAATTCTACAGGGATGTTCTACACATGAAAATAAGAGTTCTGTGAATTTTTGGTAATTTTTGGATAAAGGATGAATATTTGGTGAATTTAATGCTCGGTTTTGGCCAAAAATGGTGAAAAATAGTTAAATATCATGAACAATACTGGAAAATTGTGGATAAGCTTTTCATATCATGTATAAGTCACACACAAAATTTGAGGTCCATTGGAGAAGTCTAAGTAGGCGTTTCGGTTAAACGAGTTCTAGGGATTTCTAGCTCGGTTTTGGTAAAAAGGGGATGTAAAAGAAGATTTTGGTTCTGGAAAAATTACAGGGGACTATGTGGATGGCAGGGGACATCCAGGAAAAATTTGGGATTTTTCTAAGATCGTTTGGTATTTACGACATATTTAGTGTTTAAATGGTGTTTAAAAATAGATAAGTAAATTTTAAATACAAGAATTAATTCTGGAAATATTTTTATAAAATTCCCCACTGTTAAAAAGTGATTTGTCCAAAATTTCAAGATCCGAGAGTAAACGGATAATTAATCGTGCTAATTATCAAACTTTTAAAGTTAAAACGCGTAAACCGGTGAAGTTCGCTTAAGCGAGCTGACTGGTGTGTAAAAACCTTAAAAATGGACTATTTCCATATAAATGAGCTAAACAAGTAAAAATAAATCATCCGAAAATAATTCGGATGATTTGAGTAATTTTAATCTATTTTAATAGTTTCCGGTACGCCAAAGACGGAAACGGGTCCCGCGGCCAATCGGGACGTCTAAACCGAGCTATAATTTCACATTTTAAATTAAATTATCAGACAACCACTATTTTCGGGTCGTGTGTGACCAAACTCATTTTTGAAACATAAAAACGGATATTCGTGCTAGGCACGCAAAACGAGAAAAACGACTAATAGTAGTTGTGACCTTGGAACTCTAAACGACATCACAATCTGAGTCCGGAGAAGTGTTTCTGGGTTAACCTTGCCCCCAGAACGGGTACAGTGCTGGGTTGACAGTGTCCCCAGGTGTACCGATTGACAAGATTAAAGATTATATAAACAATAATCGTATAATAATGATCGTAGGGATCATATTACAGATTGGACGAGTTAACTGATATTGATTGTTGATACCTACTTGCATGTGCTAAGGTGAGTTTTCACGAGCCCCTTTTACTGAACTGTTTTAAATATTTTCCCGGGGCGGAAAGCATGTTTTTATCAAAGTGTTTAAGTACATGCTGATCGCATGGAAATGAACGTATTTATATAATGTTTATTGTACGGGAATCGTACGGGAATGAATTAAGATGGTAATTGTCTGAGTTGCTAACAGAGTAAGGCCCGAAACAGTGTTCTGGGGTAACCGAGTTCCCAGAGGTTGTTAAATGTGTTCTGGGGTAACCGAGTTCCCAGAGGTTATTAAATGTGTTTCTGGGGTAACCGAGTTCCCAGAGGTTATTAAATGTGTTTCTGGGGTAACCGAGTTCCCAGAGGTTATTAAAGGTGTTTCTGGGGTAACAGAGTTCCAGAGGTTATTGGAAGTGTTCTGGGTTAACCGAGTTCCCAGAGGTTATTGGAAGTGTTCTGGGTTAACAGTGTCCCCAGAGGTTATTGGAAGTGTTCTGGGTTAACAGTGTCCCCAGAGGTTATTAAAGGTGTTTATGGGTTAACAGTGTCCCCAGATAATATTACATTATGATATGAATTTATCATGGTTTACTAAAATTAGTGAAACTCACCAACTATTCGTAGTTGACCCGTTTTCTCACATGCTTTTCAGGTACAACTAAGATAAAGTGATTGATTACGTGCTAAGTGCTTGATGTGTGTAAGGTTTGCGTGCTGGACGTTAGGATACATTATAACAGATAGAATTATGAACCGTATTGTATGATGTGTGTATCACCTAGACGGTAATAAAAGATGAGATAATGTAATTTTGAAGTATATTAATGCATTCGGTTTTCTTTATAAACAATGTGGTTGATATCAGAGGTGTCTGTTGCATCCCGTGTACGTTTCCGCTGCGGTTACGGGGTGTTACAGAACTTGGTATCAGAGCCATTGGTTATAAAAGAATTAGGATGTCTTTAAAAGATACCTAAAATATAACCAGTAGCTCAAGTGTTATAGGATCTGAATATCAACTAATAATTTATTGTGACGAGGTCTGGATGAACTTGGATGGACAAGTGAGTTATTATGGTCCGGAACATAATAACAGACTTGTCCGCACGAGAGAATTCAGGGGAATGTCACGGGGTACATTAGTAGGTAAAAATGGCAACATATGTGTACAGTATATAATATTATTTATATGTGCTAGTGTGTATATATATATATATACGTGTGCATATCTTGTGGGTTCAAGTATTGGGAAATAAGACCCGGATAAGGAACCGGGGGATGTGATAATAAAAAGTACCGAGGATGCTGAAATTTCTAGAGCATCGGTTGGTGATAAGTCGGACTTATCGGGTTATAGTCATGATGGTACCAAGTCAAATCTCCCGTTTGACATTAACCAGAAATGTCTAGTAACCGTCACTCCCAACCAAAAAAAAAAAAAAAATTGATAAATTCCATACCCTACCAACACCAGTACCGCCTATTCTAATAACTTCCTATGTTATCCTTACATCCGTTAGATGTTTACACCCATGTATGCTCGAATAGAATGATTACCTATACACAAAGAAGTGTTGGAGTCATTATAGCATAGTTGGTTGTTTGTTCGTAGGAGGTATACTGTGTATGCCGGATATACGAATAAACACGGATATTATAACTCCGTGGTATGTAATCGTTTGGTGCTCACGGTGAGAATGTATCGGTTATGTTAACATGCAGAAGGATATTGAAATCAAGTATATTAAACGTTGATCTTTGTTGAGAAAGATCTATATGTCGGCTGGTGACAAGAGTATAAAAAAAAAATGTTTAAACATTAAACGACGTCAGGTTAAGTCCGTATGTTATTATATTTATGGGACATATATTTATACTAGATGCCGGAATGTGTAATATATGTGATAATATTTGGTGTGTATGTGTACCTGTTGTTATGATTGAGCTGGTAACGAGTTATATGGTGAGATTAGTATTGATTACTGCGTACGGGATGAGTACGGCAGAATGACATAAAAAGAGTAACTCCAATGATGGAGATTGATATGATTCAGTTGATTGCTCAAGGATAGCAGATGATGATACCGAATGTAGTATCACAGATCACTGCTAATGTTGATGCAAATGTGAATGCAGAATTGTAGATCGAGCAACCACATGATTATGAATATTTCAATTCTTAGTGGTATTACTAAGAGTGATAATGTCCCACCGAATGCTATTATGACTACAAGTATTAGTTATAAACTAAACATAAATAGTAGTCGTAATGAATTAGATCCGGTATGAAGGACGTGTTTATTGGTTGTGTTAAGGGGATTATTAATAGTTTACTGATGGTAAAGGGAGGAATAGATTAGCGAGTGGATGGAAAAGATCGAAATGGTTAAGGATATTGGTAAAAGTCTAGAATATTGTGTAGTGAAATATGCTACAGATATGTTGGTAGATTATGTTGAATCGTGATGGAACACGATGGTACAAATTTATAGTTAGAAAAATTATTGCTCAGATAATATGTTCGGGATTTAAAATTCTTGTGCCAGAGCACTTTTATTCGAATAATTAAATTAAGAGATTGGAAAATGAGCTATGAAAGATAGAAATGTTGTGTGCTGATCACTTAGAACACGCTAACCGTTTGTAGGAATTGTCATGTCTGGTAGCATGGCTAATTACTCCTGAAGCAAAGCAAAGTGAGTGCTAGATTGGGGACTAACTCCATCGATAAGGAGTATAGTCAACCCTGTAAAATATATACAACCTTTGGAAGGGTTGTGGCACAAGCCAGCATTGATATATTTGACTTTATGGGAAGCGGAATGGAAGGACGTTAGGTGAGACGTCGAGTGTTAAAGAAGGGAAATGATAAAGGTATAATGCAAGATAGACTTGTGAATAAGTAGGTATGTCCTACAACCCAGAATTATACTAAGACTAGTTCTGGTGTGAAACCATGAACCGCATAAAGGGTCCTTCCCTGAATGTGGAAAATATATGGTTATCGGCAGGAAGAAGAATGTCGAGTGATAGTGGGCCTCAGGTGTAGTAAAGATGGACGTAATGCCCCAATTGTAGAACCAATTGAAGCCTTGTGAACCGGCAACCCCCAACCCATTCCTGTACGACCACTCCGAACCCAACAACTTCAATAACAATCCACCCAAAGAAATCAAATTATGCCAAACAGTTGTACTTGCTATGAATGTGGCAGTACCGAACGTTTCAAAAGAAATTGCCCAAAGTTGAACCAAGGTGTCGTTGGAAGATGAACCTCATGACGAGCATCAACCTCTGATCAAGCAAGGAGCCATGCTTTTGTGAGTAAATTGAATAAAGCACGTCATGATCCAAAGGTGGTGTTAAGTATGTGGTAGTTTTAAATCAATAGACTTCAGTGATAATTTTTACGGTCGTCAATAGAAGTTAGTTCCCGTTAACCTCCTATTATTGGGAAAGATACCGATTAAGTGAAATTATAGAACCCTATACTGTAGAATCGCTAACGGTAAATCCCTAATGGTTAACTAAATTGTTCGGAATTGTCCTATTATTCTGAACGATTAACCTTTTCTTATTGACCTACGACCAGTAAAGTAAAGAAGTGTTGACGTAATAGTTAGCATGGATTGGCTAACTCAACATGAAGCTGAAATCAAATATGAAAAGAAGACGATTAGAAGATCTCCTTCGGACGATGAAGCGATTTGATACAGAGAAAAGTGTACGGTATTATGTTACCACTCTAATCTCATCTTGAGATGTTATAATATTTACGACAGGAAGACGTGGTGTATTTGACAAACGCGATTGCCAAAGTAATTAAAAGAAAACATATAGAAGATATCCCTATGGTACGCGAATTTCCACAAGTTTTTCCTAGAAGAACTTCCTGGATTACCGCCAACCCGACAGGTCGAATTCAGAATCGATTTAATGTCTCAAGCTGGCCCTGTTGCTAAAGCATCTTATCGACTTGCACCAACTGAAATGCAAGAATTATTGGATAAGGTTTTATACGACCTAGTTAGTCACCATGGGGTGCACCAGTTTTAATTGGGAAATGAAGGACGGAAGTGTTAGGATATGTGTGATTAGGGAGAATTGAATAAAGTGACGATCAAGAATAGGTATTCACTTCTTCGAAGTAGACGATCTGTTTAACCAACTGCAAAGGGCGATTTATCTTTAGAAAATTGATCTTAGATATAGTTATCACCAAATGAAAAATCCAAGTGGAGGACGTTGCAACAACAGCGTTTCGGACTCGTACGGCCATTGTGAATTCTTATTCATGCCGTTCAGGCTAACAAATGCGCCGGCAGCATTCATGGAACTCATGAACCGAGTCTGTAACTTTATTTTGACGAATTTGTCATAACATTCATTGATGATATTTAATATATTCGCAACGTAAAAAAAGAGCACAAACGACGGATAAGGAAAATTGTGGAAGTGTTAAAGCAAGAGGAGTTGTACGCGAAGTTTTCAAAATGTGATTTTGAATAAAGAATGCATAATCCCTTGGTCATGTTGTAAAGCAACAAGGATTTCACATAGAACCAAATAAGATAGAAACCATTAAAATTGTGCCAAGCGCCGATTTTAAGTCTCCCCGATAGAGACGATGGTTTTGTCGCGTATTGTGACGCATCGCGTAAAGGGTTAGGATGCGTGTTGACGCAGTATATTAAGGTTATAGCCTATGCTTTCCGACAGTTAAAAGTACACGAGTAAAATTACACTACTCACGACTTAGAACTGGGAGCGGTTATCTATGCACTTGAAATGTGGAGACATTGTCTCTACGATACGAAGTACACCATCTTC
The DNA here is from genome assembly GCF_021521415.1 of Bidens hawaiensis. NCBI lineage: Eukaryota > Viridiplantae > Streptophyta > Magnoliopsida > Asterales > Asteraceae > Bidens > Bidens hawaiensis. The sequence goes on along the minus strand of NW_027494167.1, from coordinate 2,473 downwards.
ACTGATCATAAAAGTGTACATCACATATTCGATCAGACAGAACTAAATATGAGGCAACGATGATGGGTTGAGTTGTTAAACAATTAAGACTGTGACATCCGTTACCACCCGGCAAGGCTAACGTCGTAACCGATGCCTTGAGTAGGAAAGATCGGGTTAACCCATTGCGAATAAGGGCGTTGGGGATGATAGTCCAGTTGAACCTTCGAACCTGATTCGAGTCGCTCAACGTGAGACGTTGAAAGAGGAACAATTGGAAAAGAAGGAACCTTACGGTACTGTGAAGAATTTCGAACAGCGCGTGGACGAAATTCTCTACTTCAAAAATCGGGTTTAGATCCCGACCCTCCATGACCTTAGTGAATTAATCATGGACGAAGCGCATAGATCGAAATATTCCATACATCCGGGATCGGATTGGACTATTGATGATACGAATATCTGAAAGGATTTTATTAATGACCGAGAGTAGAGAAAGATATGGTTACGTGTGTTGGTGAAAATTTAAGTTATGCAAAAGATAAGGCTGCATACCGAAAACTCTTGGGAACGCCACAATGACAGAAAATTCGCCAATGATAGTGGGAATAAATTACATTGGATTTCGGGATGCAAATTCCCAAGATATATCAAAGGCATGAGGAAAATTGGGTAATCGCGGGTCGATTAACCAATCCTCGCATTCATTCCAATCTATGACAATTACCACAATGAATTCTTGCCTAAATTCCTGATGGTGAAATGGTATGTCGTCGTGGAGTGCCATTTTCAATTATCTCAGATCAAAATAGTCATCCTACTTCCATTATTGGAAGGAGGGGAAGGAAGCATCGAGAGCTTGAAGCTTTCTATGGGTGAAGCAGTTATCTCCAATTTGTAAATTGAAAATGGGCGTCGATCGAGCCATAAGATTTGAATTGACCCGAGAAACAATCAATCGGATTTATAATATTTAAGGTAAGTTGAAAGCAGCGCGAGATTGGCAAAGGATTTATGCCAACATTCAAAAGAAACCATTGTCACTGGAAAGAGGTGACAAGGTATTTTTAAGGCATCACCTTAGAGAGGTGATATGAGGTTTGGCAAAACCGAAAATAACTCCGTAATATATTGGACCTCATGAAGGTATTTCCATGATTGGTCATTTAGTTTATCGATTAAAGTACTCCAGGGGATACGTACTATACATGATGTTTTGCCATGTATACGGATTGAAAAGTGCCTAAGCGACGAGGCAACGAGAGTACTAGTATTAGAGGTACTCATAGAGGACATGCTTGATATCATAAATAATCCCGTAGAAATAATAGTCGGGAAAACTAAACAGTTTGGACATACCAAGTTTTATTAAGATTAAGTGGAATTCACAGCGAAGACCAGATTATACTTGGTAACGCGAGGGTGAATTCTGAAAAAAAAAAAAAAAAAAAAAAAAAAAAAAAAAAAACCCCACCTTCCTCTCGAAAGCAGATAGTGGGCGTGTAAAATTTCGAGGACGAAATTTCTTAAAGGGGGGAGAATGTAACGATTCCGACAAAACCAGGTATACCCTAACCGGTAGACGTTAGTTACGTCACATGTAATGTCGGGTACACGAGTTACCATGGTAATTATACGAGAATACATGGTTCATTGTATTGATTGTACGTGAATATATAATTCACCGTATTGATTATGCGATCAAACGATCGATAGTTATTGAAACCCGAATGAGTCGAGGGTTCAATTATAGACGAGATATATGGTATTTAGTGATGTTACGAAGTATTAAAGCTTCGGGATAAATGGATTATAGCACAGAAAAAAGATTTCGATTTAATAGTACGTCGGTACGTTAAACGAAACCTTTAATACCAAACCGAGCAAGAGACGATCGATCAAGCCGAAAAAGATGCGTAATAACTAATACTATGATGTTTTAAGTTAATAAATGTCATGGTTTAAGTTTTTAAATCGGTTTTATATAAATTTAAATTTTAAGCCGAAAAACGACCGTTTTGGCCTCGTTTTAAGCCGAATTAAACATTTAACCGAGAAACGAACTGAACCAGATTATCCAAAACATTATCCGGATATCCGATATCCAAATGAGTGGCCAAGAATGAAGAGGTGGGTCCCACCCCACCCCCTCACTCTCCGGCCGGAACACACACATCCACAAACCATTCATTTTTCTTTTTACACCATCCCAACTCAACATCCTTCATTTCTCTCTAGTTCATAATCCAAAAACCTAGCAAGAATAACGAGGTAATGATCGTGATATATACGTGTTTATCTTCGTTTCTTGAGTTTTCTTTCAAGAAAATGAGGTTTCCAAGTGAAAAAGGGTGATCAACCGATGGAACCGATTCTTGCATGATCAAGTGATGTATACGGGTTATACAAAGGATCTTGGTCCAAGAAATGAGTTAAACGAGTCAAAAACGAATTTTTACGGTTAAAATCTTTGTTTTATATTGATGAAAGAAAT